>NC_044401.1:59808223-60113503 GCF_006542625.1 Nomascus leucogenys
GTATTATCTCATTTAATCCCCAAAACACACATACGGACTAAATTGTACATACCCCCAAATTCACATGTTCAAGCCCTCACCCCCAATATGGCTATGTTTGAAGATAGGGCCTTTAAGGTGTTTAAGGTTAAATGAGGTCCTAAGAGTGGGGCCCTAATCCAGTGGCACTGGTGTTCTCATAACAGAAGGAAGAGATACCAATGATACATGCACACAGAGGAAAGGCTAGGTGAGGACATAAGTAAAGGCAGCCATCTGCAACCAAATAGAGAGGCTTCACCCAAAACCAACCATGCTGGTACCTCAATCTTGGTCTATCAGGCTCCCAAACTGAGAAAAATAACTTCTGTTGTTTAAGCCACCCAGTCTGTGGTATTCTGATGGCAGCCCTAACTGACTAATACACTATCAGAATACTATTTTCATCTCACTTTTCAGATAAAGAAACAGAGATAGAGTGATTTTACTGATGTTACCCCTGCTGGTCTCTAGGTGTTTAGAAGGTTGGTGATTAGACAATTGATGTCAAAAAAAAGAGATGTAGGTAATTTAGTAGATTTCAATGTGTAATTAATGAAACTCTTTACCACTAGTCTTACAAGAGATCCTCAAGGAAGTTTTAAATATCGAAATGAAAGAATGATACCTGCTACCACAAAACACACTTCAGTACATGGTCCATAACCCTATAAAGCAACCACACAATAGAAACTACAAAACAATCAGCTAACAACTTGACGATAGAATCAAAACCTCACCTATCAATATTGACCTTGAATGTACATGTTCTAAACACCCCAGAAAAAAAAAAAAAAAAAAAAAAAAAAAAACAGAGTGGCAAGTTAAAAAATAAGAATCATCCATCTACCCCATTTCTACTAAAAAAATACACAAAAAATTAGCCAGGTATGGTGGCGGGTGCCTGCAATCCCAGCTACTCAGGAGGCTGAGGCAGGAGAATTGCTTGAACCCGGGGGGGCGGAGGTTGAAGTGAGCTGTAATCACACCACTGCACTCCAGCCTGAGTGACAAGTGTGAGACCCTGTCTCAAAAAAGGATTCTACATACCTAGTACTACTCAGAACAGAAGACTGTCTTCCAGGTCTGCCTTTTTAATCAGCAACCAAGAAAGAATAATGTAATTCTGCACCTAAATCTACAATCCAAAAAGGATCCTAGGTTGGGCGCAGTGGCTCACACCTATAATCCCAGCACTTAGGGAGGCCAAGGTGGGTGGATCACTTAAAGTCAGGAGTTCAAGACCAGCCTGGTGAACATGGTGAAACCCCATCTCTACTAAAAATACAAAAATTAGCCAGGCATGGTTTTGGGTGCCTGTAATCCCAGCTACTCAGGAGGCTGAGGCAGGAGAATCCCTTGAACCCGGGAGGCAGAGGTTGAAGTGAGCGTGATTGCACTACTGCAATCCAGCTTGGGTGACAGTGTGAGACCCTGTCTCCAAAAAGGATTCTACATACCTAGTACTACTCAGAACAGAAGACTGTCTTCCAGGTCTGCCTTTTTAATCAGCAACCAAGAAAGAATGTAATTCTGCATCTGAATTCGCAAGCTATCAAAAGCAAAACAAATTGTTTAGGGTCAAATGAGGGGTTTTGTTCTTTAACATTGTCAAGTACAAAAATCAACAAAAAATGGTTACAATTTTTCACGATGAAAAGCTACAAGTGTTCATGTAGGTCAATTTAACGACGACAGGGGGAATAAAATACCATAGGACCCATTGCAAGATTTCTGAACAATGGCTTACTAATAAAAACTCTAGTTTTAGGCACTGAACAAAATGGGAAATCCCCATGCCATCTTCACCCCGAGTCTGGGACCCTCCTTCCAGTGTGAAAAAGAAGCATGAATAAATCTGTGTTTGGGAGGGATTTGAAGGAAGTGGACTAATTCAGAAACAAACCCAGAAGGAAAAGAACAGCCGGTTTTAAGTGTGCACAATTCACTTTCGCCAATAAGTAAATGCCTGAAAAATATTAAACAACAATCCAGGACCCAACCCAAGTTATACTACAGTGTGACCTTTAAACTTGGCTATAATCTGAACCTGAGGGAAAAGAAGATAAAGTTTTCTTTTCAAGATGTTTTTAGAAGCTTCCTAAGAGTAGGGAGCCAGCATTCTCCCCTTTGCACCCCTTAATTGGCCTTATAACTACTACCTAGTGACATAAAGAATCACATGTCTGAAAAAGCATACTCAGATCACTGAAGGGTAACAACAGCAATAGAGAAGCCAGTCTTGCACAGTACAGACCTATGAAGTCCGATATTCTGCATTATTGCCTTGCAGAATTTAGGGGAAAGAACTGTTCAAAGGTCTCACAATATTATCACAGGTTTAATATCCTTGCACATGAAAACCAGAGGAGATGGCACAAAATCACCTAGCAAAACAACTCACAAATTGCGCATTCTGATAAGGCCCTCCAGCCACCCTCTTAAAGGAAGGTCCAGCCTCCATAAGACCTAATGTTATGAGATGGTAAAACATTTTGGCTGAATGCTGATGGTTACAGGAAACGTAAGGTCATTCTCCTAACAGCTGAAGAATTGTATGCCAGGTGCCCCTAATAACAGTGAGATTCTCCATTTTCATTTGAAATAAGGAAATAAATGTCTCTGCAGTTTAACATTATCCCAGATCCTGTATCACATAGCAATATCATGGGCGTCCTTGCTTTAGTCATATTGTGCTCAGACAAGGAAGACATCCATCTTTTCAGTATGCTTTTGTAGCCCGTTTAAAAGTGTAGAACTGAAGAGCCTCTTAGAGAGAAACCTGAGAGAGAACAGGACTTACAACTGTGATTACACTATCTTACCACACTGAAAATGTGCCAAATGGAATCTTCAAATTAGAACTGAGGCCTCAACTATAAACAGATTGCAATCTGTACCTCCTGGAAGACTAACAGGATATTGTTATCATTGTAGAGGTATATTGTTCTGAATTAATATTAGCTTGTTTTCCCCCAGTGTAATTTAAATGAACCTAATTCACTGAAATAAACTTACAACAGAGGCTTTTAATAAGTTTCATTAATAATACTGATAAAGAAAACATTAAAATACTGTATCAGTCCTCCCTGACTCTCTTCTTTGGCCTAGCTATCTAGTGAGAAACCAGGGAGGTTTTTTGTTAGTATCAGTGGTGGAGTGAACTAAGAACATAGACTTGGCCAGGCACGGTGTCTTACTCCTGTAATCCTACCACTTTGGGAGGCCAAGGCAGGCAGATCACAAGGTCAGGAGATCAAGACCATCCTGGCCAACATGGTGAAACCCTGTCTCTACTAAAATACAAAAAAAAAAAAAATTAGCTGGGTGTGGTGGTGTGTGCCTGTAGTCCCAGCTACTCAGGAGGCTGAGGCAGGGGAATAGCTTTGAACCCAGGAGGGGGGAGTTTGCAGTGAGCCGAAATGGTGCCACTGCCCTGCACTCCAGCCTGGCAACAGACTGGAATGCAGTGACTCCGTCTCAAAAAAAAAAAAAAAAAAAAAAAAAAAAAAAAAAAAAAAAAAAAAACAGACTCAAATTTAGAAGGTGTAGGTTCAAAATCTATGTTCTACACTATCTAACATGATAGCCACATGTGGCTATGGAACACATGAAATGTGACAGATATCTCAGGATCTAATTTTTAAATATTTCATTTTAATTCTAATTTATATAGCCTCACATAGCTAGCGGCTACCACATTGGACAGCACAGCACTATACCTGTCACTTACTAGTTGTGTGTCTTTGGATATGTAAGTTAACTTTTCTGTGCCTCAGTTTCCTCATCTTATGGACAGGGATAAAAATACTCCCTTGTAGAGTCATTGAGGAAATAAGGGAGACTATGCAAAGCCCTCCTCAGTGCCCGGGATGTGGGATATTCTTCTGCGACATCTTTTCACCCATCCCTCCTCTACATTCCCACTGGGTTCACCTTTGTCTGGCTCTCACCATGCTCACATTATCAAAAGACCTTCTTAACATGTCTCACTCCCTCTAGCAAGTCCCAACTTCACTCCTCCCAGTAAAATATAACCAATAAGTGTTTCTAAAATACAATTCTCAGCATACCCTCTGTTCAAAATCTTATAGCTATGGTCTGGCACAGTGGTTCATGCCTGTAACTCCAGCACTTTGGGAGGCCAAGGCAGGTGGACTGCTTGAGCCCAGTAGTTAGAGACGAGCCTGGGTGACATGGCGAAACCTCATCTCTAAAAAAAAAAAAAAAAAAAAAAGAAAGAAAGAAACAAAGAAAGAAAGAAAGAAAGAAAGAAATTATCTCGGCATGGTGGTACGCACCTCTAGTCCCAGCTACTCAAGAGACTGAGGCAGCAGGACCACCTGGGCCCAGGAGGTCAAGGCTGCAGTGCGTCATGATTGTGCCACTGCACTCTAGCCTGCACGACGGAGACCCTGTCTGCAAAAAAAAAAAAAAAAGTCAGTATGACCTTCCACAGAACATAGAGTTTGGCTTTTGAGGCCCTTTTTATAATCTACCTCAAGCTGACGTTTCATGTAATCTCCCACTGCGCTCCAGAAACAACCCGTAGTGCCAACAGACGGGACAACTTGCCCTTCCTCAGACCACCATGCATATTTTTACTCCATTGTCACTGGTTGACAATATGCCCGTATAAAATGCTCAGTTCCTTTTCCCTTACTTTGTCATACTTATCCACTGAGGCCTATCCCAAGACATCTCACTTCAGAAGCCATCCCCTTTGAGTTGCTCATGAAAAGGACAAGACATTTGACAATTACAGAGGCTCTACTAGTACTTCACTAGTAGAGTATTAAACCCACGTCAAAATACTTCCTCCTTGTCCAATAAGATGACCCGTTTGCACTTCTCTTTGCAACAGATATTCAAAGAAAGAGAAAAGTGAAAGCAATCAGAAAATGTCTTGAAAATTCACTTAGGTCAGAACCTTAGCAGTGGCTTCTGGCACAGAAGACAAATCTCTGATCTCAAGGAGAGCTCTCCACAAAATATAATGCCAGATTGTTTCTTGTAATTTATACTCCCTATTCAGACATTCTTTACTGCTGCAGTTCTTAAACTTTAGAGCATATTAGAATCATCAAGAGTATTTGATGGATGCTGATTCCTAGGCATTGCCACCAGGGAATGTAAGTCAGTGTGCCCAGAGCTACCCAGAAATCTGCATTCTAATGGGGACTCAGCTCATTCTCTCACAAGGTCAAGACTACACTGACAAACACTGCAACTGCCTCGCCTTCCTCTCTATGCCGGTTCTCTGTTCCCCTTCTGTATACCAAGGTAACAAGAATAACTAACTGCAGCCAAAAGGCCTAGATCTTCTGGGAAAACATAATCTTCCCAGCAAGAGTAATTAGGTGAAGGAGCTAAGGCAGAACAAGGTAATCAGGCACACCAGGTAAAGACAAAAAGGCTCACAGTAGCCAGAGGTCAAAGCAAATGGCAAATCACGAATCTCTACAGAAGAGCTAGGAAGTTCAGTACAAGCAAAAGGCAAGAAAAAAAAATTGTAACATCTGAACATGTGTAGAGCATCACATTTAATTGCAAACTGCCAACTCTTAAAGGGGAAACTGAACATATTTAAACATAAAGTGTCTGAGCTGAACCAGATCAAGTAACATGGTCTTAGACTCATCAAATCAGATCATTTCCTGAGATCAAAGGGAAAAAAGAATACAGGGTAATTTCAGAGCACTAGGCAGGCCCAGTCTGGGTCCTGACATAGGAAGCAGGAGGACAGAACATTTGCAAGAAATTAGAGGCATTAGTAGGTAAGAGAGATGATCCTAATAATAATAGCTGGGGTGGACACACATTCTGAGACAGACTTTGGATGATCACTATTCATACCCCTTGTCCCTGCATGATCAATGATTGATATCACTTACTTTCCTCCCCAAGAGTTCTCTTTTAACAGTAAATGATATAATCACTCTAATATGGCTAACAGCCACATGCTAGACACTGAGCTAAGTACTTTACTTACATCATTTAAACCCTAAACATTATAAAGGACCAATGTTAATACTGTTATTATGCCCATCATTAGGCTGAAGAATGTTGGAGCCAGTGGAAGTTAAATTACTTGCCTAACACCAAGTCAGCAGGTGACAAGACTTGAACTCACGTCTGCCCAGGCAGTTCTTTTAACATAAGGACAGGTAAGCTGCAGCCCACAGACCAAATTCAGGCCACCATCTAATTTTGGAAACAGAGTTTACACTTTTAAAAGTGGAAATAGTGGAAGACAGCCACCCTGTTCATTTGCATATTGTCTATGGCTGTTTTCACACCATAAATGCAGAGTCGAGTAGCTGCAACAGGGACCTTCTGGACTGCAAAGTGGAAAATATTTACTATCTGGCCCTTTACTGGAAAGGTTTGCTGATATGGGCTTTTCCTGTCGGCCTCAAGAGAGCACCCGAAACACAAATTCACAAACTGAGCCCTTCCACCAGGGATCGCCCAAGATCAAGGTAAACATGAAGACAAAATAGTAGAATAATTTCCCCAGTTTGGACATTTCAGATTTTGATTTTTTTTTAACCTTAAGGTTTATAACATGTTGAGCTGTCAATAGTTACAATAAACCATTATTTCTTAGGTAAAAAAAAAAAAAAAAAAGGAGGCCGGGCACAGTGGCTCACGCCTGTAATCCCAGCACTTTGGGAGGCCAAGGCAGGTAGATCACTTGAAGTCAGGAGTTTGAGACCAGCCTGACCAACATGGTGAAACCCCATCTCTACTAAAAACACAAAAAATTAGCTGGGCGTGGTGGTCGGCGCCTGTAATCCCAGCTACTCAGGAGGCTGAGGCAGGAGAATTGCTTGAACCTGGAAGGTAGAGGTTGCAGTGAGCTGAGATCGAGCCACTGCACTCCAGCCTGGGCAACAGAGCCACACTCCATCTCAAAAAAAAAAAAAAAAAAAAAAAGCATTAAAAAAAAAAAGTACCAAGAACCAGGGCAGGAAATATACAAGATAAGCCTGGAGCATCTTGCTCTGTCAGAAAGTTAAAAAAAAAAAACAAGTATTCCAAAAATCCCACAAGGATGGGATACATCAAAGGGACACAAAAACCAACTGAAAGAGCTCCCAATGGCCAAAGCTGGAACAATCTGAACAGCAAAATAAAGTAGCATTCAATTATAACCCAAAGTTAAAATAAATATCCATGAGTCCATAGCAATATAAATGAATGAATGATTGAATAAATAAATGGGGAGAAGAGAAAACTCTTGTACAGAAGAATTTCAAGTAATTTATGCAGATATTCCACCCTAGAGGAGAAGGAAGAAAGTCTGATCCTTAAATCTGGGCCAAACATAGCGACTTCCTCCTAAAGAGTAAAGCATGAAAGGGTGGAGGGAGGGGGAAGTAATTTTACAGTGGAGAAACCTGACCGACACTGCCTCAACCAGGTGATCAAGATTAATCAGTGATGAGTCATGTTGATAGTACATACCCTTAATATGATGTGGTAGGAATAGCGTTTTACCTCTGTGTCCTTGCTCTCCAAAACCCGTAACCCTGGTCTAACCATGAGAAAAACATCAACCTAATTCCAATCGAGGAGCACCCTACGAAATACCTGACCAGCATTCCTCAGTGCTCTCAAGTCATCAAAAACAAGGAAGGGAACTGAGAAAAGGCCACAGCCAAGAGGAGCCTGAAGACACATAATGACTGCATGTAATGTGGTATCCTAGATGTGATCCTTATGCAGAAAAAGGGCATTAGGGAAAAACTAAGGAAATGGGAATACAGGAAGGACTCTAGTTGGTAATACTTAGCAACATTTGTTCATCAACTGTGAGAAATGTACCATACTAACAAGAGGTTAAAACCGGGGAAACGGGTGTAGGGTACAGGGGAACGCTCTGTACTGCCTTCGCAATTTTTCTGACATCTGAAATGATTCTAAAATTAAGTTTACTTTTTTAAAAAAGGACAAAAAATAGCATCTGCTTTCCACATTTAAACTCACAGGAGGATCTATCTTGGAAGAGATTTCCTTTCCTTGTGCAGTTTACATACTATAATTCTAATTTTATCTGGAAGGTGCAAAACACAGATTTTAAAATTATCCCCATGTAAATAATTCAGCCTGTGATTAGTGCCAAAACAGAATAAATTAAACCTGGTATAGATTACCAAGTTACTGTGAGCAAAATTCTGTATTTAAAAAACACTTGGGATAAAGAAAATGCTGCTTAGTGAAATCCTGGAAGATATAATTCAGGCATCAACAGCATACACAACCCTATCTACTTAGCTAGGCTTGGTAGTACAAATAGTGCTGGTGTCACCCATTGATCTTTGAAAATTGATCCTCCTGCTTAGAAAGAAAAAAATTTGCAGGTAAGAGTATACTCAGCTTCAAACCTACATACCATAATAACATTTTCCTCACCACAAGCAGGTCTACAGATTCCTCTAGGCACTGCTGACAAGGGGCATATGGCACGCTACCCTAGGAAAATATGTGGCCCAGCTCCTATCTCTCCAGCCACACTGAATTTTCTTCTATTGCACGAAGACACTAAATTCTTATAACATACTTTTCTCACCTCATCACTTAATAAAATTATTACAAAATGTCTGACTATAATTGTTAATTGAAAGTCCATCTCCTATATATAAAGTGGAAAGCCTTGTGAGGACCATGTCTATTTTGTTGACTGCTATATTTCTAGAATTCCATGTACCTAAGTCCTGGCATATAGTAGATGCTCGATAAATACTTTTTGAATGAATGAAAGCATTTATCAGTCATAGGCTATTGGAGTTTAGCTCAAGTCTACAGATAACCCCAAACAATTTCAAATTTATGGATTTCCTCCAGCAGTTCATTGAATGCATAAATCTGCTGCGAGTATCATCAAAATCTTGCCTTTGGCTCATTTGCTTTATTTGTGCAAAGTCAGGTTTATAGGTTCAAACAACTCAGTAATAGAAGACAGAATGATTAGCATTATCTTCATGTTCAAAGTGTCAGAAAAAAACAGCAAAGAGTTACATGCACGCTTCCAACTACATTATCAATTTCTATTAAGAGACTTATTTTCTAGAGGCTAATTTCTCCTGGGCCGGTTTTTTTAGGCTATGTCATCGCAAGTCTATGCTAATTCACATAGCTACTTAAACTATGATCTTATGTTTTGAGTATCTACCTCCCAAATAACACTGCATCCAAATCAGAAAAGTCATAGTTTATAGAAAACTTGGGGCTGGGCACAGTGGCTCACGCCTGTAATCCCAGCACTTTGGGAGGCTGAGGTGGGTGGATCATGAGGTTGGGAGTTCAAGACCAGCCTGGCCAACATGGTGAAACCCCATCTCTACTAAAAATACAAAAGTTAGCTGGGCATGGTGGTGCACTCCTGCAATTCCAGCTACTCGGGAGGCCAAGGCAGGATAATTGCTTGAACCGGGACCCGAGAGGTGGAGGTTTCAGTGAGCCGAGATGGTGCCACTGCACTCCAGCCTGGGCTACAGAGTGAGAATCCATCTCAAAAAAAAAAAAAAAAAAAAAAGAAAGAAAGAAAGAAAGAAAGAAAGAAAGAAAGAAAGAAAGAAAGAAAGAAAGAAAGAAAGAAAGAAAACTTGGAATCAGTATGCTGTCATGGAAAGAGTAAACAACAAGGCTCGGAAGACCCAATTCTAGTCATGGCTTAACTCATAACCGTTTGTCAGAAAACTTTAACAAAATACCTTTAACAGACACTATGCTACAAGCCATGCAGTTATAATCAAATTAAGCAGTCTAAACCACGTCTCTAAATTTATATGAAAACATTAGATCAAATGCAGAATAAACATTTTCAACCACCATCCTGGCTACTCATAATCCCATAAAACAACATAAAAGTTACTGGAAAACAAAATAAATCTGTAGCATTGCTCTGTTGTTTAAGTATTGCTAGATAAAATCTTCTGCATTCTAAACTTTCAGTGAGCCAGAAAATTTAAGACTCCCTAAATATAGAAAGCATATAAGATAAATTTAGAGAGACCAAAATCCAGAGAAAAGCCATAGACAATGATATGATGTGCAAGACAGGTGACAAGGATATATTTGTGCTTTAGAAGAAGTAGAAACCCAGAGGTAACTGATACAAAGAAGTGTTTACAGAAGACAGGTAAGTGAGAAAGGAATCCAGGTGGTAAATAGATACCCTCATATTTTACTCTGGATATTTAGGTATTTCTTAAATATATTATTTTTGTAGTGAACAGTCATTTTTGCATGTTAAATAACACTGAAATAAACATGTTAGTAGAATTGAAGGATGATGCATCCCAGATCTACTTTTCTCTTCTTGTAAAGGTAGAATCACAAGAAAAGTAGAAACAAATTTTCTAGCACCTAGCTCTACTTTAGAAGCACAACTTGCTGTTTCCTTCAGCCCAACATAGAGAAGAGAGGCAGCAGGTGAACTGACAGTATTCAGGAAGGTTGTAAAACATCACATTTCATAAAGATAACAGACTCTCCATTCCCCAGATTCAACACATACCTCTGTTGTCCCTTCTTTACAATTAAACATCCTGTTTACAATCTGGACAGAATAATATGCAGACGTGCATATTTACTCATAGTTTAATTAATATCACTAGAGATCAGGAGAGTTTTTCAAGGAGAGACCCGGTATAAGGCAAAGCATGAAAACATTTATTGGTCCTCTACCCTCCACATCCCCATTTCAGAGCACTCTTTCCAAAGGCTGGCTACATTAGGCTCAGACAAGCCTCATTTCAATTAACCTCTTTCTCTGATTTTATGTCATCCCACTCTGTGGCTCCCAGATAGCACCACAGAGGGACATCAGAAAAAGAAAAGCAGTATACGATTAGAAAAATAAAAACTACAGAAAAGGCAGGTGGCAGAGTTAGCACCCCAATGCACGGATTTATCCATTGAATATCAAAAGGTCACTTTTCCTAAGCTAGGATCACCAGAGCATTCTAAAACTCTCATCTACTACCGAAGCATTTCAAGTTCAGACACTGATATAGGCTGGAAGAAGATTGAGCATAAACTGTCTTTGAGATGTCTTTAGCTTCCCGTTAAAGGGTAAGAACATCATGAGTTAAGGCTGGAATGATCGGTACCTTGTCCCCTTTTGCCTTCACATCATGCGTGTAGCTATATTTCAACAATATTCCTAAGCTCCTGGGAAATCAAAAATCAAAGGCAGGATTATAAATATAAAACATGTCTCTATGTTATAGTGATAGACCAGGGAGAGAGACGGAGAATGAAGTCAAGCAAGGTGTTGGTGCCTGAGAGACAGGACAGCAAAAGTGGAAAATTCAGGGAAAAGTAATTTCCAGCCCTGAAAAGAGCAGAGAGACAGAGAAGTCTATTTCATCCTCACCAGCTTGCAACAGGTTAGGGGCTGCAAAGCTCCAAAAGAAACCTTACCTTGATAAAGCTGCACACTCAAATCAGTGCAGCTAATATGGGGAAGAGGTTTTTGACTCATGCCTCCAGACTGAGATATTCCCTATTCCATTGAGACTTAGGAACTGATTTTACCCTGCATTAAATTGATCACACAAGCCTGCTGCTTCACAAAAAGATATTCCTATGTGGTCACATTCTAAAAAAAAAAAAAAAAAAAAGAAAAAGAAAAAAAAAATTCTGAGCCCAAGGATTATGTTTTCCTACATAGCACCTACCAAAGGCCTTGGCTCACCATGTGTGGGTGTGTAGGCATACACACACCAGTGTGTATGTATACGCAAAAGAATAATGATTGGTGACTTCACGTTTTATTCCTCACTCTAAGTCCATCCCTTCTAGGCAAAGGTAAGAAAAAGAGAAAAAATACTAAATAACAGCCTTCTGAGATTACCTTGTACCCTGCTCACCTCCTCAAGACACCAGAAGAAGGAGCTTACATCTTTTCTCCCTCTGTGTTTTCTTAATAGCAACAATGCCAATAAGTAGAACAGAAAGATGCAGACAGCAGTGTGATTTATTACCTGTACTGACTTGAGCGGAGTCAGCAGACTGAGGAAGAAGTCAGTGGTATCTAAAGGTTTAAAACTATGACCTTGGGTGGTGGCAAGATGGCCAAATAGGAAGTACTGTGGTCTGCAGCTCCCAGTGAGATCAATGCAGAAGGCAGGTGATTTCTGCATTTCCAACTGAGGTACCTAGCTCATCTCATTGCGACTGGTTAAAAACTGGGTACAGCCCATGGCGGGTGAGCCAAAGCAGGTTGGGGTGTCGCCTCACCCTGGAAGTTCAAGGGGCTGGAGAACTCCCTCCAATAGCCAAGGGAAGCCATGAGGGACTCTGCTTTTCCCACATTCTGTGCAACTCCCAGGTCAGGAAATTCTGTCAAGTGCCTACACCACCAGGGCCCTGGGTTTTAAGCACAAAACTGGGCGGCCATTTGGGCAGACACCGAGCTAGCTGCAGGAGTTTTTTTCACACCCCAGTGGCACCTGGAATGCCAGTGAGACAGAACTGTTCACTCCCCTGGAAAGAGGACTGAAGCCAGGAGGCCAAGTGGTCTTGCTCAGCAGATCTCACCCCCATGGAGCCCAGCAAGCTAAGATCCACTGGCTTGAGATTCTCGCTGCCAGCACAGCAGTCTCAAGTCAACCTAGGATGCTTGAGCTCGGTGGGGGGAGAGGCATCCACTATTACTGAGGTTTGAGTAGGTGATTTTCCCCTCACAGTGTAAACAAAGCCACTGGGAAGTTTGAACGTGGTGGAGCCCACCGCAGCTCAGCAAAACCACTGTAGCCAGACTGCCTCTCTAGATTTCTCCTCTCTGGGCAGGACATCTCTGAAAGAAAGGCGGCAGCCCCAGTCAGGGGCTTATAGATAAAACTCCCATCTCCCTGGGACACAGCACCTGGGCAGCTGTGGGCACAGCTTCAGCAGACTTAAATGTTACTGCCTGCCAGCTCTGAAGAGAGCAACGGATCTCCCAACAGAGCGCTCAAGCTCTGCTAAGTGACAGACTACCTCCTCAGGTGCGTCCCTGACCCCCATGCCTCCTGACTCAAAGATACCTCCCAACAAGGGCTGACAGACACCTAATACAGGAGAGCTCCAGCTGGCATCTAGCCAGGCCCCTCTGGGACAAAGCTTCCAGAGGAAGGAACAGGCAGCAACCTCTGCTGTTCTGCAGCCTCCACTGGAGATGCCCAGGCAAACAGCGTCTGGAGTGGACCTCCAGAAAACTCCAGGAGACCTGCAGCAGAGGGGCCTGTTAGAAGGCAAACTAACAGAAAGGAATAGGATCACCACGAACAAAAAGGATGTGCACACAAAAACCCCATCCAAAGGTCACCAACATCAAAGACCAAAGACAGATAAATCCACAAAGATGGGGAGAAACCAGTGCAAAAAGGCTGAAAATTCCAAAAACCAGAATGCCTCGTCCTCCAAAGGATCACAACTCCTCACCAGCAAGGGAACAAAACTGGACAGAGAATGAGTTTGACAAATTGACAGAAGTAGGCTTCAGAAAGTGGGTAATAACAAACTCCTCCGAGCTAAAGGAGCATGTTCTAACCCAAGGCAAGGAAGCTAAGAATCTTGAAAAAAAGGTTAGCGGAATTGCTAACTAGAATAATCAGTTTAGAGAAGAACACAAATGACCTGAGGGAGGTGAAAAACACAGCACAAGAACTTTGTGAAGCATACACAAGTATCAATAGCCGAACAAATTGAGCAGAAGAAAGGATGTCAGTGACTGAAGATCAACTTAATGAAATAAAGTATGAAGACAAGATTAGAGAAAAAAGAATGGAAAGGAATGAACAAAGCCTCCAAGAAATATGGGACTAGGAAAAGACCAAACCTACATTTGATTGGTGTACCTGAAAGTGACAGGGAGAATGGAACCAAATTGGAAAACACTCTTAGGGATATTATCCAGGAAAACTTCCCCAGCCTAGCAAGGCAGGCCAACATTGAAATTCAGGAAATATACAGAACTCCGAAAGATACTCTTTGATAAGAGCAACCCCAAGACACATAATTGTCAGATTCACCAAGGTTGAAATGAAGGAAAAAATGTTAGGGCAGCCAGAGAGAGAAAAAAAATCAGGTTACCCACAAAGGGGAGCACAACAAACTAACAGCAGATCTCTCTGCAGAAACCCTACAAGCCAGAAGAGAGTGGGGGCCAATATTCAAAATTCTTAAAGAATTTTCAACCTAGAATTTCATATCCAACCAAACTAAGCTTCATAAGCGAAGGAAAAATAAAATCCTTTACAGACAAGCAAATGCTAAAAGATTTTGTCACCACCAGGCCTGCCCTACAAAAGCTCCTGAAGGAAGCACTAAACATGGAAAGGAACAACTGGTACCAGCCACTGCAAAAACATACCAAACTGAAAACACCATCAACACTATGAAGAAACTGCATAAACTAACGGACAAAATAACCAACTAGCATCATAATGACAGGATCAAATTCACACATAACAATAATAACCTTAACTGTAAATGGGCTAAATGCCCCCAATTAAAAGACACAGACTGGCAAACTAGAAAAGAGTCAGACCCATTGGTGGGCTGCATTCAGGAGACCCGGCTCACGTGCAAAGACACATATAGGCTCAAAATAAAGGGATGGAGGAATATTTACAACAAAATGGAAAGCAAAAAAAAAAAAAAAGCAGAGGTTGCAATCCTAGTCTATGATAAAACATACTTTAAACTGACAAAGATCAAAAGAGACAAAGAAAGGCATTACTTAATGGTAAAGGGATCAGTGCAACAAGAGCTAACTATCCTAAATGTATATGCACCCAATACAGGAGCACAGATTCATAAAGCAAGTTCTTAGAAACTTACGAAGAGACTTAGACTCCCACACAATAATAGTGGGAGACTTTAACACCCCACCATCAATATTAGACAAATCAACGAGACAGAAAAATAACAAGGATATTGAGGAATTGAACCCAGCTCTGGATGAAGGAGACCTAATAGACATCTACAGAACTCTATACCCCAAATCAACAGAATATACATTTTTCTCAGCAACACATCTCACTTATTCTAAAATTGACCACATAATTGGAAATAAAACACTACTCAGCAAATGCAAAAGAATGGAAATCATAACAAACAGTCTCTCAGACCACAGTGTCAACGAATTAGAACTCAGGATTAAGAAACTCACTTAAAACCACACAACTACCTGGAAACTGAAGAATCTGCTCCTGAATGACTACTGGGTAACTTAATTAAGGCAGAAATAAGGAAGTTCTTTGAAACCAATGAGAACAAAGACACAACATACCAGAATCTCTGGGACACAGCTAGAGCAGTGTTTACAGGGAAATTTATAGCACTAAGTACCCAAAAGAGAAAGCAGGAAAGATCTAAAATCGACACCCTAACATCAAAATTAAAAGAACTACAGAAGCAAGAGCAAACACATTCAAAATCTAGCAGAAGACAAGAAATAACTAAGACGAGAGCAGAACTGAAGGAGAAAGAGACATGAAAAACCCTTCAAAAAAAAAAAAATCAATGAATCCAGGAGTTGGTTTTTTTTAAAAGATTAACAAAATAGATAGATGACTAGCCAGACTAATAAAGAAGAGATGGAAGAATCAAATAGATGTAATAAAAAATGATAAAGGGGATATCACCACTGATCACACAGAAATACAAACTACTATCAGAGAATACTATAAACCCCTCTATGCAAATAAAATAGAAAATCTAGAAGAAATGGATAAATTCCTGGAAACACACACTCACCCAAGACTAAACCAGGAAGAAGTTGAATCCCTGAATAGACCAATAACAAGTTCTGAAATTGTGGCAGTAAATTAATAGCCTACCAACCAAAAAGCATCCAGGACCAGAGAGATTCACAGCCAAATTCTACCAGAGGTATAAAGATGAGCTGGTAGCAGTCCTTCTGAAACTATTCAAAACAATAGAAAAAGAAGGAATCCTCCCTAACTCATTTTATGAGGCCAGCATCCTCCTGATAGCAAAACATGGCAGATACACAACAAAAAAAAGAAACTTTTAGACCAATATCCCTGATGAATATTGATGTGAAAATCCTCAATAAAATACTAGCAAACCAAATCCAGCAGCACATCAAAAAGGTTATCCACCATGATCAAGTGGGCTTCATCCCTGGGATGCAAGGCTGGCTCAACATACACCAATCAATCAATGTAATCCATCACATAAACAGAACCAATGACAAAAACCACATGATAATCTCAATAGATGCAGAAAAGGCCTTTGACAAAATTTAACACCCCTTCATGCTAAAAACTCTCAATAAACTAAGTAATGATTGAATGTATCTCAAAATAATAAGAGCTATTTATGACAAATCCACAGCCAATATCATACTGAATGGGCAAAAACTGGAAGTATTCCCTTTGGAAAACCAGCACAAGAAAAGGGTGCCCTCCCTCACCACTCCTATTCAGCATAGTATTGGAAGTTCTGGCCAGGGCAATCAGGCAAGAGAAAGAAATAAAGGGTATTCAAATAGAAAGAGAGGAACTCAAATTGTTTCTGTTTTCAGATGACATGATTGTATATTTAGAAAACCCCATCATCTCAGCACAAAATCTCCTTAAGCTGATAAGCAACTTCAGCAAAGTCTCAGGATACAAAATCGACGTGCAAAAATCAGAAGCATTCCTATACACCAATAACAGACAAACAGAGAGCCAAATCATGGTGAATTCCCATTCAGAATTACTAAAAAGAGAATAAAATACCTAGGAATCCAACTTATAAGGGATGTGAAGGACCCCTTCAAGGAGAACTACAAACCACTGCTCAGCGAAATAAGAGGACACAAACAAATGGAAGAACATTACATGCTCATGGATAGGAAGAATCAATATCGTGAAAATGGCCATACTGTCCAAGGTAATTTATAGATTCAATGCTATCCCCATCAAACTACCATTGACTTTCTTCACAGAATTTCAAAAAACTACTTTAAATTTCATATGGAACCAAAAAAAGAGCCTGCATAGCCAAGACAATCCTAAGCAAAAAGAACAAAGCTGGAGGCATCATGCTACATGACTTCAAACTATACTGCAAGGCTACAGTAACCAAAACAGCATGGTACTGGTAACAAAACAGACATATAGACCAATGGAACAGAACAGAGCCTTCAGAAATAGCACCACACATCTACAACCATCTGATCTTTGACAAACCTGACAAAAACAAGCAATGGGGAAAGGATTCCTTATTTAACTAATGGTGTTGGGAAAACTGGCTAGCCATACGTGGAAAGCTGAAACTGGACCCCTTCCTTACACCTTATACAAAAATTAACTCAAGATGGGTTAAAGACTTAAACATAACACCTAAAACCCTAGAAAAAAACCTTGGCAATAACTTGCAGGACGTAGGCGTGAGCAAAGACTTCATGACTAAAACACCAAAAGCAACAAAAGCCAAAATTGACAAATGGGGCCTAATTAAACTAAAAAGCTTCTGCAAAGCAAAAGAAACTATCATCAGAGTAAGCAGGCAACCTACAGAATAGGAGAAAATTTTTACAATCTACCCATCTGACAAAGGGCTAATATCCAGAATCTACAAGGAACTTAAATTTACAAGAAAAAACAAACAACCCCATCAAAAAGTGGGAGAAGAATATGAACAGACACTTCTCAAAAGAAGACATTCATGTGGCCAAGAAACATGAAAAAGTGCTCATCATCACTGGTCAATAGAGAAATGCAAATCAAAACTACAATGAGATACCATCTCATGCCAGTTAGAATGGCGATCAATAGAAAGTTAGGAAACACAGACGCTGGAGAGGATGTGGAGAAACAGGAATGCTTTTACACTGTTTTTGTGGGAGTGTAAATTAGTTCAACCATTGTGGAAGACAGTGTGGTGATTCCTCAAGGATCTAGAACCAGAAATACCATGTGACCCAGCAATCCCATTACTGGATACATACCCAAAGGATTACAAATCATTTATAAATTATATACATGCACACATATGTATATTGCAGCACTGTTTACAAGAGCAAAGACTTGGAATCAACCCAAATGCCCATCAATGATAGATTGGATAAAGAAAATGTGGCACATATACACCATGGAATACTCTGCAGCCATAAAAAAAGGATGAGTTCATGTCCTTTGCAGGGACACGGATGAAGCTGGAAACCATTATTCTCAGCAAACTAACGCAGGAACAGAAAACCAAACACCACATGTTCTCACTGATAAGTGGGAGTTGAACAATGAGAACACATGGACACAGGGAAGAGAACATCACACACTGGGGCCTGTTGGGGGATGGGGAACTAGGGGAGGGATAACACTAGGAGAAATCCCTAATGTAGATGATGGGTTGATGGGTGCAGCAAACCAGCATGGCACGTGTATACCTATGTAACAAACCTGCACGTTAGGCACATGTATCCTAAAACTTAAAGTATAATTTAAAAAAAAAGAAAGAAAAGAAAAAAACAAAACAAAAAACCAACTACAGCCTCAACATCAACACCATCCTTTTGTTTATAACACAAATGATTTCCCTCAAGACCTCATTCTTGGTTTTGCATTACAGACTCCAGACCTTTGCCACAAGGTGGAGCTCATTAAACCATGCTTGGCTCCACTAGTAATTATGATTTTCTCATCTGGGCACCAACTCTCTTATAATAATGTCATTACCATAATACAGGGTTCCTACAGATAGAACAACTAACATCTTGAGAGTGCCCAATGTGGCCTTGACAAAAACCTTTAACTCTGTTTGGTCCTATTTCTAGTATGTCGTGGTCCTCCCTCATTCCACTCTTGTGGTTGGTTCCATTCTCCATCTCTCCTTGTCTTGTCCCTGCGTCTCTTTTCTGTGTGGCTGACCATGGGAGTGGCTCTTGAATTTGCTACATTTTTTCTGCAGATTTTTATTTCTACCACCTCACTTTTGATTCCTTTCCCCCTCACACAAAAGATCCCCACTCTAAGCAATTTTTCCCATTAAATCATAACAACTACTATAATTAGTATATGATTATACAATTTATACAATTGAATGAACGTTTTGTTTGTGCCTGGCACAATGCTAAATGCTTTACGCATTTTCCTATTACCATTTAATTTTCACAACAGTCACATGGGCTCATTATTGGACCTATTTGAAAGAAGAGAAAACCAAAGCTCATAAATGTTTGTTTCTGGCCCAGGGTGTAGAGAAAAGAGAACCCAGGTCCGCTGTTGGTGGGAATGTAAATTGGAATAGCCTGTATGATAAAAAGGGATGGAGGCTCCTCAAAAAATTAAAAATAGTTCAGGTATGGTGGCTCATGCCTATAATCCCAGCACTTTGAGAAGCTGAGGCTGGTGGATCACTCAAGGACAGGAGTTCAAGATCAGCCTGGCCAACACAGTGAAACCCTGTCTCTACTAAAAATACAAAAATTAGCCAGGCATGGTGGTAGACGGCTGTAATCCCAGCTACTCGGGAGGCCTAGGCATGAGAATAGCTTGAACCTGGGAGGTGGAGTTGCAGTGAGCTGAGATCACACCACTGCCCTCCAGCCTGGGCAAGAAAGCAATACGATCACCAAAAAAAAAAAAAAAAAATTAAAAACAGAACTAACATATGATGCAGCAAATCCACTTCTGGGTATATATTTTAAAAACTGGATGCCATTCCTTTCTGTTTGTTAGCTTTCCTTCTAACAGTCAGACCCCTCAGCTGCAGGTCTGTTGGAATTTGCTGGAGATCCACTCCAGACCCTGTTTGCCTGGATATCACCAGTGGAGGCTGCAAAACAGCAAATATTGCTGCCTGATCCTTCCCCTGGAAGCTTCATCCCAGAGGGGCACCTGCCTGGATGAGGCATCTGTCAGCCTCTACAGGGAGACGTCTCCCAATCAGGCTACACAGGGGTCAGGAACCCACTTGAGGAGGCAGTCTGTCCATTCTCGGAGCTCAAACGCCATGCTGAGAGAACCACTGCTCTCTTCAGAGCTGTTAGACAGGGATGTTTAAGTCTGCAGAAGCTGTCTGCTGCCTTTTGTTCTACTATGACCTGCCCGCAGAGGTGGACTCTATAGAGGCAGTAGGCCTTGCTGAGCTGCAGTGGGCTCTGCCCAGTCAGTGCTTCCTGGCCACTTTGTTTACACTGTAAACAAAGCTTCAGCAATGGCAGGTGCCCCCCCTCCACATCAAGCTGCAGCATGGTAGGTGGATCTCAGACTGCTGCACTAGCAGTGAGCAAGCCTCCATGGGCATGGGACCCACTGAGCCAGGCACGGGAGGTTATTCCTGGCTTGCCGGTTGCTAAGACTGTGGGCAAAGCACAGTATTAGGTCAAGGGTGCACAGTTTCTCCAGGTACAGTCTGTCATGGCTTCCCTTGGCTACGAAAGGGAAATCCCCCGACCCCTTGCACTTTCCAGGTCAGGCGACATCCTGCCCTGCTTCAGCTCCCCCTTCATGTGCTGCACCCACTGTCCAACCGGTCCCAATAAGAAGAACCAGGTACCTCAGTTGGAAATGCAAAAATCACTCATCTTCTGACAACTGCAGACTGGAGATGTTCCTATTCGGCCGTCAATGAAAAGGACATCCACACCAAAACCCCATCTGTAGGTCACCAACATCAAAGACCAAAGGTAGATAAAACCACAAAGATGGGGAGAAACCATAGAAGCAGAAAAGCTGAAAATTCCAAAAAACAGAGCACCTCTTCTCCTCTGAAGGATCACAGCTCCTCGCCAGCAAGGGGACAAAACTGGACAGAGAATGAATTTGAAAAGTTGACAGAAGTAGGCTTCAGAGGGTCAGTAATAACAAACTTCTCTGAGCTAAAGGAGCAAGTTCTAATGAATTGCAAGGAAGCTAAAAACCTTGAAAAAAGGTTAGACAAATGGCTAACTAGAATAAACAGCATAGAGAAGACCTTAAATGACCTGATGGAGCTGAAAACCATGGCACAAGAGCTTTGTGATGCATGCACAAGCTTCAATAGCTGATTTGATCAAGTAGAAGAAAGGATATCAGTGATTGAAGATCAACTTAATGAAATAAAGCAAGAAGACAAGATTAGAGAAAAAACAGTGAAAAGAAGCGAACAAAGCCTCCAAGATATATGGGACTACGTGAAAAGAACAAATCTACCTTTGATTGGAGTATCAGAAAGTGATGGGGATAATGGAACCAAGTTAGAAAACACTCTTCAGGATATTAACCAGGAGAACTTCCCTAACCTAGCATGGCAGGCCAACATTCAAATTCAGGAAATACAGAGAACACCACAAAGATATTCCTCAAGAAGAGCAACCCCAAAACATGTAATCATCAGATTCACCAAGGTTGAAATGAAGGAAAAAATGTTAAAAGCAGCCAAAGAGAAAGGTCACGTTACCCACAAAGGGAAGCCCATCAGACTAACAGCATCTCTCTGCAGAAACCCTAAAAGCCAGAAGAGAGTGGGGGCCAATATTCAACATTCTTAAAAGAATTTTCAACCAAGAATCTCATATCCAACCAAACTAAGCTTCATAAGTGAAGGATAAATAAAACCCTTTACAGACAAGCAAATGCTGAGAGATTTTGTCACCACCAGGCTTGCCTTACAAGAGCTACTGAAGGAAGCACTAAATATGGTAAGGAACAACCGGTACCAGCCACTGTAAAAACACACCTAATGGTAAAGACCATCAACACTGTGAACAAACGGTATCAATTAATGGGCAAAATAACCAGCTAACATCATAAAGACAGGATCAAATTCAAACATAACAATATTAACCTTAAATGTAAATGGGCCAAATGCTCCAATTAAAAGACACAGACTGGCAAATAGGAAAAGAGTAAAGACCCATTGGCGTGCTGTATTCAGGAGACCCATCTCATGTGCAAAGACGTACACAGGCTCAAAATAAAAGGATGGAGGAAGATCTAGCAAGCAAATGGAAAGCAAAAAAAAAAAAAAAAAAAAAAAGCAGGGGTTGCAATCCTAGTCTCTGATAAAACAGACTTTAAACCAACAAAGATCAAAAGAGACAAAGAAGGCCAGGTAATGGTAAAGGGATCAATTCAACAAGAAGAGCTAACTAACCTAAATATATATGCACCTAGTACAGGAGCACCCACATGCATAAAGCAAGTCCTCAGAGACCTACAAAGAAACTTAGACTCCCACACAATCATAATGGGAGACTTTAACACCCCACTGTCAATATTAGACAGATCAATGAGACAGAAAGTTAAAAAGGATATCCAGGAATTGAACTCAGCTCTGAACCAAGCAGACCTAATAGACATCTACAGAACTCTCCACCCCAAATCAACAGAATATACATTCTTCTCAGCACCACACCGCACTTATTCTAAAATTGACCACATAATTGGTAGTAAAACACTCCGCAGCAAAAGTAAAAGAACAGAAATCACAACAAACTGTCTCTCAAACCACAGTGCAATCAAGCTAGAACTCAAGATTAAGAAACTCACTCAAAACCACACAACTACATGGAAACCAAACAACCTGTTCCTGAATGACTACTGGGCGTATAACGAAATTAAGGCAGAAATAAAGATGTTCTTTGAAACCAATGAGAACAAAGACACAATGTACCAGAATCTCTGGGACACATTTAAAGCAGTGTGTAAAGGGAAATTTATAGCACTAAATGCCCACAAAAGAAGGCAGGAAAGATCCAAAATTGACACCCTAACATCACAATCAAAAGAACTAGAGAAGCAAGAGCAAACAAATTCAAAAGCTAGCAGAATGCAAGAAATAACTAAGATCAGAGCAGAACTGAAAGAGATAGAGACACAGAAAACCCTTGAAAAAAAATCAGTGAATCCAGGAGCCAGTTTTTTGAAGATCGACGAAATAGATAGACTGCTAGCAAGACTAATAATGAAGAAAAGAGAGAAGAATCAAATAGATGCAATAAAAAATGATAAAGGGGATATCACCACCAATCCCATAGAAATGCAAACTACCATCAGAGAATACTATAAACACATCTATGCAAATAAACTAGAAAATACAGAAGAAATGGATAAATTCCTGGACACATACACCCTCCTAAGACTAAACCAGGAAGAAGTTCAATCTCTGAATAGACCAATAACTGGTTCTGAAATTGAGGCAATAATTAATAGCCTACCAACCAAAAAAAGTCCAGGACCAGATGGATTCAGAGCCGAATTCTACCAGAGGTACAAAGAGGAGCTGGTATCATTCCTTCTGAAACTATTCTAATCAATAGAAGAAGAGGGAACCCTCCCTAACTCACTTTATGAGGCTAGCATCATCCTGATAATAAAAAAAAAAAAAGAAAAGAAAAGCCTGGTAGAGACACAACAAAAAAAGAATTTTAGGCCAATATCCCTGATGAACATCAATGCAAAAATCCTCAATAAAATACTGGCAAACTGAATGCAGCACCACATCAAACAGTTTATCCACCATGATCAATTAGGCTTCATACCTGAGATGGAAGGCTGGTTCAACATACGCAAATCAATAAATGTAATCCATCACATAAACAGAACCGATGACAAAAACCACACGATTATCTCAACAGATGCAGAAAAGGCCTTCGACAATATTCAACAGCCCTTCATGCTAAAAACTCTCAATAATCTCAAAATAATAAGAGTTATTTATGACAAACCCACCGCAAATATCATACCGAATGGGCAAAAACTGGAAGCGTTCCCTATGAAAACCAGCACAAGAAAGGATGCCCTCTCTCACCACTCCTATTCAACATAGTGTTGGAAGTTCTGGCTAGGGCAATAAGGCAAGAGAAAGAAATAAAGGGTATTCCATTAGGAAAAGAGATTGCACATTTAGAAAACCCCATCGTCTCAGCCCAAAATCTCCTTAAACTGATAAGCAACTTCAGCAAAGTCTTCAAGGAGAACTGCAAACAACTGCTCAACAAAATAAGAGGACACAAACAAATGGAAGAACATTCCATGCTCATGGATAGGAAGAATCAATATTGTGAAAATGGCCAAACTGCCCAAAGTAATTCATAGATTCAATGCTATCCCCATCAAGCTATCACCAACTTTCACCACAGAATTGGAAAATACTTTAAAGTTCATATGGAACCAAAAAAAACCCCGCATTGCCAACACAATCCTAAGCAAAAAGAATAAAGCTGGAGGCATCATGCTACCTAATTTCAAACTATACTACAAGGCTACAGTAACCAAAACATCATGGTACTGGTACCAAAACAGATATATAGACCAATGGAACGGAACAGAGGCCTCAGAAATAGCACCACACATCTACAACCATCTGATCTTTGACAAACCTGACAAAAACAGGCAAAGGGGAAAGAATTTCCTATTTAATAAATGGTGCTGAGAAAACTGGCTTGCCATATGTAGAAAACTGAAACTGGATCCCTTCCTTACACCTTATACAAAAATTAACTCAAGATGGATTAAAGACTTAAGTGTCAGACCTAACACCATAAAAACTCTGGAAGAAAAGCTAGGCAATAGCATTCAGGACACAGGCAAGGGAAAAGACTTTATGACTAAAACACAAAAAGCAATGGCAACAAAAGCCTAAATTGACAAATGGGATCTAATTAAACTAAAGAGCTTCTGCACAGCAAAAGAAACTATCATCAGAGTGAACAGGCAACCTACAGAATGGGAGAAAATTTTTGCAATCTACCCATCTGACAAAGGGTTAATATTCAAAAGCTACAAAGAACTTAAACAAATTTACAAGAAAAAATCAAACAACCCCATTCAAAAAATAGGCAAAGAATATGAACAGACACTTCTCAAAAGAAAACATTTCTGCAGCCAACAGACACATGAAAAAATGCTCATCATCACTGGTCATCAGAGAAATGCAAATCAAAACCACAATGAGATACCATCTCACACCAGTTAGAATGGCAATCATTAAAAAGTCAGGAAACAACAGATGCTGGAAAGGATGTGGAGAAATAGAAATGCTTTTACACTGTTGGTGGGAGTGTAAATTAGTTCAACCATTGTAGAAGACAGTATGGCAATTCCTCAAGGATCTAGAACTAGAAATACCATTTGACCCAGCCAACCCATTACTGGGTATATACCCAAAGGATTATAAGTCATGCTACTATAAAGACACATGCACACGCATTTTTACTGTGGCACTATTCACAACAGCCAAGAGTTGGAACCAACCAAAATGTCCATCAATGATAGACCGGATAAAGAAAATGTGGCACATATACACCATGGAATACTATGCAGCCATGAAAAAGGATGAGTTCATGTGCTTTGCAGAGACATGGATAAAGCTGGAAACCATCATTCTCAGCAAACTATCACAAGGACAGAAAACCAAACACCGCACGTTCTCACTTATAGGTGGGAGGTGAACAACGAGAACACATGGACACAGGGAGGGGAATATCACACACTGGGGCCTGTCAAGGGTTAGGAGGCTGGTGGAGGGATAGCATTAGGAGAAATACCCAATGTAAATGATGAGTTAATGGGTGCAGCAAACCAACATGGCACATGGATACCTATGTAACAAACCTGCACATTGTGCACACATATCCTAGAATTAAGAAAAAAAGAACTCAAAACAGAATCAAAATTACAGGAAAGAAAAATCACTACCTCAAAGAAATATCTGCACCCCCATGTTCATTTCAGGATTATTCACAATAGCAAGGCTATAAAAATAACCTAAATGTTCATTAATAGATGAATGAATAAAGAAAAGGTGGTGTATATACATAATGAATAAGGTGGTGGATATACACAAAAGAAGGAAATCCTGCTGTTTGCACTATCATGGGTGAACATGGAGGACATTATACTAAGTGAAATAAGCAAGACACAGAAAAACGTGTTATATAATCTTACTTATATGTGAAATCTAAAATAAACTCACAGAAGTACCGAGTATGCCAGACAGAGTGGCTCATGCCTATAATCCTAGCACTTTGGGAGGCCAAGGTGGGTGGATCACTTGAGGCCAAGAGTTCCAGACCAGCCTGGCCAATATGAAAAAACCCCATCTCTACTAAAAATACAAAAATTAGCCAAGCGTGATCACGTGTACCAGTAATCCCAACTACACTTCGGAGGCTGAGGCATGAGAATTGCATAAACCCATGAGGCGGAGGTAGCAGTAAGCTGAGATCGCACCACTGCATTCCAGCCTGGGCAACAGAGCAAGACTCTGCCTAAAAAAAAAAAAAAGAAAAGAAAAGAAGAGTGCAGAATAGAATGGTGGTTGCCAGGGGATGGAGGGAGGGGGAAATGAGGACAGGACGCTCAAAGGGACCAAATTTTAGTTGTGCAGGATGAGTAAGTTCTGGAGATCTACTACACAGCAGTGCCTATAGCTGACAATATTGCCTTGTATACTTAAAATCTGCTAAAAGAGTGGACCTTATGTTCAGTGGTCTTTCCACAAAAACATATTATAATTATGTTACTATAATTTAAATTATATTAATAAAGTGAGTAGAAGGAAACTCTGGGAGATGATAGATGTGTTCACAGCCTTGATGGTGATAATGGTTTCACAGGTATGTAGTTATCCCCAAACTCATGGAGTTATGCACATAGGATACACAGCTTTTTATATTTCAACCATACTTCAATAACGTAGTTTAAAGGAAAAAGTAACTTTCCCAACATCTGTCTGACTCCAAGACCAGAGCTCTTTACCAATTCTACACTGCCCACAGTAGCCCTCAGTCCAGCATTTTGTGTGATTTTTTTTCCCTTTGCAGCAAGAGCATTACATCAAAGGTATACCTAAAAGTGATTCAACTGCAATACTTTCGGAAGACTGCTTATATTAAACACACACAAATCAGAAAATAATTTTTAAGTGTGTCCTGATTGATGATTTTTTAAATGTATAAAAATCATCAATCGGGACACAAATAAACAACGTTAAGATGAGTAGAAAAATGGTAGTACGTAGTCAGTCTTCAAGAATTATTTGTTCATTTACATATACGTACAGCTTTCACGCAGAGTAGCTCATGTTCCACAATGTCAGTTTCATAATAATTTTCTTTTTACCAACAGGATTGGTTTTATTTAGAGGCACACACTATATACTACTATGCAGCAGAATGGATATAGGACTCTGACAGATATCAAAAATTTTCCCATTTTAGACATCTCAAATTTCACCACTTGAGAGTAATATTCTTTGGGGCTGACCTCTTTTTTTTTTTTTTTTGAGATGGAGTCTCACTCTGTCGCCCAGGTTTGAGGGCTATGGCGCCATGTCGGCTCACTGCAACCTCCGCCTCCCGGGTTCAAGCAATTCTCCTGCCTCAGCCTCCCAAGTAGTTGGGATTACAGTCATCTGCCACCATACTCAGCTCATTTTTGTATTTTGGTAGAGATGGGATATCACCATGTTGGCCAGGCTGGTCTCAAACTCCTGACAGGTGATCCACCCACCTCGGCCTCCCAAAGTGCTGGGATTACAGGCATGAGCCATCACACTCAGCCAGAGCTGACCTCTTTTAAAATATATATTTATTCACAGGGAAAAATAACCTTAAGCCACTAATAGCTTAGTGTGAATAAATATTCCAAGTGCTTCCTGAGAAAAGAAACTAGAATACAAGGAACAAGCACTGTTAGTTCCTTAGGCAGACAGAGCCCTGATCTGGAGGAGGTTACCCAAAGAGGATGGTAGATGGGTCAAGACTAATTTTGGCCTGAATTCGGGGCCATTGTGTTGGCCTGAATCAGTGCTTCTTTCTAATGTGAAACAGCTATGCTGTGTAAGGTTTCATTTATTGAAAAAAAAAAAAAAAAAGATGACAACGACAACAACAACAAAAAAACCACTGCTCATAATCCTAGCCTTTGGGGCCTACCTTGCCCTAATGTAATAAATACAAAAAATAAAACTGAAAGATTGCATAGAAAAATGCTATGCTTGATCAACTGCAACTATCCAACAACTTGCTTTAAAGGTAGAAGCATCCAAGTATTTTTTGTTGTTGTTGAATCAAAGGAATGAGCTGCTTTCATCCTAATTGAAATTATACATGCTTTGCGTTCATAAAACTTCAGTAACAATTTGAACTGCCAAGGTCTTTAATAGTGAGATTATTTGCCTTTCAGAATTGACAGTTATGTTAAAAATCCCACCTCTTTTATCCATCAGAGTTGCGTGCTGCTTATTCAACCTGAATCTTTTTACCAAACATATGGAGTATTTCATAAGTTTGAAAAGAGAGAGAAAGCTTTCAAAAGTATTTTTTCCTCCTTAGCTTCCTTAAAAAGTCAGTCTATTTTTTAAAGTATCTAAAGAGTCTGATTTCACTATTTTTGAGTATAATGTTCAAAAATATTAGATAGCCAAAAGACTCAGAATATCAAATGTGTTCTTTTCTGTTCTAGCTAACGTCAATTAACACCAAATTGTTTGAACTAAAGTCACTGAAAGTAAAAATTAAAGTTAGACATCAACAAATTGTGTAGATCAAGGTGGTTCCATATTTAACAGCTCAACAATTTAAATTCCTTCCCAAACAGAGACAATACTTCTGGACAAGTTATTACACATTACACTTTAATGAGACTCCAAATCCTACTTTAAAATAAGTCTTGATGTACCTGCCATGCTCACTTCTTTGAGAGAGGAAACTCATTCAAATAATATATGAAAAAAACTTTAAAATGCTACCCAACCATAAAGTGATATAATTTATTGTAATATTCAAAGCAAACTTTTCATTTCTACTTTAAAAATACCTAATTATAATGCCTTAAGTGCCCCGATTTTATTGTGTGGTAGACTGCTTCATATTCTACAGTCTTACAGTGTCAAATAAACCTCTGCCTATTCCTGATATTTTTTTTTTAGGAATTAATGTACATCCTGAATCTGTATGAGAACATGTTATCCTTTTTGAGAAAATTGTCTTACTTTATTCAAGTCTTAACTGCCAGGAAGCAAGGTAGAAAAGCATAAGTAGAGGACTGAAAGTTTTAAACAAATTCGGAGAAGACAGATAATAGTTAATACTCATAAGGTGATCACTACTTTCTGAGCTCTTTACACACTAAGTCCTTTAATCCTTACAATGACCCTGTAAGTGCTGTTTACACACGAATTAAAGAAACTGAGGTATTGAGAGGTTAAATAACATCCTAAGTATCTTACCTTTAATAACTTGCTGTGATAGTTCATACTGAGTGCCAACTTGATTGCATTGAAGGATACAAAGTATTGATCCTGGGTGTGTCTGTGAGGGTGTTGCCAAAGGAGATTAACATTTGAGTCAGTGGGCTAGGAAAGGCAGACCCACCCTTAATCTGGGTGGATACAACCTAATCAGCTGCCAGTGTGGCTAGAATATAAGCAGGTAGAAAAATGTGAAGAGAGACTGACCTAGCCTCCCAGCCTGCATCTTTCTTCTGGGCTGGATGCTTCCTGCTCTCAAACACCAGACTCCAAGTTCTTCAACTTTTGGAACTCGGGCTGGCTCTCCTTGCTCCTCAGCCTGTAGAAGGCCTATCATGGGACCTTGTGATCATGTGTGTTAGTACTTAATAAACTCACCTTTTTATGTATATCTACTAGTTCTGTCCCTCTAGAGAACCCTAATACTCTTGGCTATGTCCATTTACATGCTAGTAATGGGCATAGGCAAGTTATTAAAGGTAAGATATTTAGGAATATGTATGTTTAGTAATATGTCCATTTACTTATTGATATGCTTAGTAATATGTCCATTTACTAATGTGTAAATGGACATACGCAAGTCATTAAAGGTAAGATGGGATAATCAAGCAATGTTACCTATATTTAAAAATAGGGAAGACAACCATGTTTGCCCTTGGTTCCTCTGTCAACAAACTCCAACTCTGCAGAAATTTGGGGCTATTATATTCTTATGAAGAGTAACTTATTTGTCATTCTTAGATACAAAGAAGGAATGAGAGCAAGAGTCTTGCTTTGTTTTTATGAGAGAGAGGACCCATGAACAGAAGCATCTCTTGAAAAGCCTGAGGCTAGTTATTTACATTAATGGCAATTATATTAATAAATCATCTAATACCAATCTTTTATGAGCTACTTAGAAAATCAGTTTTGAGTTAGTGAGAGAGCAAGTAGCAAAGGCCTTCCATCAAGAAGAGGAAATGGGGGTGAATTTGTAAGCATGTGCATGTATATGGGAGTCAGGGCAGGGTCTTATATAATCACACATCAGTAGGAAGGCTTTGGGTTACAGTAATAGGGTGTCAGTTAGAAGGAGGACACAGAATAAGAAAAAAGATGACAAATGTAATTATGCTGCAGTTTGGCCATGGGCCCTGATGATAGCTAAATTCACCCAGGCAGATATGGGTGAGTTACACAGCGCATGGGAATTCTGTACTCTATAACCAAGAATTGTAAAAGAAAAGCCAAAGACAGTCATAGTTATGTGGATCTATCAGATTGTTTCATAGAGCCTGTGTGGAGTTGGTCAAAAGTTGTGATTTGAGGACACAGTCCTCTAGACTGCCAGGCCAGCCCTAGACTCCTGATGCCTACAGCAAGGGGTTAGAGCCCAGAGAGGAAGGTAGAAGGGAGAGTCCACACAAGACTCCTAAGACTACTCTCATTTCTGACACCAACCACAAGTTCAGGGGTTTCTCAAAAACCACCCTCTGGTTCAATAATTCTCCAGGACTCACAAAACTCCCTGAAAACAATTATATACATGGTTATGGTTTATTATAGGGAAAGGATACAAATTAAAATCAGCCAAAGGAAGAGGGCAGAATCCGAGAGGACACCAAACACCAAACATGAAGCTTCCACTGTGCTCAGGACATTACCCTCTTGGCATCAATGTGTGATAATACACATGAAATTGTCAACCAGGGATGCTTATCTGAGTTTCTATGTTCCAAATCTGTACTGGGGTTGTATTCGTTTCCTAAGGCTGCCATAAAAAAAATACCATAAATTGGGTGGCTTAAAACAACTCAATGTTTTTGTCCCACTGCTCTAGAGGATGGACAACTGAAATCAACGTGTCAGCAGGGCCTCACTCCCTCTGAAACCTGTAAGGACAATCCTTCTTTGCCTCTTCTAGTTTCTGGTGTTTGTCTGCATTCCTCATCACAGCTACATCCATTCCCATGTCTGCCTCCATCGCCACATGACATTCTCCTTTCACGTGTCTCTCTCCTCTTTTCATAAGGACACCAGTCCTATTGGATGGTGGATGGCTTCATATTAATGAATTACATCCACAAGGACCCTATTTCCAAAGGTCACATTCCATGATACTGGAGTTTAAGACTTCAACATATCTTTTGCGGGGCGCATGATTCAACCCATAAAAGGCCTCCCTTACATAGGCTTGATTGACGGTGGCCCACATGGCTGATATCACTTTCCAGGTTGATAGTGTGGCCCTAAACCCCTACCCTAGATCACATGGTTAATCTTTCTGGTGTGTCCAGCCATAGTCCAAAACAAAGACACTCCTATCAGATATGACATAGGTCGCCTTCGAGAAGCTGAGGGCAAAGTCCAGAGCTCTTTTTGAGCAAGGCCAAATTCTTTACTACACAAAGCCTTAATAATTTTCCACTGATTTATCTTAAAGCTGTGTTTTAGAGTATCAGAAGTAAAAAAGATTATAATAGATATGTACAGACGATTAAGATGACAATATTATATTTGGTATTCAGTGGCAGTGGTAGAAATGACGTCAGCTTCCTTAGTCAAATAAGCTTTAAAACTTTGATTAAAAATTCACTGGTATTTTAAACAGAGTTCAGATATTTTGAGATACACAAACTAGAAATAATTTTATTGTTTAAGTGACAAGAAGATAGCAGTGAAGTCAAGGAGAATATACATTTATATACATCATTTGAAAGAAAATCTTCCTAGTTATTTTTATAGCAGTTACTGTGACATTTGCTATACAAAATTAAAACATGTAAACCCTCATATCCCAGTTTCACAATCATCATGATCACAAGTTGGTTTGAGGCCATTAAGAAGTCATCCTGACCTCAATATCCTCTCCAATACTACTCAAAACCAAAGACTGCTCTAAACTTGGAGTACCATCACTTTATTAAAACAGGGGTGAGCAGGTGTTGATGATGCTAGCACCTGTGATTGTCACAAATGTAATAAGAAGAAAATGTAAAGAATTTTAAAGTAGAGAAAATGCAAAACAGTGTCCTCAGAATTTAGGCTCTAAAACAGAAGGTTATCTATTTGAAGGAGTCTCTACAGAATGTTCCTTGAGAATGAGGAATATGTTGTTAAATGTACATGAGGCCAACCATATTCAAGCTGAATCCATAGAAACATGGTCAAATGGGAGAGGCGAAGAGCCCTCTCTTTAACTCAGGCAAAACACATCTGACCAGAAAAAAAAAAAGAAAAAAAGCATTTTCCAGAAATTAAGTTTGGGGTTTCCTTCAGAAAGGCAAATGAATCTAGAAATGTTCTAATTCTCTATTCTTCCCTCTTCCCCCACTTAGTCCATTTGTGCAGTTATAAAAAATACTGTAGACTCATTAATTTATAAAGAATAGAAGTTTATGTCTCACACTTCTGGAGGCTGAGAAGTCAAAGATCCAGGTGCCAACGTTTGGTGCCTGGCGAGGGCCCATTCTCTGTTTCCAAGATGGCGCCTTATTGCTGTATGCTCAGGAAAGGATGAATTCTGTGTCCTCACATGGTGGAAGAGACGGAAGGGCAGTAACAAGTTACCTTTGATCTGGAGCCCTGTTATAAAGGTGCTAATCACATTTATGAGGGTGAAGCCCTAATAACTTAATCACCTCCCAAAGGATACACCTCTACAAATTGTTGCATTGGGGATTAAGTTTCAACATGAATTTTGGAAGGGACACCATTATTCAAACCATAGCACCCATCCTGAACCTTATTGGGCTCTCTGAGCATCAGACCACCCCACCTTGTTAACAAGTGCTGTTATTCTACACTGCTCAGGTTTATGAGAAGAAACACAAGTCTAACATTATAACCTGCTTCCAGTTCAGCAGATTGGAGATCTCCATGCAAGCAAGCTGAATCTTTTGAGTGTGAAAAATGTAGAGAGTTAGAGTATGTCTTCAACTTGCTTCTGGATCACTAAAATGCCCTTTGCCTGGCTGATTCTTCCCCTCTCAGGTCTCACTCACTCTAAGTACCTTCTCTGACTCATAAGTCCCAACCCCATGACATTCTGAGCCGTTATCCTCCCTGTAGTATTCCATTCATTAGGCTTAACTATCTGCATTGAAATTGGCTGTTTTCTTATCTGCCTCTCCAGTAGACACCAACCTAGGTAAGGCAGAGGCTATACCTAACCTGATCCTGTGTCTTCAGTACCTAAGACCATGCTTGGCAGCACATAGTACCCAAGAGATGTCTGTAGAATGGAATAGAATAGAGAAACATGGAAAGAATTTCAATGGAATGAAATGGCATGGAGTGGAATGGAATGATGTAGTCCCATGACTCCCCCTCTTAGTAATTTTTCTATCCAGAGCTGAACCCCTAACCTATGAAGACTGCCTTGGGCAAAGAAGCAGTTTCAACAGAACCAGCTAACAACAATTAAGAATGTGATATCAGACCTGAAGTGATACAGTCAACCATGCGATACAGAAAGCAAACAAGCTCAGGAGCAACATTGCTTCTGACAGAGATGGTTGGCTATGAGCATCACTAGGGTAGACAAGCAATACAGTAGATCCCATGGTTTACTCAGGTAATTAGAGATGCATTTCCTTTATTCTACCTAAAAAAATTCTTTCTCACAGATTATCTGTCTACATATTAATACTTTCCAAGTTCACACCACTTAGCCTCCTGATGCATTTTCACCTTCCCCAGAGTACACCAGCTTGCCATGCCATCTAGATGGAGAATTATTCATGTATTCTATAATTATTTATTGAGTTCACATGATGTTAAAGGGCCCATGCCATTGCAAGAGAACATTTATTTAAGAGCACAGACTCGAATTGGAGAGAAAGGGATTTGAATGCTGGTTCTAGCATTAACTAGCTCAGTGTCCCTAAGGCAATTATTGAATCTCTCTGAACCTCAGTTTTCTCATCTATAAAATGGGACTAGTAATTCTTACCTCACAGACAAGCCCTCAATTTATTGTTAGGATGTTTTGCAGCCCTGTTTACAGAAGTATGGGGAATAACAAATGAAATACAAAATGCCTGCCTCAAAGTTAGCATCCTTAAGTGCTGGCTAATATCACACCAAGGTGAATCAGATATGGATCCTGTCCTCAAGGAGCTTACAGTCAAGAATGGAAAATTATACATGCATATATAGAAAATAAACCACATAACACAATTGTCAGTGCAGACAAGGGACAACTGAACCTGGGACAAATCCTACTGTTTCTAGCTACTGCCTGGTAACTTCTCATTTGTCTTGTGAAACATTTCTGAGACATGCCATATTGAAAGAAAATAAAGACCAGTATGGGGGTTACTAAAATCAAAGGTTAAAATCCCAGAGGCCAAAATTAATACTTGTGAATCTCTTTACTTATGCAAAGTTCTTCAAAATGCAGATGCCTGAGTACTACATGGCTCATTCTGACGTCTACAAATCAGCCGCAGATGCAGCAGTAGAAGTGTGACTATAGTTTGATTAAAACGTAATTTATTCTTATTAGGGCCTTTTCTGTGCCTGACTCAGTGGAGAGCTCTCTACCCATCAGGATTATTACTCTCCTAATGAACCCACTAGAGCATGAAGAGGGACCAGTTAAGTCAGGATGGTCAGCTTAGAAACATGACGGCCTAATCCAGCTTGTGAACAACATTCTCAACCACCCTGGAGGGAAGAGCTCTACTTAATGATAGCAGGGTATATCGCCTACTCCAAGATGAAGCTTGGCTTTAAACTCCAGCCCATGGAATCAGACTCTTTCAACTTTTTAATATATGGATTTTAAGACTTAGTTCAGCAAAAGAAGGAAGGATATTCTCTATTTCCATTCTCCGCAGCATGTAACTTCGTATGCATTACTGAAATATAAGTAACATTTTTAATTGCATGACAAAAATATTTCATGCAGCAACTGCTCTTAATAATATACTTACCATTGCTCATTTCATTACCTGATAATTACCAGATCATTAGAGCAAACAATATATCCTTGTGGGATAAACTTATGGCAGTAATTTTAGAGAAAAGAATAGAAAAGCTCTTTTAAAGTTGCCAGCCAGTAGGCAATGTGCAGAATTAGCTACTGAACTAAATGAATAGAAACGTACTTTCTAAAAGTAAACAGCAGTATAATGACATTTATAGCTAATTCTGGATCATGAAATCAAAAAGAAAATGGCTGGAAGGTCCAACCCTCTCATTTTACAGGTAAGGACAATGAGACAGTGAAGTCGAATCGCCCCCACAGGCTAATTGTGTCAATGTGAGAAGAGTCTGGACAAGAATGGGTCTCTCATCCCCAATTTCAAAGCTCCTCCTTTTTATCACAGCATCCTCTAAATGCAACATACATTTGGTTTTCAAAATCCGGATGAACTGAAATATTTGGAGAATACAAAGAGCTAGTTAATTGAATTTTCTAGTTAAGCTGAGTTCAGACCAAAAAGTAATATTTTCAAACTCACAATTTTTACAGGGTTTGAAGAGGCAAGATCTCAGTGTCAAGTCTCTCTCACCCTGGTTCCAGACAATTATCCAGCCCAGGACACATTTTCTCCAATCCACTTGGACAACTTCTCATCAGCCTTCAGATGGCAGCTTAAGAACCCCTTCCTCGGCAGGCCTTGTCTACTTTCAGACTAGGTGAACTGCTCAACTGTGTGGGACTATAGTTCTGTCTCCTGTGATAAAATCACACCATTATTTGTAATTAACCACTTCATATTTGTTTCTCCCCACTAGGGCATTAGTTCTCAAACTTAACCATATTTTAGAATTGCCTAGACTGCTTGTGAAACTACAGATCACTGGGCCTCACCCCTGGAGTTTCTGATTCAGGTCTGAACTGGGTCCTGAGAATTTGTAGTCATAACAAGTTCCCAGGTGGTGCTAGTGTTACAGACACCACACACCTTGAAAACCGCTAAGCTTCTGGGCACAGTGGCTCACACCTGTATTCCTAGCACTTTGGGAGGCCGAGGCAGGTCGATCACCTGAGGTCAGGAGCTCGCCACCAGCCTGGCCTACATGGCAAAACCCCGTCTCTACTAAAAATACAAAAATTAGGCAGGCATGGTGGCAGGTGCCTGTAATCCCAGCTACTCGAGAGGCTGAGGCAGGAGAATTGCTTGAACCCAGGAGGCGGAAGTGGCAACAAGAGTGAAACTCCAGCTAGAAGGAAGGAAGAAAAGAAAAAGAAAAGAGAAAAAGAAAAAGAGAAAAGAAAGCACTAAGCTAGACTATGAGACTCATGAAGCAACGGGCAAAGTCTGTCTCATTCATCATTCTATCCCTAGTGTCTAGCACAGTGCCTGGCACACAGTGAGTTCCCAAAAACTAGATGATAAATGAAAGATTTTCCTGAGACAAAAGGTTACATCTCCAAATATTTAGAGTATAACATTAAGGGAAGCTTGGTGAAGGATATACAGGAACGCTGTAGCATCTTTGCAATTTTTCTATAAATCTAAAGTTATTCCAAAAATAAAAGTTTTATACACACACACACACACACACACACACACACACATATCCATGTTCAGGCATGACCTTAAGATATACCCTGGATGTTTCTTTTTTTAGTCAATTTCTAATAGAAGTTGATAGAAACTTTTTTTGCTCTTCTCCTCTTGCTGGGAAACACTATCTAGCCCTAGGTAATTGAGCATTCAGGGTTGGCTAGCTTCTAGTAAATAGCTGCATCAGGTTTTTAACTGTAATTGTAGCAGACCCCTCTGACTTCAGCTACCCTGGACCAAATGAAGAACAGATGTGCACCTGGATGATGCTTTCCATTATTCAGTGGAAGTATCCTAATCATCAGTAAATTACTTCCTGAGTGCCCTTTGTGAGCATGCAGGGCCAGTCTTATACAAAAAGCTGAGATAGCAACTACCTGTTCGAGGGATGACTTACAGGCTCTAGGAAAGCTTCTTGGCCCCCAAATATTCCTTACTGCTTCTCCACTCCAACCTGCCACTGGGCTAGGACTTCCACCAGGAGAGAGACGACCTTTAGGTTTCAAGGCTTGCCTCTCTGTAAGTCCTCTGTTAAAATGCCAATGTGGTATTGCTTTCAAACATTATCCATCATTTTACCCCTAGATAGGATTCATTTATCAGACTGCTTCCCAGTTTGACAGCCAGCCATAGGAGCCACAAAAAAGTCATGCTTGGGAAGGGAGCATGAAAGAGCAGACCTGGGTCTAGAACCTCAGGGCAGGGGACACACAGGAGAACTGGGTTTCTGGAGGAGAGGCTGGCCAAAGGTCTTGGAAGGGAAGGGAGGAAGTGGCTAAATGATGAACACCTGGGTGTTAGCCAGCCCTAGGATTCACTGTGCATTTTCAGTGGATCTCATTTACAGAAAAGATATGACCCTTGCCTTCAACCTAGACAAAAGCCGAAGTCCAGAGATATTACCACATAATACTGATTACAGAGTGCCAGAGTCTGTGCTGGATACTTAATACATGCATTCATTTAGCACTGTGACAGAGCTATGGATCTGATTAGATCCTCCTAACACCTTGGGTGATAGTTGATAAGGAAGAAAAAGCTACTAAACTAGTATAAACAGGTAAAACAAAACAATTATAGAGGGTGATACATGCTAGGAAGAAAATATACAGGATACATGATGAACAGTTGTGGAGATCGGGAAAGGCATTTTAGGAAAGGTGATTAGGGCAGGTCTGAGGAGCTGATGTTTATGTCAAAATGTGACTAAGTTGGTAGCCATATAAAGACTACAAGAAAGGGCATGTCAGGCAAAGGGATGTGTAAGCACAAAGGCCAAGAGGTGTAAAAGGGCTTGACTTGTTTGAGGAATAGAAGGAAGACACAGCTTGGTCGGAGCCCAGTGAGCCAGGAGAGTGATAGAGTGACAGTTGGAAAGGTAGAAGAAAGCCAGAAGATGCAGCTTGCTTTGGGTCCTGGTGAAAAGTCTGAATATTATCCAAAACACAAAGAAAAGATACTGGAAAGTTTTAAGCAGGAAAATGATATAATCTGACTTGATTTGGGTTTCATTTTTTAAATCCCTTTGGCTGTTCTGTGGAAAATGAAGTATAGACAAGAATAAAAGTACAGAGATCAGTTACAGATGCTTAACAATAGTTAGGTGAAACATGGCGATGATGTTGACTAGAGAGGTGAAAGTGGAGATGATTCGATGGAAAAATTTGCAATACATTTAGGAGATAACCCAAAGGACTTGGATTCAGTGTGGCCCATGAGAGAAAGGGGAACATTCAGTTCTGGCCTAGTGCCTAGAATGCTGGTTAGAGAAACTAGGTCAGCACATAGAGAAAAGGAGGTTTGGGAAGAAAAATAAATCGGGGGTTCCTAGAAAATATTCATGTTGAGAAACCATGTAGAATACTTCATACATGAGCAGGGGACAGGGTCAATGACACACACACGTCAATCATCAACATTCAGATGTTCTTAAAGCCACGGGTCTGGGTGAGAAACCTAGAGAGAGTATTGAGAGAGATGTAAAAAGGGCTCAGGACAAAACCCAGAGGAGTCTCATCACTGAGGAAGGAAATCCAGTACAGAATAAGGAGGAATGACCCAAAGAAAGTAGCATTGCAGAGATCAAGGCAGGAGGAAGATCAAAGATGATGAGTAGTCACTACAATGAAGACAGAAAAGGGCCTCTTAAACTTGGCCACGTGAAGGTTGTTAAAAACAAGACCAGTTTTATTGGCTTGATGAAAACAAAAACCTAATTGGAGCAAGTTGTGGAGAGACTTGGAGATAAGGAACAAGAAACAGCAAGTGTGGGCAACACTTACACATTTTTTCCTGTGAAGGGAAGAAGAGGAGGAGGATATCAGCTGGAGGAGGATGTGGCACCCAAAGAGAGCTGTTTTTTTATAAGAGATACCTAGAGCTCATTCATATATCTGGGCTAACAAGCCAGCAGACAGAAAAGAAGTGATACCAAACAGGAAGAGACCTGCAGGAGCAAAGGCTAAAGGCTGGACCCTAAAGCATCGAGGGAGAGGTTGGCCTTTGACAGCAGCAGGGACACTCCTCCTAGGGGTCACAGGAAGACAGAGTAGGAGGTACAGCTGCAGATGAGTCTAGAGAGTAGGCAATGGGGCCATAAGGGGCTCCACTGGCCTTTCAAGTAGTCTCAGTTTTGCTATTCTTAAGACGAAATGACTGTATAAACTAGGATCTCCAAACAGAAACAGAAGTATTGTTTCCATTTATAGAATAACTTGGAGGTCAAATAATCCAAAGCCTTCCTTCCACAGAAGAGGTTGAAGCAGTTCAGTGACTGGCTGCTGGAACACAGCTTCTTAGTAACAACTATGAGGCTAGAAACCAGTGTATGAGGATCTCAATCTTTTTGCAAAACAACAAAATTTTCTACTCTCTACCTTGTACTTTCATAGACTGAGATTTTCTCTCAGTACATGGGCAAACAGATAACATACCATCTTATATTCCTTGATTTTTTTCCCCCACCCATCTGCTGGCTATAGATAGTCACAGAGAGTTAACAGTTAACCTTTTTCCAAAAACTCACCCATGAAGCTGGGGGTGGAGCTCGGAGATAGATGGAAACAAAAGCAATGAACCCGTACCAGGTCTCCATTAACATTTCCAGGCTACCACTGCACTAAAGGGCAATTTGGTGTTTGTGGAGCTGTTTCCATTAAAATACTCTCACAGCCTCTTCATATACTTCTTAATTACGATGCTGAAAACATTTGGCTTGAGGAAGAAAGTGCACTGGGAAACATAAGCCAATACAAAAAAGAGGCAAAGTCTGCCACCAGAAAAACGGTCTGTTGAATTAATTTGGGGACATTTTCCCCCTCAATAACGAAGCAGACCAACCTAGCAAGTTGACTAGCTCGAGCGAAAATGCAGAATTTGACACTTTTATACCCAGAGTTTCTTTTGTTAAAGTTTTTTTCTTTTTATATACTTAGGGTACACAGGTACAGGTTTCTTACATGCATATACTGCATCAATATTGTAACCAATAGGTAATTTTTCAACCCTCATCCCCCTCCCACCCTTCTACCTTTTGGAGTCTCCACTGTCTATTTTTCCACTGTGTATGACCATGTGCACCCACTGTTTAGCTCCCACTCATAAGTGACAACATGCCATACTCACAATTGGACATGGCATCTGGCATACAGAAGAGCTCAAAAAATATTTGCTATTATGCTGAGTGGAAGAAAAAAAAGCCAGATTCAAAAGGTTACTTCTTGTACAGATCTATTTATATAACATTCACAAAATGACAAAATTACAAAGATGGAGAAGTGATTAGAGATAGCCAGGGATTAGGGATGGAGACTGAGCTCCAACAACCAAAGAGTAGCTCAAGGGTGTTCTCACATGGTGAGGGAAAAGTGCTGTACCTTGATTGTGGTGGTGGTGATGTGACTCTGTACATTTGATAAAATTGAATACAACAACACACACATGCACCCCCACAAAGCAGTCCATGTAAAAACTGGGAAAAGATTAATACATTCTGTAGATTGGACAAATGCCACTTTCTTAGTTTTGAAATTGTACTGTAGTTATGGGGTGGGGAGAAATCACCAGCAGCCCAAAGCCCTGAGACTGGAAGGGACCCTTACCTTGGAGGTGGGTGAAAATTTAAAGAGGGCTCTCACCCTTGCCCCTAGCCTCTGCACATGCACAGCTGTCATTCAGTGAAAAGGTCAGAAGAAGAGGGTAGAGAGGAAGCTAAAGAGCAATCCCACCCCCCCCCAGCCCGCCGCCCCAGCCAATCCACATTGCACTTGCTCTCCAAAGAGCTCCAGGTAGAAACAGACTCAATGTGTCAAAGACTAGGCTGGACCACACAGCCTCCTTGCCCAGGTAAAATGGATGACAGGCGGAAGAATAACTCACAAACAAGACCTTTTATAATAAAAGGAGTAGTGGAAGCTTAAGAGAACACTTTAAATATATTGGAAATACAATTTATGAACAAAAGTAGCCATGCCTAGGAGGACTGAAGCCACCTGTAATGTTGATTGTGTTGTTGTTTCTGGATGCTAGTTTCCTACCACAATTCTGTGTGTAATTGCTCTTGTAATCTCAAATTTTTAGTTTTCACTAACTAGTTTGGAGAATCCATCTTTTTTCCCAACTTGTGTCTCATGATACTTCCTACAAAGTTCTAAGTAGACCGTCACTACACGCTTGCAGATTTATTTCATTTGTGTTAATGCATTCTTCATTACCATAAAAGTGTATTGATTATTGACAACCTTATTGAGTTACACTGTTCATACTGCCAGGGCCCACCTCCACTCCAGAATAGCTTTACTTTTCAAAACATGCCCCTGTCCCAGGATTATGGACACTGAAAATATTCCAAGACTGAAATGCGGCCCCAAATTCCCTAGCCTATTCATCATGGAGCTTGTTCATTCATGGCTGACCTGTCTTTTGATACCTTACACCTTTGGACTTGGTTTGAACCTCCCATTCCTTTGGACTATTGTCTTTGTCATTTTAGAGACAGGGTCTCACTTTTGCCCTGGCTGGACTCAAACTCCTGGGCACAAGCGATTCTCCTGCCTCAGCCTCTGAAGTAGCTGGGAATATAGGCGCGCACCACTGCTCCTAGTTTAGATTATTTTTTAAGCTGTCATTAAGAGAGGCCTTCAACTCCTTCACCTATACATTTGTTTCATTTCCCCCTTGAATCTAAAACAAAGGTAAAACGTCATCTGATGCCTTTATCCTCGTTTTAGGAAAAGAATTAGGGTTCGGTAGATTCTTGCTAATAGACTGCCTCATGCCTGGCTGAGTGATCTCTTTCTTCTGCCCAGTGGTAGTGTCTTTATACATTTCTATGGACAAGTTCTTGTTCTTTTTATATCCTTCATTTGGATCTCCTTTAAAAATTAAAAAGTAAGGCCAGACACAGTGGCTTGCACCTATAGTCCTAGCTACTGAGAAGGCTGAGGCAAGAGGATCACTTGAGCTTAGGAGTTCAAGGTTACAGTAAGATATGATCACACCACTGCACTCTTGCCTGGATAACAGAGCAAGACCCTGTCTCTTAAAAAATAATAAAAATAAGCAATCAAGTAAAAGATAAAAATCCTTCACCCTTTTTTTCTAGGTAGGTAGGAAATAATGTGGTCTGAGGTTGAAATGAAAAATTGGACTTCGAAGGAAAAAGAATAATCTGAAATTTAACTGGGTCAAAAAAATGTTAGATTGGCAGAAGCTGGGTAAAGTGTCTTCAGTTTTTCACTGTGCAATTTTTTTAAATTTCTTGTGAGTCCATAATTATTTCATGATAAAGAGTCATGATAAAGAGTTTTAAAGAATAACTGGATTTAATTATAGTATCCATTGCCTGATTTCTTTTAACTGCTATCCTCATAAACATTCTGTTAGCCATTTTAATCCTACCCATTTAACAACTGAGGAAACTGAGTCTCAAGTGTTTTATGGTGGTTAATAGAGGAATCTCTGGAGCCAAAGTACCTGGGTTCTAATTCCACAGTCATTTAATAGCTATTTAACTGTAAGCAAGTGACTTTTTCTGTGCCTGTTTCCTCACCAATAAAATAGGAGATATCACATATTCACTTCAAGGCACCGGGGCTAAAATATTATAATTAATAAATGCTAGAGGTTATTGCCGTAATCAAAATTCATCTAGAGAAGTGGCAGAGCTGAAATTCAAATGTAGGTCTGTCTAGTTCCTAAGACTTCCTCTTAATTACCATAAAAAATTACCTTCTGTGTGAGTGGGAAACAAAGAAATAAATGAACACAGCTATTCAATGCTTCATCCCCTCTCCCCTGTGCACACACACCCACCTTACGTCCATGAATCTTAGCTCTGTATTAATTTACTATGGCTGTTGTTACAACATAAACTGGGTGGCTGAAAATAAACTTATTGTCTCTCAGTTCCAAAGTCCAGAAACCTAAAATCAAGAAATGAGCAGGGGTCAGGCATGTGGCTCATGCCTGTAATCCCAGCACTTTGGGAGGCCAAAGTGGGCAGATCACCTGAGGTCAGAAGTTCGAGACCAGACTGGCCAACATGGCAAAACCCCATGTCTACTAAAAATACAAAATTAGTTGGGTCTTGTGGCAGATGCCTGTAATCCCAGCTACTCGGGAGGCTGAGGCGGTAGAATTGCTTGAACCCGGGAGGCAGGGGTTGCAGTGAGCCGAAACTGCGCCATTGCACTTTAGACTGGGTGACAGAGCAAGACTCTGTCTCAAAAAAAAAAAAAAAGTGAGCAGGGCCCCTTTCCCTCTGAAACCTGTAGAGGAGAATCCTTCCCCGACTCTTCTAGCTCCTGGTGGTGCTCATCAATCTTTGGCTTGCAGCTGCATTACTTCAACCTCTGCCTCTGTCGCCTTCACTTGGCTGCCTTCCGTCTGTGTCTCTCTCTCCTCTTCATATAAGGACACCAGTTATATTGGATTAAGGGCCCATCTTACTCCAGTAGGACCTCATCTTGACTTAACATCTTAATTACATTTGCAAAGATTCTATTTCCAAATAAGGTCACATTCATAGGTACCAAGTACAAAGAGTTAAGACTTCAATATATCTTTTGGAGGGACACAATTCAACCCCAAGTGCCTCCCAGGGGGGTTTCTAAAGCCATCTCAGACCTCGCCTACCCTCTTTCCACTCAGCAAAAACACCTCCTGTACTGCCTGTGCCTCTGCCCAAGACAAGTTTTGGCAGTCCACTGTTTATTAAAACATGAGGAGAGTTAACAAGGACTTTGGGGGCACAGATGGGCATTTCTCTTTAAGAGCAACTTCAGCTTTCCAGCAGAAAACCCACAAGCACAGGGGGCATTGTGACCTGTCGTCATTTCAAGCTGCTTAAGTGATCATTTATGGTAGGGAATAAAAATTATCACTGATTTGAAACAGACACTAAGCTGTCTGCTCCAGGTAATGATACCTCCAGGCCAAGCCATTATTTTTCAGAAGCCCTAATGATCAGGATGGGCACGCTATTATCAAATTCTTTCCGTGTCACAGACAGTGTCTGAATAAGATGAATACCGTCTTCTTTGTCAGCTACAGTCAGTTTAACCAGTTCTTCTCACCTGCCCTCTACGCTGATCAGCCAATGGAAATCAAGTGCAGGATCAGGAACAATGTGGACACACGCCCTGCTCCTGGCTCCCATGGTCAAAAATGCAGGTGGCAGAGAAGCCAGGTTCAAATCCTGGCTCCATCACTTTCAGCCACGGGACACGTTGTTTAACATTTCCCGAGATTCTAGTTCCTCTGTCCCATGGGCATGATAACTACCTCCTGGGGTTTTTCTGTAGATGAAACGCCATGGATGCGTGTGAAAGACTTACCACAAGACTTTGCATATCATAAGAATCTAAGTTAACGTTTTATTTTAATTCATAGACATTTAAAGGGAGAAATGAGATGTGACCTCAGAGAGCTGGCTCATTTTCCTTTCTGAGACCTGCAGACAAACCACGTGCAGCCCATTTCTACTCTGCAGTTCAGAAACCAAAGCCAAACTTCTCACCTCAAGTGTCAGAGGCTACTGCTCCAGAGGGAAAGAAAAAAACAACTAATAATTCCTTAACCTGCTACAATTTACCAAGCACTTTCATTTCTTTGGAAGGTCACAACCTGAGAGGTAGAGGTAACTGTTACCTCCATCATGAATCAGAGTACATAGTTAAGTGCTTGTGTGAGGGAAGCAGTGGGACATCATGGTTGCAAGACCACACTCTGGCGCTAGAGAGACTTTGGGTTCAAAGCCCAACTCCATTTCTGGCTTATTTAACCTCTTACTGACTTGACTTCCTCATCTATAAAATGGGAATGACCCAGCTGGGCATGGAGGCTCACGCCTGTAAGCCTAGCAGTTTGGAAGGCCGAGGCAGGTGGATTGCCTGGGCTCAGGAGTTCACGACCAGCCTGGGCAATACTGTAAAACCCTGTCTCTACCAAAAAAACACAAAATAATTAGCCAAGTGTGGCGGCATGTACCTGTAGTCCCAGCTATTCAGGAGTCTGAGGCAGGGGAATTGCTTGAACTTGGGAGGTAGAGGTTGCAGTGAGCCGAGATCACACCACTGCACTCCAGCCAGGTGACAGGGTGAGACTCGGTCTCAAAAAAAAAAAAAAAAAAAAGGGAATGACCTTAGTTCCAAGTCTATCTTGTACAATGGGGATAGTACCAATCTCATGGGGTTATTTAAGGACATTTTAAATGAGTTAACATGTGTGAAGAGATTGGAACATTGCATGGCTCATAGCAACTGCTATGTAAGTGTTTGCTAAATAAATGTTAAATAATGGAACAAGTACATAGTGAGCGCTCAATAAATACTATTAATGGCTATTACTAGCTATTTCAATGAGCAGCAAACTACAGCCACAGAGCAAATCTGACCCTCTGTGCAAATGAAGTTTTATTGGAATATAGCCACATTTTTTCATTTATGTATTATCTAAGGCTACGTTCCTGCTACAATGGCAGAGTTGGATGGGTTTAACAGAGACCCTATAGCCCATAAAACCTAAAATAATTTCCACGTGGCCCTTTAAGAAAAAGTTTGCCAACATCTTATCTATCTCTTTGACCAGACCAGGAACTTTCAAGCCAAGGATTATACTTTGTATTTACTCACCCTTTCAGTCCTAGCATCTAGCATAGGACCTAGCACTCAGTAGATATTCTAGAAATATTTGTTGACACTGTGAATAAATAACTGAAATCCCATTTTTTATGTTGGGAGCCATCATTAAGCCCTTGCCACATGTCAGATACCAAACCAAGTACTTCGTCCTAAGTCATTTAATCCTCAGATGCAGATTATCATCCCAATCTTAGGAGAAAACTGAAGTTGAGAAGTTAGAAAACTACTCAAAATGACACAACTGACATGTTTGAGCTGAAGCTCAAACCCTGGTTTTCTGACTCAAAATGCTATGTTCCTACTTTACTCCCTATCCAAGCATATAACAATTTGAAAAACAAATTCATAAATTTCTCTATGGCTGTGTCCTTCAAGCTACATTCTGCATTCCTTTCACTCCTGTGTTTCTCAGTTTACAAAAATAAACAAAAAACCTACATCAACAATCCTATAAAATTCTGTCCAATTTACTCAAAGCTCCAGAATTTAACTGGGCCCATATGTCACCAACCTTTCCAGATGAAAAGTCACTATATTCCCACCACAAAGTATCTTTTCAGAATACAAGATGCAAATTGATAAACAACTGGTTTGACCTTTTCTGGACTAGGTTAGGTACTAGTTTTCTGACTTACTAGCTGGCATACTATCCTATAGACTGTATAATAGTTATTGAGTTGGGACAACCTAACAGCATGAATGCTTCACATACCAGCAATCAAATTGGGCATATATTCTGATAAGTAATTTGCATTCTCTTTTCTTTTTAGCACATGTTTAACACAAATCTTGCCTGCAGATACATTTGCCACCTGTACTGGACCTATTTTATGCTTCTCTCCAGATTTGCTCATCCTTGCCTCCCCCTCAGATCTTAGCTCCCTGCTCAGTGGAGAACCCTGATTGCCACTGCCTGCACCTCACCCACTAACACTGCCAGTTGTCTCAGCTTCCCACAGATAAAAACAGACAAAATTCCTGAGTCACGCTTACAGAAAAGTCTTCAGGGAGAACCACTTAACCAACATTAAACCATATGTGGCTTGTTATTGCAGCATAATCTAGCCTTAGCCTGACTAAATCTGTTAGCATTTCACCTTGTACCCTGCCAAGAGCTAAAGAATCTCTGACCTGAACTATCTCCACCAGGCCAACAGCAATATGCTGTGTCATGCTGAGTAATCATCCTCTGAGCTACTAGAGTGGTGGGTGGGAACAATGACATTATATCCTAGTAATAAGTAACCTGTCTTGTTTTGTAGCAACCCCACCCCTTAAATTAGGTTGACTTCCTCCAGAAGCAAACCTGAGGCAACGATTCAAATGAATTCTTTCACCTGAGATACACCGGTAATAGAGTGGAGAAATAAGATGGGGATGGGAAAGAAGTCAACCAAAGCTACATCACTGAGCAAGTTAGTGCTGAGGACGACTGGAGGTCAAGTTCACTGAAGAGCTCTGGGAGACGGTGTAGACTGTGCCCCAGGCTTATCCCAATCAAGAAGCAGAGGAGATGGGGGCACTTATTCACCAAATCCCCACCTGTCATTAGAAGTTTGCTTCCAGAGCATGATCCCGCTCTTCCAACTTGCCCTACACACACAGGCTGAGCAGACACAACCACCATCACCCTCCAGCAGAGAATGCAGCTGTTCACAGGTGTACTATAGATAGTCAGTGCCAAAAGCCTGTGTGTGAGGCACATAGCACATCAGCTCTTCCTTCTATGTCCAAATTATGCCACCGCCAAACAAAACCATGTTAACCACCCATGAAGTTTCTTTCGTGACTAGTAATTCTCCCCTTCTCCCCAGGCAAGAGGTATTAGGTCTATTTAAAAATCATCTCAACAGCTCAAATTTTATCACAAATATAGTCACTAGGATGGTGATGCACCCCCACCTACCATCCATAGGTCCATTTAGTACCATTCACCTGACTTCCCAGTGTGAGTCATTCTTGGTGGGTGGAACATCCCAGTGTCCTGGCTGCTCATGAAATGCCTCATAACTAATTCCTTCGAGCCCAGAGTTCTTGGCATAATGTGGTCTTCCACGGAGCCAAGACATCCTGGGAAGAAGCCATTCCTTGGAAGCAGCATGTACCCAATCAGCAGCACTTCATGTCTGCTTTCGAGAGTTCTCTCTCTCTAAGTCTCCATTTCAGTAATAAACTGCCTAATCCTGCCCGTTTTCCCCACGGAGAGGTGATTAAGTCTGTCACCCTTGTTATCGTTGGGGGTGGCTCATTCTCATTAAAATGACTTCATCACTGCTTCTCTCTCATAGGCCACTGCAATTATTTACTGAGTCTCTGTGGGTGGAAAGGTAAACTGGAGATTGCTTTGGCTCTCTTCCCTACTTGTGAGTAAATCTAGGAAGCTTCTGGAGAAGCATAGGAACCTAAGGGTCAAGTTGTAGTTCTCTTCTGAGCTTAGCACTGAACTGATACGTTGAATGGAGCAGGGGGGAGGGCTGAAATATCAGCACCCACTTCCGTTTTAATGAGACAACTGAACTCCAGTAACTCTACAAGCTCAGCCCACCAGCTACGGATGTCACAGAAGTGGCTTTTTTTTTTTTTTTTTTTTCTGCCATTGTGGATATTCAAAGTAACACTAAGATGGCTTCCATATTTTTTAACTAGATAATTTTAAAAAATGATTATTTAAAGGTATAGGGGCATGTCTGATTAAGCCCCAGTGCTGAAAATAACCATCAATTAACTGATGATGAATCGGCCTATTTTGGAGAGTCATGACATGAATGACAGTACAAAAACGGGCACTGATACACAGTTTCATTTTAGAAAAAAATTGTCTTTTTGTTTTAAAAAAAAAAGGATGGAGTTGTTTCGTGATAAAATTAACCAGAAACTGATCATTTAATTTAATTGTGCCACATACAGAAAGAAAGGGTTTGTGGGGAAGAAGGAAAACAATGAATAAGCTGCTACCAGGCAGAGATGGCAGGGCAAGTTTCCAAGCTACATGAGCTATGTTTCCTTGACAGCTTTGGATTATAAAGAAAACAATTGCCCAGACATAAACTAATATTCAGAAACAGCTGCCAGATAATATGTTGTCTTTCCAATGGTTAGAGTATCTCATGAAAAGCCCTCTTGACAGAGCCACTATCCTCCAGTGTTGATTTACAGAGCACTATTCCCAGAAAAAGCAGTTAGCTTAATTTACAGTAACCCAGGGCTAACCAAGGAAGTGGAGTCAGCAGAGAGCTGGCAAGAGAGTGAAAGACCAGCTCAGCTATTCATGCAAATCTTTCTTCATTTATTAACTACCAGACATCAAAGTGACCAGATTCCCAGCTACTTATAAGTGCTTTGTCCCTCTATCAAAATGGCATTAGCCATCCAAATCCTAGGTGATTGAACGTAGCCCTGTCCATGCTGAAAGGAACTTGAAACATCACCTAACCAATCCTTTGATTTTTAAGTGAGAAGATGGATGCTCAGATGATCAAGTCACCATCCAAGATCAACCAATCACTTTGCAGTCAAGCCGAACCAGCACTAGTGCCTTATCTCCAGCCCAGGACTCTTTCCACCACTTCCCACAGGCAGATAACTCTAAATTTTGTGAGACTGTTACTAACCACAGACTGGATGATCTGTGTAAGGCATATTGAGCCACAACTTCAACCATGTCTTTTGGGTACATTAGGTGCATCCAAAAGCTTCTTTAATAACACTCAGATCATCAAGATGCTCTTGGGTACACCGAAGAAGTAACTTATTAGGCAAAGTCCCTGTGAAATAAACATCCATTGATCTTTTTCTCTTCACAGTCATAATACACGATGCGACCAAGGGAGAGTCTGGCCACTCTCCAGGAGAAAATAAGTAGTTTCAAATCTCACCTATTTAAGAACAGAGACAGGGACCAAATGATATCCACATACTTCTCCTGGTTCTAAGATCCTGTAAGTTGAATTTATATATTTCAAGGTTTGAATCATAGTCACACTCCTGTAATAGAAACTCATAAAAATTTTACCATCTATCTGTCTAGCTCATCACTGACTATGAAGCATCCTCACTTATATAAACTTATTATCTTCTAATAACCCTGTGTGGCTGGAGAGTTAAGAATAACATGTTTTAAACAATCCTGGGAGGGAGAAAAGCATAAAGATTAAGAAAGTCAAGTCAGAGAGGCTCAGATTTGAGCTTCAGCTCTCTCCCTGCCAGCGACCTGATTAGCTCCTCTAGGCCTCGGGTTTTCAACAGTAGAGTGGACATCATTACTGCAAGATGTAATAAGAATCAGTGATTAATGACGCACTCTAGGTCCTGAGTCCCACTTCAGAGTTTTTCCTATCTCCATATTGCCTTTTCTTATATATATACATATACATATATATATACACACACACATATATATATACATATATATACATATATATGTATATATACACATATATATATATACACACACACATATATATATACACACATATATATATATACATTACCTTCAACTTTTAAGTTCAGGGGTACATGTCCAGGATGTGCAGGTTTGTTACACAGGTGTACCATGGTGGTTTGCTGCATAGATTGTCCCATCTCCTAGGTATTAAGCTCAGCATCCATTAGCTATCCTTCCTGATGCTCTCCCTCCCTCTCCACCCCAACAGGCCCTAGTGTGTGTTGTTCCCTGCTGTGCTCACGTGTTCTCATCATTCAGCTCCCACTTGTAAGTGAGAACATGCAGTGTTTAGTTTTCTGTTCCTGCATTAATTTGCTGAGGATAACAGCTTCCAGCTCCATTCATGTCCCTGCAAAGGCCATGATTTTCTTCCTTTTTATGGTTGCAGAGTATTCCATGCTTTAGTATCTGGGGCCTTGCTGACCCTACTAGGACTAGCCAATTCTTAGAAAGTATGTTTTGCAAATGCAAACCAACCAATCCAGAGCCTATAACCCAACCACCTCCTTTACCACTCCAGTCTACTCTATCCACCTGCCCTGATTACCCCAGGGTCATATATCACACAACTAGGGACAGCCCCTCTTCCCCCAGAGCCTGTAGGAATTATTCAGCTAGCCAATCCTTAGGCTCCTTACCCTGCCTCACCCATTTCTTCATGCAGAAACCACAACATAATCTCCTTCCCCCAGTTCCCCCTCTGCCTCCTGACCAACACTGGTGCTTCCCCGTGTGGCCCTGCATGGTGTGTTGTGCTGTTCCCTTCCCCAGGGGAACTGTAACAAACTATGTTTTTTTTTTTTTCTTTTAGACAGCGTCTCACTCTGTCACCCAGGCTAGAGTGCAGTGGCACGATCTCGGCTCACTGCAACTTCTGCCTCCCGGGTTCAGGCTATTCTCATGCCTCAGCCTCCCTAGTAGTTGGGATTACAGGTGTGTGCCACCAGGTCCAGCCAATTTTTTGTAATTTTTAGTAGAGACAGGGTTTCGCCATGTTGGCCAGGCTGGTCTCAAACTCCTGGCCTCATGTGATCCACCAGCCTCGGCCTCCCAAAGTGCTGGGATTATAGGTGTGAGCTACCATGCCCCGCCCAAACCATATCTTTTCAATGACAGTTACCTCCTGATATGTTGGCTTAACTATATCTCACATTTTCTATTAATACACTATATTTTAAGGCAATCCTACCACATTTACCCACCCCTATCTCCCAACCCAGCACTAGCACAGGAGAAGTCACATAGCAAGCAGTAAGTGACTGTAATGGTTTTTTATGTCAACTTGGCTGGGCCACGGTGCCCAGATATTTGGCCAAACATTGTCCTGGATGTTTCTATGAATGTTTTTTGAATAAGAGTCACATGTAAATTCGCAGACTTTGAGTAAAGCAGGTGGCCCTCCATAATGTGGGAGGGCCTTGACCATCACTTGAAGGTTTTAATAGAACAAAGGCTGACCTCCCAGAGTCTGAGAAATTCTGCCAGCAGATGACCTTTGAGCTTGAACTGAAAATTCTCCCCTGGGTCTTCAACCTGCCAGCCTATCCTGCAGGTTTTGGACTTACACCTCCACAATTTCATGATCCAGTTCCTTAAAAATACACATACACACACACACACACACACACACACACACACACACACTGCTGATTCTGTTGCTCTGGCAAACCCTAACACAGAGACTATGAGATTAAATGCACAAAGTCACATCTGCTATGAACAAGAATGCTTGTAGCAGCACTCTTCATAATAGGCAAAAAATAGAAACAGCCCAAATGGTCATTCACAGTGGTTTGAAAAATTTACCATATACTCATTCAACAGAATGCCAGAGACTGATGAAAAGAAATGAACTACAAGTACAGTCAACAAGGATGAAACTCGCAAATACAATGTTGAATGAGGCAAAACATATCTGTGGTGATAGTCACCCTGGGAAGAGGAACAGGGGAGGTGAGGAACCAAGGGGACTTCTGTAGTACTCCCAGCAACATTCTCTTTCTTGATCTGGGAGTTGGTAATGCATGTAAACCAATCAGTGAAACATTTATTGAGCTGTACATGGCAGATCTGTGCCCTTTCCTGTCCTTATGTTGTACTTCACTGAAGTTTACAAAGATAGAAAAATAAATAAAACTGATATTTGTTAAAAGTCATTCATTATTCCAATCACCAGCCTGTTTCTAAGATACAGTGGGCATTCACACACTTGAAACTCACAATTCAGAAGAGAAAGGTTAAACTTGAAATTTCCTACGTCTAAATGTATTATATTCCCTAAACTGAATTTTGAAAAACATGCTACAGCCTCTGTGTCAGATCTCTGGAAACACTGAGAAAATTGGGGTTTGGAGCCTCAGAATCACCCCAGTAGGTATATAAAGTACTCTTTAATTTCCATAAGGGACAGAGTCCCGTGGAGAACCTGGCAAAATAATCCTCTCAGCATGCAGGTTTTTTTAGAAAACAGAATTTCCCACTGTAATTATCTCAAGTGTCTCTGGGCAAGTAGAATAAATTAGACATGCAATCTATACTGACACTTCAAGAACTACAAGTCATTCTCTGAACTTTTAAAAGAAGCGAAGAAAAAAAAAGCTAAAAAAAAATCAATGTGTTACCCAGACAATAAGAGCAAGTGCACTTGAACTTGGGAGGCACAGGGGAGTAGTTTGTTTGTTAAGAAGTGGACTCACTCAGGGAACGTTGCTGGTTTTGTATGCTGGAGACGCAGCATTCAGATGCTGAATGGCAAAGGGGAACTGGAAGCCCAGGAGATCTGTCAGTGCCGGCAACTCTTTCATCAGGCCTTGGCATCTATGGGGCCCGCGTTATGCTTAGCGCATAGAACAGCAAATGCTCAGTGCTGGCCATGCCTTCAGGATCAACTCTACACTTCCTGAGCTGGCTCCAGGTCCCTTCCTGCTCCCTCCTTACTCCCCGCTCACGTGGCCTGTGCTATGGCACCTGCACTTTTGGAAGTTATAGGAATGGATCAAGAATATTTACTCTCTTACCTTTGGTCACCCTGTCCTTTACTTGGAAAACTATAACAATGACATGACAAACTCCTGCTCAACCCTCAAGACCCAACTCTTTTCCAAAAAGCTTTTCCTAACACTCCCCACCCCAGTCTGTGTCAAGCACCCCAGTACATGCTCTGCTGCCCACCCCTCTCTCTGCCACCCCTCCCCCTTGCCTTCCTCTCCTCTCTCTCTACTCTATTACCAGAAGGTGGGGTTGGGGAGAGATGGGGAGAAAGGAGGCAGAGATGGACTGGGGACAGGAGGGAGGCTCACTCCTAGATTGGTATTAAAAATCCTAGGGAAGGACTATGATTGGTCAAGCTTGGCTACATTCCTTGACTTTAGACCAATTAACCATAGCTGTGGGTGTGAGATATTATGTCCAGAGTCAGGGTCTCTTGCAGGAAGAAAAGAGAATAAAGGTGCCGAATGAAAATAACACACACAACTATTAATACAAATGTTAAAATTACTTGGTATTCTTATTAAATTTCAAGGCTACTACATAAAGGACAAGCTCCAGGTGGGCCAAATTTACCCATATCCATGCATCTTGCACAAAACTAAACATTGCTCCTAAACCCCTAAGTCTACATACTCTAAGCTCATGAGACAAAGATGTATCTGTCTTGTTCACTCCCATGTCCCCAGCGCATAGCACAGTGCTTGACGGATCAAGGGAGCTTGTTAAACATCTCAGCAAAGAAATAAATAAATGAATGAATAATTTCTTAGGGTAACTTGAGAATTTCTTTTCACTAAAAACAGATCTCTCCCCTCACACACATCCCTATATCTCACCCAGGCAAAGGTACACAGAACTCAACGCCTTGCCTTTTATCAGCCAACCACCACCCCCAGAAACAATACATTCTTGAGGTTACCTACAGCATGCTAAGATACTAGAAGCCTCCTACTGTACCGGCAGCTCCTTCTGATTTTTTTCCAGAACAGTTTCCACAAGAAACTTCAAGTGCCTGACCTAAGAGGCCCCTAAACAAAGGAGCCAGCCCCGGAGTCCACCTGCCACAGCTGGCCTAACTCAGGATGAATGAAGCTCATAACCATGAAAGAATCTCCCCTCTGATATCTTCCTAACTGCGTATCTGACCCAGGCTCAGGAAGCAGATGAAAGTCAGAACGAGATCATTAGGAACCAAATCTGTACAAATGAGGCTGCTTATGGCAGATTTAAAAAGCAACACAGTGCCCTTGTTCTGGGCATGGTGTCGTTTCTCACATGGCTCCTTTGGAAGTGGCCTCTGATGATACAGCAGGCATCAGAGGGAGCACATGAAACCGAATAAAACATTAGCACCAGGCAAGCATGGTTGGTCATGCATCTTTTAAACCCTAGCGTGCAGAGAACAGAGAATTGGCTCCAATCAGCCAGACAGACACACACACACACACACACACACACACACACACACACACAGAGTCTTGTTTTAGTTGGATGAAACCATCTTTCAACTCACCTCAGGGCTTTCATAGTCAAAACCCAGGCAAAAACACAACTAAAACCACAACATGTGGGCCAACACCAGTTCTTTTCGACACACTTGCTCAGCCCTTGCCAGTTCTGATCTCAGAATACTCAGTTACTGCCACCCCTTGCCTCAGTTTCCACATTATACAATTAACAATATGCTCACCATAAGTCCCAGGAGCTGCAGGACAAACCAAAAAGAACAGCTCAATCCAGCACTTTGTACTCCCCAGATAAAACACAGTGGGTGAATTCATGGGCTCAGGCAAGTCAGGGAAGGTTGTTGAGCCTCACTCTCCTTGTCTATGAAATAAGAATAATGCCTCCTACTTCTCAGGAGAACACTAAGGATTAAATTTTAAAAACAGGTGAAGACTTCATCCAGGGCAGTGCTTGACCCTCAGCAGCAAAAATATTGGTTCCCTGTGTATCCAAATCAAATAAACCCAGAACTTCATATTTTACTGCTGCCTTTTGATGTCAATGCATGCGCATAATGAATGCCCTGAGAGGCAGCACTTCACAAGCTGGAAAGCCAGACCCTCCATACAGACCCTGCACATGAGATCCCACCCCCATACCAACCACATAGCTGCTAAAACCAGACCACAGATACCAGGAACCCCATCAGACGAAGAGAAGTCACAGAAGTCATTGATTGATAGGGAGGTTGGAGCGGAGCAATGAAGTATCAGGGAAAAAGCAAGCAAGACAGTTGAAGAAAGAGTCCAGCAGACAAGGAGAATAGGAGGAAAGCAGAGGGGATGTAGTGACACAATTCTCTTTGTGATAGTCCAGATCCTCCGAAGAGCAGACACCAAGATGGGATTAAGCCGCAAGGGTGTGATTAGGGGCGGAGCTCTGTGGAAGTAAAGCAGGAAGGGCTGTCTGGCTTCTCAGTCTGAGTGATGGAGAGAGGAAAGAAAGGTTGGATGAAAGCGTCCCAGCCTGCTGTGTGGTCCAAGGGGGGTTGAACATAGTTGGGGACCAGCTGCATGAGAACGAGGTCTTCCAGTCATATTCTCACTGCCTTCACTTCCATAAATCAGCATTTTGTACCAATATGGATAGAGCTTCTCACTCCAGTGATTACACACTGGCCTGGCCTGCGAGCATAGGTCAAGCTATGAATAAAATGTCATGTGAGAGAATATACCACACTAGGATGCCTCGTTAGCAGGGTTAGAGACCCATGATGCTTGTTCCAAATGGAATGGTTAGGGGAGGTTCAATAACACTTGAGAGGACTGGAGAAAAAGGCCAAGGAACCAGGGTTTGCTCCTGTCTTTGTTTAGGTCCCCCAGAGGCAGAGCCTGAGACAAGGGCTTGCTGGCAGGTACTCTGTTTGAAAGACAAACCAACCAAGGAAGCGGGGTGTAGGGGTGAAACGAGGGAGACAGGAAAGGAGAAGCTAATATAAGGGGCACTGCTGAGTTCTCAAGAGGCAATGGGAACTCAATTTCCTACAGGACTTGAGAAAACAAAGAATGCATTCCAGAAATGTCCCCTGAAGGACCAGAGTCTGAAGTATTTATCCACTGGCTCTTCTCCCATTGTTTGAGAGCTGTCCCTTGGGGAGTTAATGCCCCTAATCTTCCAGACTGGGAAGGCCTCCAGTGCTAGAGAAAGCCAGCCCTTGGGGTGAGACATTGCCAGTGGCGAGTAAGTCAGAGCCTGCATGAAACTGTCCGGAGCAGCTGCAGCAAAAACCAGGGCCGGGCACAGAGTTGAAAGGTGGGCACAGGCGGCACAGACATTTGCTACAGCTCCAAAGGTCAATTGCAACTGAGTGACTTTAACCTGAACACCTTGTTTCTGTTCTCATCTTAAACACTTCCCTTCACCCCAAGTCCCACTAGTGTAAAGCCCTGCTATCATGCTGCATATAACACTTTAGTTAGATGTTACCTCCCACTCTGAGCCCAAGGCATTTGCTCAATAAAGGAGAACTATTCTATTCGGCTGGAGCCCCCTCAGAGGAGAACTCAAAGTGTGTGTGAGCAGTAGATATGGCAAAGCCAGGCCCTCTTGTCTACAAAGTCCTTTTCTTCCCAATAATTCCTACCCAGAGAGCACACTCACCTTGGCGAAGGATGGATTCACAGAAACGATGCTTCAAGTGGGACAGGTGTATGAGTCCTGGCTAATACCAGGGGATCTCTTTGCTATTGTAGATAAAGTGGGCTTCTGCTGTGACTGAGAAGCTAAGAGCAATCGCAAACACGCCTACTTTTGTGTCTCTGTCCTGCGTCTGCAACATTGAGGGTGGATTTCAGACTGGTGAGAAGAGCCCACCTTCACCTGCTGTCAATACCTAATCATTTCAGCCAGTGGTCTGCAAACTGCGGGATCTGAATCACCTGGAGAGCTAATCAAGTGCAGCGAGACCTCTGCTTGTTGAGGTAGGAAAGCACCTGCTTGCCTTTACCAAGTTCCCCAGGAGATTCTGAGGCCCACCAAAGTTCAACAACCTGATTGAAGCCTGGACCAGAGCTTCTCAAACTTTACTGGGCATGTGATTTGCCTGGGGATCTTGTTAAACTACGGATTGATTCAGCAGTCTGCTGCGGGGCCTGCGAGGCTGCAGTTCTGATGGGCTCCCAGGTGACGCCGATACTGCTGGTCCACAGACCATACTTTAAGTAGCAAGGGCCTGTGATACAGAACATAATGGCCTCAAGATGGCTTCACAGGGGATGTACAGGAGTGGCTTTGCTGGGGACTCTTTTTACCTGGTCTCTTAGGTCCCCACAGAGCATATGCACTAGTGATATTTTAAGTGTAAGTAGAGAAAAAATAATTTTTGCTATGCTGCTGCCTTTTTTTTTTTGGAAAATTTTAACTTTTTTAACCCAGCGTATCCAAATATTGTCATTTCAACATGTAATCAATACAAAAGTTATTCATGGCCAGGCGGGGTGGCTCACACCTGTAATCCCAGCACTTTGGGAGGCCGAGGCAGGAGGATTACTTAAGGTCAGGAGTTCGAGACCAGCCTGGCCAACATAGTGAAACCCTGTCTCTCCTGAAAATACAAAAATTAGCCAGACACAGTGGTGAGCACCTGTAATCCTAGCTACTCAGGAGGCTGAGGTGGGAGAATCGCTTGAACCTGAGAGGCAGAGGTTGCTGTGAGCTGAGATCGCACTACTGCACTCCAGCCTGAGCAACAGAATGAGACTCCATCTCAAAAAAAAAAAAAAGTTATTCATGAAATATTTTATATTTTTGTTCAAGCATGATGTACCTCTAGTTCTTGAGCTAAAGCCTGCACTAAAAAGCAGCACTCTCAGCCAAAGAGAGAAAAAGTACCCAAGAGTTCCTGGATGTTTTTCCTATACTCTAGCTTTACAGTGGCCTCCTGGGGAGTCTAGGGTGACCAACAATCCCAGTTTTCCCAGGGCTGTCCAAGTTTCAGCACTGAAAGGCTTTTATTCCAGGAAACACTTCAGTCCCAAGCAAACCAGAGTAGCTGGTCATCCTCAAAAGTCTGTTCCTGCAAAGATCATTCCCCCAGCCCTAATGAGGATCTTTATCTGTGGGTGGGGAAGCAGGTTCATTCCCGCAAGGGATGGGTGGAATGGGTCCCCTATAAAGATCTAAACATTTCAGTAGAGGATTTGTAGCACCAGAGTCCCCAAGAATTAGCACAGCGTCTCTCCACTCCCATCCTCCCTGGTTCTGATATTGATTCTAAGCCTCAGCTTATCTCACTGGGTTTTATGGGCATTATAAGAATATGAAAGCACTTTGAAAACTGTGAGATACTGAGTAAACGTGCTACCCATACTTACTGAGCAACTACTATGTGCCAAGTTCTCAGCTAAGTGCTTTACATTTATTATAAGATTTACTCCTTACAACCACCCTAAAAGGCAGGTACTATTATTGTCCCCATTTTGCAGATATGAAAACTGTAGCTCAGAGAACTTAAATAACTTGCCTATAATCACACATCTTCAGTCTCTGAAGTGACTTGCACTCAGGTCTCTGACTCCAAAGCCCATGAAAACAACAAGATAAAGTTTGGGAAGAGACATAAATGGCAAGACTAATCTCCACACTGCAAGAAATGTGCTCTAAAAGTGAGGTTCTTGACCAAAAAAAAAAACACAAAAACAACAACAACAACAAAAAAAACCAGCAGCAAAACTTTTCAGCAGAGTTTGAGATAAGAGGATACGTTATTGTTTTCAAACAGCTTGGCAACATGGTCCAGCTGAACATCATTGTTTAATTGGTAGACTACCACACTGCCAGACACCACTCAGGTTACAAAAAGAAAAACTTATCTACAAGGCTCGGAAAATGGATGGCAGACAAGGTTCACCAAAGAAAACTAGCCAATAATGAAGTCTAGAGAAAGGACAGAGAAAGGGCATCCCAGCTAATCGAAAAGCTTCCTGTGTAATGAATACAAAAAGAGATGCGAAGTTCATTGTAGGAAATTCACCTTAGCCTCAAGGCAAGTAAGGGACCTGGAAAAAGATACAAAAGAGAGAGAAACAAAATTATTAAAATATGTAAATAATGAAAGCATCCACTAAAGAGGATAGAGTCTGCCTTATGCACAAACCTAAAAATAAATTCCTACCTGGTAGGATTTAAAGGGGTCTTTTAAGGGGGATTTTTTATAAAATATCTCTCTCATCCATATGAAATTCCCTTAATAAGAGACTGTCTAAGGCTGAAGATGCCAATTCTCTAGGGAAGAAGAATGACAGTTATACCCCAAAACTTAAAGTATAATAATAATAAAATAAAAAAGGGCATACAAAACAAAAAAAAATTAAAAAATAAAATTATTTCAAAGTGTTTCAATCAGTGGTCACTAATTCCAAATCTACAGGAGTCATGCAGGTAAAGTAAATGAGTAAAGCAGTAGAATGTGGGGTGACAATAGGGAGTGGTGGGGACTGCAGCTACCTAAAGTGTCCATGCATCTCCTGAATGGAGAGCAACTACTCAGCTCTACTCATTGTTGCCAGGCAGGAATGTGGGCCTTGAGTGACCCCATACTTTTTTTTAAGCCCGAATGTCTAGATGTTCATTTTTGAGTGAAGATCTACATTAAACTTCTTGACAACGAAACAAACAAACAAAAAAATGTTTTCCACTGTGCAGGCTAACACCAGACCAAACAAATACCATCAGACAGTAACTGATGGCTTGTGGAATCCAGTTGGAAAATTCTGATTTAAATTTATCACGCGAGGTCATTTCCTGAGCTGAGAGAGAGAGTTAATGCAAAGGAGTTGGGGGTGCCCATGCAGAAAATGAGTACAGAAAGGAATTGCTGATTGTGCAGAGACACTTCACCACGTTGCAATTTGCTCTTCAGTGCTTCAAAGAGGATAAGATGGATCTTAAAAGAAAAGATTTGCTGGAGCCTTCATCACTCTATTCTTAGCAGAGTTCTGGCTCTCAGGAAGAGCACTGCGTGTGTGTGTGTGTGTGTGTGTGTGTGTGTGTGTGTGTGTGTGCATGCGCGTGTGCATGCCCGCCCACACATGCTTTTAGTTAATGCTTATATTTTATTTCAGTTTTAAAAAGTAAAATAAAAATATGGGGTAAAATATGAATATCTTAAGCCACATCTTTTGGAATTCACAGGTAACCCCAATTCAATTTACTGTGCATAGGGCTGAAATTAATTGCAGGTAATTTGTTCATCTAAATCCATTTGTTCACGAGAAAACTATTCCCTGGGGAAGTTTTAGCGGCTTTCTTCCACCTAGGCCAAAGGCGGCAGCCCAGTCTAACTCTTACAACTCAGGTGCTTCCAGTCAGCCAGCATCTAGAAACTTACACAAGACCTTCTGTACAAGGTGTGGCTGGTGTTTTTGAAACAAGGAGCCACTTCACTGTGGCCTGATGCTCCAGATTATTTGCATGGGCAGCAACAGAATCAAGACTTCTGTGTATAAATGTTTTTGTTCAACAACTTCCTTAGTCCCGCACATGGTTAATGACTGTCGGAGAGCTTGGGCATAGTCTCAGGGGTCACTGACTACTTGCTGAGGCCAGCACAGTGTACACAGAGCTGACAGTGGCTGCCAGCAAAGTGCAATGATGTGCTCCAGGTACCATGTTTTAAGAGACACTTTGACAAGCATCAGAAGGAAAGCTGCCTGGATGATGGAGAGATTGGGACCGTGGCAAAAGAAGAAGAAGCAACAATCATGAGAGACTTGAGCACTGCCTTTAAGACTTGATTTGTCACAAGAGAGGGAATCCAGAAAGCGTAATTAAAACCAGTGAATGGAGGCTAATTTATTCTATGAGCATTTATTTAGTGCCTGCAATGTAACAGGACAGTGCTAGAGGCAAAAAACTCAATGGTAAGCTTTCCAAGAGGTAGGTTAAAATCAGAGAAACAAATTTTGTGTTGAGTAACTTCAATAACCAAAATAACTATTTTCGAATAGTCTCCCTGCCAAGTTTGATAACCCAAATACTTGAAAATTTCTGAGGAAAGAAGCTGAGATTACCAAAGTGAAGAATAAAAAGGTCAGGAGTTTGAGACCAGCCTAGCCAACATGGTGAACCTCTGTCTCTGCTAAAAATACAAAATTAGCCAGGCGTGGTGGTACATGCCTGTAATCCCAGCTACTTGGGAGGCCGAGGCAGGAGAATTGCTTGAACCCAGGAGGTAGAGGTTGCAGTGAGCCAATACTACATTCCAACCTGGGTGACAGAGAGAGAGAGAGACCCTGTCTCAAAAAAAAGAAAAAATGAAAATGCCAACTTGTTTCTGCCTCAGGACATTTGCACATACTGTTCCCTCTATCTGGAATACACTTACCCTGATCTTCAGGCGGATGGAGCCCTCTAATCATCCACTCAATCATATTACCCTGCTTAATTTTGTGTGTGCCACTCATCAGAGATGTGATATTACTTTATTTATGTATCAGTTGTGTGTGTTAATTTCTTCCTTCACATATGAGTTCCTGGGAGCAGAGACCTTGTTTGGCCTTGTTCACCACCACATCTGGGGGCCAAAGTATTCAGCACATGGCAGGCACCTGAACTCCTGTTGATTGTTGAACAAACACAGTACTGAAAAACTGTGTAATAAATTGCTAATAGTGGAAAAAAAACTTCATTGAGATTTTTTTGTGTGTATGTATGACCTGCAATCAACGTACAAAACCAGACTTGGTTGAAGACAGAGCTAATTTTCTTGGTGTTGATACATCTCCACTTGCAAGGTGAACAGACCACAGAAGCTACATTGAAATCTCCCGTTGCTGAGATGAGTTCTCACACTCTACTCACAGACTGGAGTCTATAGATTTCAATTACCAAAAGTGTCACCACAAGTAATAGTCACTTAAATTCCTTGGCTTTGTAGAAGTTGAAGCCCAAGTCAGGTAAACCAGAAACATCTTCACTGATCTGGTTATGTTTTGAACCATTTCCATAGAAACTGGAAGAGTTCCCAGCAGAGGCTTTCTAACTTCCAGCAATTATCTTAAGGTCTCATTAGCATTTTAAATGTCACCTGTATAAATTAAAACTGTTTACAGCTCACAGTGTCATTATTTTGTGATTCACAATTTCACCCTAGCTAGCCAAAACCTGCTTCTTGGAAAATCCCATTCAAAATGCTCTCTCTGCTGGATGAGGCCTGGCACAATCTCCCTCTTGGTTCAAAAATCTAGCTTCCCTTTTTATTCTTCACTTTGGTAATCTCAGCTTCTTTCCTCAGAACATTTCAAGTATTTGAGGTATCAAACTTGGCAGGGAAACTATTTGTAAACAGTTATTTTGGTTATTTAAGTTACTCAACACAATCTATAGCTGGCTTAAAGAAAACAAATGGAGATTTCTGAATATAGTTCTACATCAATCAAGCATCACTCATCATCCTCTATCTTGTTGGCCTATGAGTTACTTTCCCAGATATTGGAGGATGGGATAATGATTTTTGGAGGTCACCTCTACTCCTGGTCATCTTTCACCAAAAACAATACAGTCAGGTGCTGCAAAACAACATTATGGTGAACAATGGACTACATGTATGACAGTGGTCTCATAAGATTGTAATACCCTATTTTTACTTTACAGTTTCCCTGGTTAGCTATATTCAGAGACACACATACTTATCCATTGTGTTACCAGGGCCTACAGTATTCAGTACAATAGCACGCCATACAGGGTTGCAGCCTAGGAGCAACAGGCTATACCAGCTAGCCCAGAGGTGTAATAGGCTGCATGACTGGATTTTTGTAAGTACATTTCATGATGTTCACACAGTGACGAAATTGCCTAATGACACATTTCTCGGCACATATCCCCACCATTAAGTGATGCATGATTATATTTAAAAATAACTTCTTTTTACACATACTTTATGCCACCTGCATTTGACTGATTTACCTTGTTTTGCTCCAGAATTATAGAGTACAGAGGCATTTTATGCTTTTCCAGTCAAAGGCAGCTGGGCGTAAAAGAAAACGCCGAGGCTATGAAGTCATTTGAGTAGCAATTTCCATCTTTGCTCCTCTACTTACAGCTCTGGGACCTGAAGCAAATCCCTGCACCTCTATTTGCCTCAGCTGCCTCATACCCACTGTCTCATAGGGAATTATCAGAGAACAAAGTAGTGACCCTGCCCTCAGTCCGGCTGGAGCTCAGACCTACATAGGAGACACGTGAGGGTCAGCTACAAATATGCCACCTAGCAGCCACAGTGATCTTTCTAAATTTCCCATCAGATTGTGCAACTTCCCTGCTCATAACCCTCTAAAGCAGAGGTCGGCAAACATTTTCTAAAAGGGCAAGATAGCAAATATTTTTGGTATTGTGAGCCAAAACTCCATCACAACTACTCAAGTCCACCCTTGCAGCATGAAAGTAGCCCTCGACAGTTGGAAACAAATGTTTGGAAACAAATGTTTGGAAACAAATGGGCTTGGCTGTGTTCCCGTAAGACAGCCCACCTCTCCAGCCCCATCTCTCACCCATCCGCCCCTCCTCCACCATGCTTCAGCCACACAGGCCCTTGCTTTCAGTTTCTGGAATATTCCAACCTTGCTCCCTCTCACCCTGGGACTTTGCCCTCGCCATTCCTCTTGTGTGGGCAGTTCTGCTTCCAGATCAGCACATGCCTGGCACCCTCTTGATGACCATCTCTCAGTTTAACATCATCAACTCAGGGGTTTCTATGACTGCCAACCAGCCAGCCACAGTGAAACGGACCTCCCTGCTTTATTTTCCCACAGTATTTATCACTCTCTAATAAGTGGTACTGGGGAGTCAGTTCCCACAATAACAGTTTTGGATGCAGACTGTTGATATTTTCTCAGTCTTATGTAAACTTGAGCAAACTTAGTTTTTGGTTTTTTTTAATTGTGGTAAAGTTCACACAACATAAAACTTGCCACCTTAACCATTTGTAAGCGTACAGTTCGGTGGCATTAAGCATATTCACATTGTTGTGCAACCAGCACTAATATTCACCTCCAGAGCTCTTCATCTTGCAAAACTGAGACTCTGTGCCTGTAAAGCAACAATTCTCATTCCTCCCTCTCCACCTCCAGGCCCTGGCAACATCTCATCAATTTTTAACATTAACTCTCACCGTGCAAAATCAGATTTTAAAAGTCAATTTCTTCTAACCAACTTTCCTACCAAATTTCCACCCCTGAGCCCATTTGATGTAGAGATTCTGGAACCACCACTGATACTGGATGTTTTATCTACTTTTTATCTTTTTTCTCTGTGTAATGTAAGCTCCCTGAAAACAGGAACCTTTTTTCCTACCTGAACAGCAAACATCTGGCACAGGCTAACACAGAGTGGGTGCTCCACAAATATTAAGTTAGTAAACAAATAAGTGAATAAATGACTGTGTTTTTGGTTGGGTTAGACTTTGAGCTACCTCCCAGCAGCTTTGGATAAGTAAAGATGGAAAAGAATTTCAGCTCACGGCAATAGCAGAAAGCAGGAATTCCTTGAAGGCCTGGGTAGTGTCTGAATTGTATCAGCAGCTCCAAGTACTATCAATAGCAGATAAAGAAAGAAAGGAAGTAGAGAGGAGAAGAAGGGGGCAGGCAGGTAGGAATTCAGGTAGAAGGGAGAATGAGAATGTAATTTCCACAGAGAATATGCAACTGGGAGTCCTGGACAGAAAGGACTAAGGAATCAGGTAGTTAGATTGTTAAAGATCCAGTACTGTAGGTCATGTGAACCTCCTGGTTCCTGACCAGGGAATGTAATGATGCCAGCAGGTGTGTGAGGAAAATGATGTGTTGCACCGCTTGCAAAAACTTCATTTCAAAACGTCAGCAACACTGGAGTCAAATGTTAACGTTTCCATGGCAGAAGCCTCATCATAACGAATCTTCACAAACAGTGGAGGTGATATGGTTTGGCTCTGTGTCTCCACCCAAATCTCATCTCAAACTGTAATTCCCACGTGTCGAGGGAGGGACCTGGAGGGAGGCGATTGGATCACTGGGGCAGTTTCCCCCATGCTGTTCCCGTGATCGTGAGGGAATTCTCAGGAGATCTGATGGTTTTATAAGTGTTCGGCAGTTCCTCCTTCCCACTCTCTCTGTCCGGCCGTCTTGTAAAGAAGGTGCCTGCGGCCGGGCACGGTGACTCATGCCTGTGATCCCAACACTTTGGGAGGCCGAGGCAGGCGGATCACGAGGTCAGGAGATCGAGACCATCCTGGCTAACACGGTGAAACCCCGTCTCTACTAAAAATACAAAAAATTAGCCAGGTGTGGTGGTGGGTGCCTGTAGTCCCAGCTACTCGGGAGGCTGAGGCAGGAGAATGGCGTGAACCCAGGAGGCAGAGCTTGCAGTGAGCCAAGATTGCGCCACTGCACTCCAGCCTGGGTGACAGAGCGAGACTCCGTCAAAAAAAAAAAAAAAAAAGAAGGTGACTGCTTCCACTTCAAGTTTCTCCATGATTGTAAGTTTCCTGAGGCCTCCCCAGCTAAGTGGAACTGTAAGTCAATTAAACCTCTCTCCTGTATACATTACCCAGTCTCAGGAAGTTCTGTCTCAGGAAGTTCTTTACAGCAGTGTGAAAATGGACTAATAGAGTAGGGGAACAAAAAGTACCTGCACCAGGATATCCAGTGTGACTGACCTTTCCTACCCAAGAGGAAGGAATAGAAAGAATGTCCCGTGGAGCCGGCTTCTGGTTCAGTCCCCTTGTGATCTCTACTCTTGTCTCCAGCCAATGTCTCTGTGACCCTTGGCTCTGACCAGGTAGAGGAGATACTGAGCAACAGTGGGTAGGGATCGGGGGGAGACTGTATATTTTCCTGCCCAGGAGTGATCATTCATTCATGATCACCAACCAGCTTTGATCGTGATTTTGTGCATCAGGCCCCCAGAAATCCTGACTCATTCACTGAGCCATAAGGAGATTGTTTTAAAGCAGCTGAAGTCTCACAGCAAGTTTATACAAACAGAAGTGGGTTAGGCGTGGGACTTGCTGATGTAAATTGGACTTACTCATTGATTCACATAGTCTTCTCTCATAATGGATCCTATATGTAATTTTACCCAGAAGTGTTTGTTGTTTCTGCTGAGGTTAATAAACCTTTGTTGAAAACTTACTGTGTGTAGCTGATCCTGTTAGGCGATTGGGTTGGATAACTATACAGAGATGCTCTAAGTTACTGAGGAATTCGCAATCCACTGGGGTAAAGTCAACTCAGTTCAGCCAGGATTTATTAGAAAGACAGTATTGGAAGGGAATGTGGAAACAAACTAGTCCCATCTACTCATTTTGCAAATTAGAAATTGATTGGCTGAGGTTAAATGAAGGAAACTCACATATAATTAGATGAGCTGACTCCCAGGGAAAGGGGTCTTTGAAGCCTGATTGTCATTGAGCTATATACTAGGGAAGGAGGGGTGGGGTAAAACAAAGGCCCCTGCTGTCACTGAGCCTGAAGAACTTTTAAAGAGATGGCACTGACTTTTTAATGATCGCCATTCTAATTGGTGTGAGATGGTATCTCATTGTGGTTTTGATTTGCATTTATTTCTCTGATGGCCAGTGATGATGAGCATTTTTTCATGTGTCTGTTGGCTGCATAAATGTCTTCTTTTGAGAAGTGTCTGTTCGTATCCTTCGCCCACTTGTTGATAGGGTTGTTTGTTTTTTTCTTGTAAGTTTGTTTGAGTTCTTTGTAGATTCTGGATATTAGCCCTTTGTCAGATGAGTAGATTGCAAAAATGTTCTCCCATTCTGTAGGTTGCCTGGTCACTCTGATAGTAGTTTCTTTCGCTGTGCAGAAGCTCTTTAGTTTAATTAGATCCCATTTGTCAATTTTGGCTTTTGTTGTCATTGCTTTTGGTGTTTTAGACATGAAGCCCTTGCCCATGCCTATGTCCTGAATGGTATTGCCTAGGTTTTCTTCTAGGGTTTTTATGGTTATAGGTCTAATATTTAAGTCTTTAATCTATCTTGAATTAATTTTTGTATAAGGTGTAAGGAAGGGATCCAGTTTCAGCTTTCTACATATGGCTAGCCAGTTTTCCTAGCACCATTTATTAAATAGGGATTCCTTTCCCCATTGCTTGTTTTTGTCAGGTTTGTCAAAGATTAGATGGTTGTAGATGTGTGGTATTATTTCTGAGGGCTCTGTTCTGTTCCATTGGTCTATATCTCTGTTTTGGTACCAGTCCCATGCTGTTTTGGTTACTGTAGCCTTATAGTATAGTTTGAAGTCAGGTAGCATGATGCCTCCAGCTTTGTTCTTTTGGCATAGGATTGTCTTGGCAATGTGGGCTCTTTTTTAGTTACATATGAACTTTAAAGTAGTTTTTTCCAATGCTGTGAAGAAAGTCATTGGTAGCTTGATGGGGATGGCATGGAATCTATAAATTACCTTGGGCAGTATGGCCATTTTCACGATATTGATTCTTCCTGTCCATGAGCATGGAATGTTCTTCCATTTGTCTGTGTCCTCTTTTATTTTGTTGAGCAGTGGTTTGTAGTTCTCCTTGAAGAGGTCCTTCACATCCCTTATAAGTTGGATTCCTAGGTATTTTATTCTCTTTGAAGCAATTGTGAATGGGAGTTCACTCATGATTTAGCTCTCTGTTTGTCTGTTAATGGTGTATAAGAATGCTTATGATTTTTGTACATTGATTTTGTATCCTGAGACTTTGCGGAAGTTGCTTATCAGCTTAAGGAGATTTGGGGCTGAGGTGATGGGGTTTTCTAGATATACAATCATGTCATCTGCAAACAGGGACAATTTGACTTCCTCTTTTCCTAATTGAATACCCTCTATTTCTTTCTCCTACCTGATTTCTCCTACCTGGCCAGAACTTCCAACACTATGTTGAATAGGAGTGGTGAGAGAGGGCATCCCTGTCTTGTGCCAGTTTTCAAAGGGAATGCTTCCAGTTTTTGCCCATTCAGCATGATATTGGCTGTGGGTTTGTCATAAATAGCTCTCCTTATTTAGAGATATCCCATCAATACCAAATTTATTGAGAGTTTTTAGCATGAAGTGCTGTTGAATTTTGTCAAAGGACTTTTCTGCATCTATTGAGATAATCATATGGTTTTTGTCTTTGGTTCTGTTTATATGCTGGATTACGTTTATTGATTTGCATATGTTGAACAAGCCTTGCATCCCAGGGATGAAGCCCACTTGATTATGGTGGATAAGCTTTTTGATGTGCTGCTGGATTTGGTTTGCCAGTATTTTACTGAGGATTTTTGCATCAATGTTCATCAGGGATATTGGTCTAAATTTTAAAAAGTCAGGAAACAACAGGTGCTGGAGAGGATGTGGAGAAATAGGAACACTTTTACACTGTTGGTGGGACTGTAAACTAGTTCAACCATTGTGGAAGACAGTGTGGCGATTCCTCAGGGATCTAGAACTAGAAATACCATTTGACCCAGCCTTCCCATTACTGGGTATATATCCAAAGGATTATAACTCATGCTGCTATAAAGACACATGCACACGTATGTTTATTGCGGCACTATTCACAATAGCAAAGACTTGGAACCAACCCAAATGTCCATCAATGATAGACTGGATTAAGAAAATGTGGCACATATACACCATGGAATACTATGCAGCCATGAAAAAGGATGAGTTCATGTCCTTTGCTGGGACATGGATGAAGCTGGAAACTATCATTCTGAGCAAACTATTGCAAGGACAGAAAACCAAACACCTCATGTTCTCACTCATAGGTGGGAATTGAACAGTGAGAACACTTGGACACAGGAAGGGGAACATCACACACTGGGGCCTGTTGTGGGGTGGGGGGAGGGAGGAGGGATAGCATTAGGAGATATAATTAATGTAAATGACGAGTTAATGGGTGCAGCACACCAACATGGCACATGTATACATATGTAACAAACCTGCACATTGTGCACATGTACCCTAGAACTTAAAGTATAATTAAAAAAAAAAAAGAGAGAGACAGCACTGATGCAATAGAGTGTTAACAAATGAGCGATGTGGGTGATGCCGGCAGAGTTCAGAGGAGAGGGCAGGAATGGTCGGGATGGAGCTTTTGGAGGAGATGATGCTTGCGCTGGGCCTTGAACGAAAGGGAGGATCTGAGAAAAATGAGTGAAGCACAACAGCAGAGACAGCAGGGGTGAAGCTGTAGAGTCTGAAACAAGCAGGGCAAAAGCAAACAGCAGAGCTAGAGCACACTCACCTGCAGAACAGCACTGTAAATGGGCACCAAAAGTCTCACCTTTGAGCAATCCTGGGCCTCTCTATGTACTGGTAAATGCATCACAGCTGACTCTTGGGGAGGGCAAGAGCCCTGATGTATAGCTTCTGACCATTTTCTCTGCAGCTGACCTCAGGGATGGCTGAGATTAACAACACACTCACAGATTTCCTGAAAATTTAACTATCAGTTCTTAGAAGTAGTATTCTAAGTGACTTCAAAATACCATTACCTGAGACCCTCTCTGTTTACCAGAATGTTCCTCTCCTGGTATTTTCATAACAGCTGTCCATTGTTGAGCATTTATGGGTCAGGGTCTGTGCTAATGTTTGACATGCGTTATGTCTTTAACTCCTTACAAGAAATCCGTGGGGCTCTTGTTCTCCTTAGCAATTAATATTGCCATTTTTGCAGATGGGAAAACTGATATTTAAAGAGAGATCAGAAAGCCAAATCCTTCTCTCTCTAAAACTCATACTCTTTTTGTTTGTTTATTTTAAGTTCTGGAATACATGGTGCAGTACGTGCAGGTTTGTTAAATAGGTAAACATGTGCCATGGTGGTTTGCTGCACCTATCAACCCATCACCTAGGTATTAAGCCCCACATGCATTAGCTATTTATCCTGATGCTTTCCCTCCCCAACTCCCTTAACAGGCCCCAGTGTATGTTGTTCCCCTCCCTGTGTCCATGTGTTCTCTTTGTACAGCTCCCACTTATAAGTGAGAATATGCAGTGTTTGGTTTTCTGTTCCCATGTTAGTTTGCTGAAAAAAAAAATGGCTTCCAGCCCCATCCATGTCCCTGCAAAGGACATAATCTCATTCCTTTTTATGGCTGCATAGTATTCCGTGGTGTTTATGTACCACTTTTTCTTTATCCAGTCTCGTTGATGGGCATTTGGGTTGATTCCATGTCTTTGCTATTGTGAATAGTGCTGCAGTGAACACACACATGCATGTATCTTTATAAGGGAATGATTTATATTCCTTTGGGTATATAACTAGTCATGGGATTGCTGGGTCAAGTGGTATTTCTGGTTCCAGATCTTTGTAAAACTCATTCTCTTGAATTTTATACTATACTCTTCCTCTGATCACTGTTAATATTACTCTCATCATTATTATTCTTGTGATGCTCCTTTAATCTTCAGAACTCTTCCAACCCTGTGCTTGAAAAATGCAAACCAGAGATATGACATGCAGTGGACCCACTGCCCACCTTCAAATATGAAAGGCAGTAAGGGTGGTCACCTAAACTTATAAGTACGCTTTATTGCTTCAATTTTCAAATTCTTATATTTTAATAAAAGGTTAAGAAAGTAAATATGTATGTATATATGTATATTTCTCATAGAGAAAGTACCAACATGTGACTAGGTAAAATGAAAAGGCAATCTTCTGGCATTTCTTACATTTCAGATCCCACAAAGCTTTGAGGGAGAAGTTAGTAGAAACACCTGACTGCTAAATTTTTTTCCTCTTGACTCTGCAAGTCATTCTAAGACAATATCTTTGGTTGGGTTCCCTGGAAGCAGACCCTGAGATGAGGATTCTTATGCACAGGATCTTTTGAGGGAGCTGTATGAGTCAGCTTGGGCTGCCATAACAAAATACCACAGGCAGGATGGCTTCAACGGAAATTTATTTTCTCATAGTTCTGGAGACTGGAAGTTGAAGATCAAGGTATGGGCAGGTAGGGTTTCTTCCGAGGCTCTGTCCTTTGCTTGCAGATGTCTGCCTTCTTGTTGTGTCCTCACATGGCCATTTCTCTGTGCACGTGCACCCCTGGTATCTCTTTGTGTATCCAGATTTCCTCTTTTCATAAGGACACCAGTCAGCTTGGGTTAGGGCCCACCCTAATGGCCTTATTTTAACTAAGTCCTCTCTTTAAAGGCCCTACCTCCAAATACAGATGCATTCTGAGGTTCTGGGAGGGAGGGGTGCAACATATGATTTTAGGGAGCAGGAGACAACAATTCAGTCCACAACAAGAGTGCTCTCAGGAGAAGCCTGTAAGAAAGTGAGGGGAACAGGAGAATGCAAGAGAAAAGATGTGGCTTCAGCTACAGTCTAGCTTCAGTCTGATCCCACAGGAAGCTCTGGAATATGACAGCGTTAGAGAACACACCTGAATGCAAGAGAACTGGGCTGTTTCTGGTCTTTTACATGTAGCTGTGGGACCATAAGCTCCCGGGCATTTTCTACCGAGGTTGTTCTTGTGGACCAAGGGAAATTCTTTAGAGAAGGATCTAGCAAAGAGCCTTGAGCAGCAGCTGGGAGATGCAACAGCTAGGTAAACAGGATCTGGACAGGGCTTCAACAATGTCTATTTCAGACAGGTAACCAAACCAAACTTCTAATCAAAAGAACTTCACTTTTGCCTAATCAACCAATCACAGTAATTTTTCAGTATGTTTTCCTGCATGGGAGACCTTAAGACCTAAATTCCTGGTTTAAGATTTCACATCAGCCACAGACTCAAATGTTTTGGGTGAAACTGCTGTGAACACTGATAAAGCGACAGAATTTCTTATGCGAGATTGAAATCCACATTTTGCTTCATGACTCTTAAATCTCTACTAGGGCAAGGACTGTGTCTTATTCGTTTGTGGGTCCCTAGAAACTAAGGCAGTGCTTGGCACACAGCAGGTGCTTGATAAATGTGCTGATCAACTGGATGCTTATGAAACCCTCAAGTAAGGTAAGTACCTTGTGCCATTTCACCCAGGACTTTCCCAGTTCGAAAAATAAAAGTCTCACATCCTAGGCATCCCCTCAGTCCCAAGCAAACTAGGACAATTGGTCACTCTATGACTTGAGTCTTTCTCTGTGCTTTTGCATCATTGCTACATTTGTAATAATCCAATCAGTGACTCCTGCATCTTTCCTAAATGTCTCCCAAGAGTTACACTTATTGGCTGGGCACGGTGGATTATGCCGTGTAATCCCAACACTTTGGGAGGCTGAGGAAGGCAGATCACTTGAGGCCAGGAGTTCGAGACCAGCCGGGCCAACATGGAGAAACTCCATCTCTACTGAAAATACAAAAAATTAGCCGGGCGTGGTGGTGCACGCCTGAAATCTCAGCTACTCAGGAGGCTGAGGCGTGAGAATCACTTGAACCTGGGAGGTGGAGGTTGCAATGAGCCGAGATTGTACCACTGTACTCCAGCCTGGTTGACAGATTAAGACTGTCTGAAAAAAATAAAATAAAAATAAAAGAGTTATACTCATAGAACTTATTCAAACAATGCACGTAAGTGTTCCTGCTGCAATTTGGATCATTTTTACTTTTCTTGTCTCCAATAGAAACACCACCCAACTACCACAAAACTTTGACATAGGAAATATTAGCCTGTAGTTCTTCCATTCTTTCTTTCTTCTCAAACCCTAGGATAGCCAGTGCTCTTGAGTGAATCTCTGGGTGCCCTGCAGGACGTTGCTGCAGGCTTGGAAAAGAAGTCTGAATACATCTAAGGCTCCAGATATTTTTCTTCTTCATCCTCTATATCAAAATGTATCTGTCCCACATCATATTCTCCAGCTAGACAGTGATGACTTTGTCCTCAAAATAACAATGATTTCCTCTAGTTGGAACAAAAAACGCTTAAGCATTGGAGCATTTTTTTTGTCTGCTCTTAGACCTTTAACTGTGCTCTACTAGCCAGGGCTCACGGAGTGGCTGACAATACAAACATGGCACAGACAAGCTTCAGGAATGCACAAAATGAAAGCAATGGGAGGTGGAGGTTATCAGTTTGCATAACCAAGAAGTCAGCTCAAGGTATCCATACACACAGCCGGTGCTGTCTTTGTCTCCCTCCCAGCTCTTCTCTCCTTCGTGTTACCATCTTTCAGTTTCAGACAAACTCTCTACATGGGATGAGAAGCCTGTCTCCTGGCCCTCTGACAGGGCCAGGATGTCATCATCTTTGCCACGCACACTGACGCAGGACTAAAGACCTCTGCCTTGAAAAATCCATACCCAACTCTCTCACAGGGACTCAGGTCGTGCTGGTGGGTTGTGGGGGCATGCATCCACCCTTAACCAGTCATTCTGGCTGAAAATTGGGGGGCCTTCTGATAGTTAGGCTGCGTCACTTGCCTCCTCTGTGGCTGATGAAAGTGTAACTGAGCCTTTATCATAAAAATCATAAGGGATGTGTGTGTGTGTGTGTGTGTGTGTGTGTGTGTGTGTGTGTAACTTTTCCTTCTTTGTTTTCTTCCAGGCACACTGGCTTGCTCGTAGTCATTTCTGCAGAGGGGAGTCACTGGCAATTGATTAACTTCATATCCTAACCCCCCGGGGCTGCTTGCAAGATTCATGAACTGGTTTTACTTTTAGAGAACAATGATCCTTGGTCATGCAGACCTCCTTGAGAGCATCCAGGAGTTTGATTGGGCTGAGGGATGCAAACAGTTTTGATCATCGAGGGAAGCTCACCTCCTGCCTTCCTCATAAAAGCCCCTGGTTATGTTTAAAGGCAGATCAGATTTGAGAGCTCATCTCTCCCCTCTTCTTTGGCTTTGGCCAAATCAAATAAACCTATCTCTGTTCCTAAGCACTGACGTGTCAGTGTTCGGCTTACTGTGCATCAAGTATGCAAACCTAAATTTTGAGGTTCTACAACAAAAGGAAGGGGAGAAGAGAGGAAGGATAGGTGTGGGGCTGACAAAAACTGAAGCTGTGAAAACCCACCCATCTAGTCCCGTATTTCACCTACCTACAGGGCTTTACTTCATAGCCATCCTTAACCCATCATAACATTATCTGGCTAAAGCCCTGTAGCCTTATTTAGAATCTGCTTGAAGAAAGGGATAAAAAATATGCTATTAAATAATAATAATAACTGCCTTTAAAGAATAAAATGTCAAAGTACACTTGCTTAGGTATCATGCTGCAAACATGAGGGGATGGATGCTCCCTAAAAGGGGGAGATTTTGCTGAAGGAGGCTGGGAAAGTTTACAGGTGTTTTGGCAACGTTTCCCCTAGTTGAGGCCAGAAAGACCTGCCTGCACCCAGCTGCATTCTCCATTCATTCAAACTGCTGGTAGCAACTTCACCCTCTAATTGCCTGTAGTTAGTCATTATGTCTCAGCTGCAAGACTTGGGAATGCCAAGAAGCCAGCACACCCAGAGGTCTTTTGTGTTTTAAATACTTGGACCAAAAAAATTTTTTTTTCCTAAGGAAAGCTACCATTTAGACATATGTGAGCCAATGGACTCTGGTTTGGAAACATTTCAGGCAATCCAACTTTGAAATCCCTGAGGTTCACAGAAGAAACTCAGAGTAGCAGTGTACATAGGAATGAGATTTTATAATCCTCTGAGCTTATTCTTGTGCATGGCACAGACTACAAAATGAGTTAGCCAAATCAGTTAGGGGAATTCAATTCAATTCTATGAACAGTAATTGAGCTCTGTTTCAGTGAGAATGCTTTCAGCTGCAAATAACAGCTGAAAGAGCCAATTAAAGTTGGCTTTAAATAATAGGAATTAATTACCTCACATAACAAGAAGTTGGAGAGAGGCAGGTCCAGAAATTGGTTAATCTAGCAGCTAAATAACGCCAAGAATATTGGTTGGCTTTTTTGAGGTTCGCCTGCAGAGATTATGATGATTTCAATATGGCTGCCACAGCTTTGAACGTAACATCTTCACACAACAACATCCAAAAGTAGGAAGGAACGTGGGATTTCTCCATGCCCATCTCTTTTTCTAGAATGAGAAGACTTTGTCACAACTCCTTTCAACAGACTTTCTCTTGCATCTCTTTGGAGAGAATTAGGTCACATAACCATCCCTAAATTGATAATCCAGAATAGAGGAATATGATAGTCGTAAAGGCTGTAGACCAATCATGATTCATCCCCTAGGTCTGGGCCCACTTTTCTTGAGCATGTTGTCACCTAAACAAGTTTAGGGATCTGTTGGTAAGGAAGAAAAGGTAAAGCAGTGCCTACTAAGCAGTGTCTTCCCTCAAGCATCTACCTCTGTGCTCTGCACTGGACATGCAAAGATGAACAAACCACAGCCACTATTATAAAGGAGCACACAGTGATACAAGGGGAATGAGCGCCCAGAAAACAATTTGTATTATTTGCTTCCCTGCTTAATTATAAAATGGATCAGAAGTGTAAAGAGCTTTGCCAGGTTGTATGTTCTAAAAATGACTACAACAGAACCTTCCATCTCACATGCTCTTCTTACAGTGTGACTTTAACATTCTGCCCAGTGAAAGATGGGGTCTGTATTCCCTCCCTTTGAATCAGGAACGGCTGGTGCTTATGGCTAAGATGACATCATGTGACTTCTAAGGCTAGATCTTAAAAGTTGCATTGACCTAAAAGTCATATTGACTTTGAAGATCTAGCCTTAGAAGTCACTTGGACACTCTTTGGACACTCCTTCGTAGAACCCAGCCACCATTCTGGGAGGAAGCCCAAAGTTCCCATGCCCAGCACCAAGTTGTCAGCCATGTGAGCCATCCTTCAGCCCTGGTTGAGCCATTGTAGCTGATGCCCTGTGAAGGAGATAGGGACTGCCCTGACCAAACCACAATTTTTGAGCAAAATAAATGATTATTGTTTCTATAAGCCAAAGTTTGGGAGTAGTTTATTAGATAGCAACAGATGACTGGAACCAAGCTAACATTGGAATTAAGTTTTCAAAATGGCATAAATTAACTACTGCCAGAGCATAGAAAAAGAAAAGATAAATGTTTCCCGGAGAGAAGAGAAAGGGCAATTACCGAGGAAGGGGCTTTAGAGCTTGTCTCAGAAGATGAATAAAGTCCAGAAGATGGACAACAAAAGGTTAAAAAAGTGGACACACGTGGTGGTTTTGGAAAATGTGGAGTATATGGTGGATATCTGTGAGCTTTGCCTCCTTTGGTAGACCTTACTGTTGATCACCAAGATTTCTGATTCTCCTTTCCAGCCAGACACACACCTTCTTGAAGTTAGGTATGGTCATGTGACTTGCTTTGGCCAGTCACTCATCATAGGAAGGGTTGTCAGGAGTCTCTTTTGGTGAAATATTTAGGAGCCTGTACACAATTTCTCCATTCTGTTGACTTCAATCTTGAGGCCTCCTGCTGAGATAGTGATATCATAAGATTGTGGAGTTTCTGTGAGCCTGAGTCCCTAAGTGTAATGTAGATTTCTTGAAAGAATAAAGGAAAATAAAAAAATTTCTGCACTTAACTTGTTTTGTTTTGTTTTGAGGCAGGGTCTTGCTATGTTGCTAGGCTGGAGTGCAGTATCTACTCACAGGTGTGATTATAGCACACTGCAGCCTCAAACTCATGGCCTTGAGCCATCTTCCCACCAGCTGCCTTAACCCAGTTATGAGGCCCTGGCCAAAAGCCAGACAGTTCCCTTCTAGGGCAGTCAATTAAGGCCATACCCCAACCACCTGCTGTATCAGGCTCTCATGCTCCAGGCCACTATATACTCATCCTAATTGCCCCAGGGCCAAGTACTCTACAACCAAGTACAGCCTCTATACTCCAGAGCCACTGAAATCATTCAAATTAGCCACTCCTATGCCTGCATGCCCTGCCTTACCCTCTCCTTCCCACAGAAACCACAATAGTGCCCACAGTTCCTTCATATTCCTCTGCATCATGACCGACCAAGGTGCATCCCCCAAGTGGTTCTTCATGGGGTGCTGTGTTCTCCCAGGGAGCTGTATTTCTTCTCTTGATTTGCATCTGCTCTCACTAAACCTCATCTATGGTAATAGTGTTAAAACACTGAGTTACTATGACAAGCTCAAGTCCCCTGCTAACCTGCATGAGGCATGTCACTAGTGCAGTAAGTTCAACTTTACTACTTTAAGCCATTGAGGTCTTGAGGTTGTTGGTTACTGCAGTATCAGCCCACCCTGACTGAGTACTGCCCAGTCTCATCTTCCCAATTCCCTTCTCAATTTTCTTTAGGAAACCATTTATCTCTGACTCATGTGGTTCTGATGTGTTGATTCCACTCTCCTGCTCCAGGATAAAACACGTCACCCAAACCCAGAAAATCAGCATAATTCTTCTGTCTTTAAAAAGTATCCAAAATCCAGCCACTTACTTCCATCTTCACTATCCTAGCCCATGCCAACATCATTTCATCGCTGGATAACCACACTTGCCTCTTATCTGGCTTCCACAGTCTCTTCCACAGTCTATTTTCAATATAATAATCAGAGGAGTTGCTATGAAATCAGTTTTGAAACATAACTCACTTCATTTTACTGCTGCTCAAAACTCTCCTAGACCACTCATCTTACTTGGGAAAAGCCACAGTCCTCACAGTAATCAGCAAAATCCTGTCTGATTGTCTATCTGTTACTCCCCTGTCCTCTCCTCTTTCTTTCTCCCAGCTCACTTCATTTCAGTCACATTGGCTGTCTTATTCTGCTTGTGCTGCTGTAACAAAATATCTGAGACCGAGTAATTGATAAATAACAGAAATGTATTGCTCACAGTTCTAGAGGCTAGGATGTCCAAGATAAGGACGCCGGCATGTTCGGTGTTTGCTAAGGCCCATTCCTCATTATAGCACCTTCTGGGTGTCTTCACAAGGCAGAAGGTAAAAGGGCGCAAAGGATCTGAGCTAGTTCCCTCCCACCCTTTTAGAAGGCACTAATTTATACATGAGGGCAGAGCCTTCATGACTTAGTCACTCCCCAAAAAGCCCCACCTCTTAATCCCACCACAATGGGAATTAAGTTTCAACATATGATTTCGGGGTGGAGAGGGGACATTTAGACCCTAGCACTGGCCTCCTTGCTTTTCACAAATATGCCAGGCTTGCCCCTGTCTCAGTCCTTGGTACTAGCCATCCCCTGTACCTGAAGCACTCTTCCCCCATATATGATTCACTCCTTCATCTCCTTCCAATCTTCATTCAGATGTCACTTTCTGGGAGAAGCCTCTGTAACACCCAAAAGAAAACTCCAGTCTGTGACTCCCAGTGTTCCCTATCCTTCTTCCTCAGTTTATTGTTGATCATAGCACCACCTGCAATGCCATATGTTTTAGTCATCTGGCTTCACTAGAATATAAACTGCATGAGAGCAGGGACTTTTACCTGTTGTATTCACTACTGTATTCCCAGGGTTGGGAATAGTATTTAGCACATAATAACTGTCATAAATATTTGTGGAATAAATGATAGAATAAATGAATGAATTCCATCTCTTTAAGCACAGTTATTCATTCAAGAATAGGCATATGACCCAAACCAGACCAAGACTTCTTAATTTCAGAGACTCTGGTTGGCATTACTGGAAATTTGTGACAGAGACTGACAGCAATCAACCAGTTCATGAGCTCCTGCCCGTGGTGTGAAATTGTGGCTAGAAAGCAGTTATTCAGTCTGGGGCTACGTTTTCCAGCCCTTCCTGTGTCCATATTTTGTCATGTGGTCAATTCTTACTAAAGGGAATTGAGAGAAGGTGCAGAGTAAACATTCTTTAAAAAATGATTGCGGTTTCTCCACGCTTTGCTTCCCCATTTGCTAAGTAAAGAAAACTCTGAACCCTAAAGGATGGTGGGCCCTGAATCATTCCATGGAGAAAAGTCATTCACTAACAAGGAACACCTGCATCCAGATGTCATAAGAGAAAACAAATAAGCTCTTTTTGCTAATCACGAAGACAATTAATTTTAAGAAGTTGCATCTTACAGCAGCTAGCATTATGCCAACTAATTCAAACCGGCTGCTGAGAGTATAGGGTGCAAGCCTGGGGATATCAAGGGCTACTGAGATAGGGAGATGAGAGGTTCTGCCTGGGAAGAACCTCCCTGAACTCACTGATCACAGAGGAAAGCAGATGTGGGGAAACAGCAGATTCACAATGACATCATTTGAGCCCCTGGATGAAGTTAGTTCTACCAGTGAACTCTTTCCATTATCTGAACCAATAAATAATCCTTTTTCACTCAAGCCAGTGTGAGGTGAGTTTTCTGTTACTCATAGCAGAAAGTCCTGACTGATAGCAAGTAGGTGGAGAAAGGTGGAAAAAGAAGATCTAAGTGGAGTTTAAGACAAGATCGTGGTGGACCTTGATCACCTGAGAACTTTGGAACTTATAAGCCATTGGCTTTTGTGAGAAAGGCACCAGATGAGGATCTGAGAATCTGAAACATCTTATTATAGAACCAGCAACAGCCATTGCTCTTTTCCGAAGGTGTAATCCACATCAGAACTCAAATTCTTTTCTTGCCTACTGGAAGCAATCTGTTCTCACTCCATATGCCCTTCTGAACCTATCCTGCATTTCTACAATTTTCCGCTATGATCGAAATATTTTAAACTTTAAAAGACAGAAAGAAAATTGGGGTCCAATTTTCTTCAAGCAATGTGGATCTTGAGCACTTTCAAGAGTGTCACTGAAGACCAAGAACTCTTCCACCAGTCACTAACACTTCAGGTCAATAATCTTGCTGACAGCTGTTGTGGAACAGAGTATTCCAACCCACTTGGGACTGGTTTTAAAGCTATTTAAATTCCTAGAATGTTAAAACTGAAGGAAGCTTTCCTCCTGTGTGATGTAGTTGATGTTTCTTAACCTCTCTGTGCTTGAATGTCCACATCAATATAGTGAATATTAAACAAGCTGTTGTAAAAAAAAATATATGTTACATGTAAAACACTTAGAAATGTATGTCTTATATAATAATCAACCAATCAATTTAGCTATAATTTTTATTATGATTTATTTTTATTATTATCTATCTTTTCATTATTATTTATCTTTCATTATTATTATTGATTAACTGAGTGCACACTATATACCTGGCTCTGATTCTGAAACAGATGATGTTTCAGATGATACCAGGGATATAGCAGTAAACAGATAGATATGTTCCTTGCCTTCATGAAAGTTACAGTCTAATAAAGGAAATGAGCAAGAAGATAATTATGCAGATAGGTACTAAGTTACAACAGGAATAAATGCTACCATGAGCATATACCAAAGTGTAACAGACACTGTCAAGCCCTGAGTGGCCTCCTCATGTTCTCCTGGCCCACCCAGAATCAGATTGTGTTGAACTTCCTCATACTTATTTTAAAACTTAGTGTTGTTTTTTCTTAGAATCACACATAGTAGTTAAAGTGGGGATTGGCATGATCTTTTTCAGAGCTTAAGACCTCCTAAAGATTTTAACAAAGCAGAGAAAGAAAGACAGAATTCTCTTTTAATAAGGGCTGACTCAAATTATGTTACTATAATAAAAATTTCTTGAAATAACTGGTTTCTTAATGGACATTCAGAAATCTTAAGAAACAAACAGATTGTTCTAGGGGTACATTAAAAATGGAAGCTTGACACCCTTGTCGGCAGGCAGGTGGACACAAGGAAAATGCAATATGAGTGAGTGCTTATTCCCTGGGAAGTCTAGTGCACGTTAGTTTATGGGAAAGACGGCAAAAGCAGAACAGATGAGGCAACTAGGTAAAGGCAAAAACTTTTCCCTAAGTTACTTGACATTTTATAGTCTTAGACACAAGGCGAGCAACACTCATTATCTCATTATTTCCTATGGGACAATCCAGTTCAGTTAATTATCATTAAAACTTAACTAGAAATTCAATACATTATGCAAATGTTCCATTTATATACTGTCATGTCAAGCTACTACTGAAATGTAGCTGTAGTTAAAAGGTGTAAATGAAACCCTGGTTCTCTTCCAGAGACATTTCAAAAACAATGAATAACACACCCTAGCCCAAGCACAACAGAATAAATCTCACAGATAGTTATGGTCATGTTACCAGAATGGCAAGAGACTGATTGTCAGTCTTCTTTTTTCTAAAGAAATTGAGGTGTAATTACTAGTTACTTCCAAAGAGCAGCATGACTTTTTGTGTCACTTACCAGGAACAAACATGTAAGAATAAGACACACCATCCAGTCTCAATGCAGGACAGAGAAATACGAGCCTCTCAGAAGAGGCGTTGGGCCAGGGTACAGGTAGAAATTCTAGGAAACAAGCCATATTTTAGAAATGGAAGGAAAGAGAGATGCTGCCCACCCTGGTGCAAACCCACATGTTCTAGACTGCAGTGATTCACTGTACATCAAGTAGGCCAGGTCTTTGCTAGTGCGGTTCCCACTGCCTACAATGCTCTTCCATCATCTCGCCTTGCAAACACCAAACTGCTGGCTGTGGGAACCCAAATGAGTCATTTAATCTCTAATGGAGGTGATTACAGTAACCACTTGACTGGCTTAATGGGAGGAGTAAATACAATATTGTATTTAAGCATCTACCACATTGCCTAGAGTGCAATAAATTCTCAATCAATGTTTATATTCATAATAATTAATTAAAATGTATCAAGAGCCTACTTGAACAGCACCCTGTTCAAAGGGCTTTATATTATTGCTTTATTTAATACTTACAACACCTTGATTAGCTAGGCACCATTATGCAAATGAGGAAACTAAGGTACAGAGAGATGAATTAACCTGCCCAAGGTCACACAGCTAGTAAATGATGGAACTGGGATCTCTGACTTAAAGAATCAGGAAATAGCTCTTCTTCTTCTTCTTCTTCTTCTTCTTCCTTCTTTCTTCTTCTTCTTCTTCTTCTTCTTCTTCTTCTTCTTCTTCTTCTTCTTTCTTCTTTCTTCTTCTTCTTCTTCTTTTTCCCCTCTGTGGCCCACGCTGCAATCTACTCGGCTCACTGCTGCCCGCGCCACGGACTACCTGGGACTGCCGCCGCGCGCCACCGCTGCCGGCTTTTTCTCCTTTGCCTGCAGGCGCGCGTCCGCCATGTTGCCCACGCTGGTCGCCAGCTCCTGACGCCGAGTGCTCTGCCCGCCTCAGCCTCCCGAGGTACTGGGACTGCAGACGGAGTCTCGCTCACCCGGTGCTCGGTGTTGCCCGGGCTGGAGTGCGGTGGCGTGGTCTGGGCTCGCGGCAGCCTCCGCCTCCCAGCCGCCTGCCTTGGCCTGCCAGGGTGCTGGGATTGCAGCCCCTGCCCGGCCACCGCCCCGTCTGGGAGGTGGGGAGCGTCTCTGCCCGGCCGCCCATCGTCTGGGAGGTGAGGAGCGCCTCTGCCTGGCCACCCATCGTCTGGGAGGTGAGGAGCGCCTCTGCCCGGCCACCCATCATCTGGGAGGTGAGGAGCGCTTCTGCCCGGCCACCCATCGTCTGGGAAGTGAGGAGCGCCTCTGCCCGGCCGCCCCGTCTGGGAAGAAGTGAGGAGCGCCTCTGCCCGGCCGCCCCGTCTGGGAAGAAGTGAGGAGCGCCTCTGCCCGGCCACCCCGTCTGGGAAGTGAGGAGCGCCTCTGCCCGGCCGCCCCGTCTGGGAAGAAGTGAGGAGCGCCTCTGCCCGGCCGCCCCGTCTGGGAAGTGAAGAGCGCCTCTGCCCGGCCGCCCCATCCGGGAAGAAGTGAGGAGCGCCTCTGCCCTGCCGCCCTGTCCGGGAAGAAGTGAGGAGCCCCTCTGTCCGGCCGCCCCGTCTGGGAAGTGAGGAGCGCCTCTGCCCGGCCACCCCGTCTGGGAAGTGAGGAGCGCCTCTGCCCGGCCGCCCCGTCTGGGAAGTGAGGAGCGCCTCTGCCCGGCCACCCATCGTCTGGGAAGTGAGGAGCACCTCTGCCCGGCCGCCCCGTCTGGGAAGTGAGGAGCGCCTCTGCCCGGCCACCCACCGTCTGGGAAGTGAGGAGCGCCTCTGCCCGGCCACCCACCGTCTGGGAAGTGAGGAGCGCCTCTGCCCGGCCGCCCCGTCTGGGAAGTGAGGAGCGCCTCTGCCCGGCCACCCATCGTCTGGGAAGTGAGGAGCACCTCTGCCCGGCCGCCCCGTCTGGGAAATGAGGAGAGCCTCTGCCCGGCCACCCATTGTCTGGGAAGTGAGGAGTGCCTCTGCCTGGCCACCCACCCTCTGGGAAGTGAGGAGCACCTCTGCCCGGCCGCCCCATCTGGGAAGTGAGGAGAGCCTCTCCCCGGCCACCCACCGTCTGGGAAGTGAGGAGCGCCTCTGCCCGGCCACCCACCATCTGGGAAGTGAGGAGCGCCTCTGCCCGGCCGCCCCGTCTGGGAAGTGAGGAGCGCCTCTGCCCGGCCACCCACCGTCTGGGAAGTGAGGAGCGCCTCTGCCCGGCCACCCCCTCTGGGAAGTGAGGAGCACCTCTGCCCGGCCGCCCCGTCTGGGAAGTGAGGAGCTCCTCTGCCCGGCCACCCATCGTCTGGGAAGTGAGGAGCACCTCTCCCCAGCCGCCCCGTCCGGGGAAGTGAGGAGCGCCTCTGCCCGGCCGCCCTGTCCGGGAGGAAGTGAGGAGCGCCTCTGCCCGGCCGCCCCGTCCGGGAAGAAGTGAGGAGCGCCTCTGCCCAGCCGCCCCGTCTGGGAAGTGGGGAGCGCCTCTGCCCGGCCGCCCCGTCCGGGAAGAAGTGAGGAGCGCCTCTGCCCGGCCGCCCCATCTGGGAATTGAGGAGAGCCTCTGCCCGGCCACCCATCGTCTGGGAAGTGAGGAGCGCCTCTGCCCGGCCACCTATCGTCTGGGAAGTGAGGAGCGCCTCTGCCCGGCCGCCCCTCTGGGAAGTGAGGAGCGCCTCTGCCCGGCCGCCCCGTCTGGGAAGTGAGGAGCGCCTCTGCCCGGCCACCCATCGTCTGGGAAGTGAGGGCGCCTCTGCCCGGCCACCCATCGTCTGGGAAGTGAGGGGCGCCTCTGCCCGACCACTTATCGTCTGGGAAGAAGTGAGGAGCGTCTCTGCCTGGCCGCCCCGTCTGGGAAGTGAGGAGCGCCTCTGCCCGGCTGCCCCGTGTCTGGGAAGAAGTGAGGAGCTCCTCTGCCTGGCCGCTCCGTCTGGGAGGTCTACCACGGAGGCCAGCAGCAATGTGGGGGCTGGACGTGGTGGCTCACGCCTGTGGTCCCGGCACTCTGGGGGGCGAGGCGGGTTGATCACTTCGGGCTAGGAGTTCGAGACCAGTCTGGCCAACTTGGCGAAACATGAAAAATACAACAGACAAACCAACCAACCAACTCAGTGACAACAAAACAGGTCTACCCTGGAGTCATACTCTAATTTTTTCTATTTTCCTCCCTTTCTGATCCTTTATCCCACTTTCTTTTTCTTCCTCTTCCTACTCCCTCTTCTTTGTCAAATAGAGGATTGAGTTATTATCACTGATCCATATAAAGTCCCTCTCTCATTTATTTTAACTCCCACCCCCCATTTCTATTCCCCGACTTCCCATGTGTAACCTTCCTAATATGTTTGATACCCATCTTTTTGTTTGTATGTATTTTTAGAAAATGTTTATTGTTTTGTGTGCAAAAAAAATTAATTAAAAAAAAAATCTGACATAGTTAGCCAGAAAAAAAAAAAAAAAAAAAAGAATCAGGAAATAGGTAAGAATGGTGATCAACAGCAAATGGCAGAGGAACCAGTGCTGAGAGTGGCTTCCAACTCAAAGAAGAGAAGGAGATTTGAAAAAAGCATAGCACAGTATAGCATAGAGTCCTAAGTCCACAAAATGAGATACAAATGGGGTATAGCTAGAGACCTGCACTTGCCTTCAGAAAGTCTACTGTGAAAATATGTTTCTGCTCTCCCTTGGATCTTTATTTTAACTGTGTAGCTGTATACTTGAGTTCTGTTCTAGGCTGAAGTCGTTTTTAGAAATAGACAAGGTATAAATTAAAAATAAATGCCTATATACATATTGGATGAGAACCACCTGGTTTAATAGCAGCTTACAAGAAATGAATTTAAAGGTTTTAGCTGACTGCAAGTTTATTTTGAATCAGCAGTGTGAGGAGGCACGCAGTAAAAAGACTTTGATCTTGAAGACACATCTATAGAAGCTAAGTGTCCTAAACAAGAGAGGTGAAAGCCCTTCTTTACTTTCACCCAACCTCAGATGTTTGGTTCTGAAGACTGCATCTAAGGACGGATGCTGGCCAACTGAAGTGTGTCCCAAAGAAGGCGACATTGACAGGAAAGGTTCTTAAAACCCTGTCATATGAAGATGGGCTACGCTTAGAGAACAGGAGAGTTAGAGGAAATATGATCTAGAGAAAGAACAGATAAGTTGTAGGATTTCTCTGCAAGGCTCCAGGGGACAAAGCCTAGAGCCAGAAGCTAAAGGAAAAATGATTCCAGCCCAATATGAAGAAAAATTGTCTAAAAAAACCAAAATGAGCTACATGTAAAGGACCAGATCCTGGAAACCAGGTTACAAATGGTCACGAATGGTTAGGGCAGATATAACTCCTTACCATGGCTTGCAAGGCCGTATGTGTCAGGTCCTTACTTGCCTCTCTGGAACCCATGGTTTGCCAGGTCCTTCCCTGTCTCTGCATCCCACCCCTCTGCCCTTAATCAGTCCTTCAAATACAAACTGATTTGTCCCATCACAGGCCATTTGCTCATGATTTCCCTCCATCTAGAATGTTTTTCCATTCCCTCATCACCTTGTTCATTCTTCATTCTTCAGATCGCCTATTAAGAGTCACTTCCTCTAGGCTGGGTGTGGTGTCTCACGCCTGTAATCCCAACACTTTGGGAGGCCGAGGTGGGTAGATCACTTAAGGTCAGGAGTTCGAGACCAGCCTGGCCAACATGGTGAAGCCCCATCTCTACTAAAAATACAAAATTAGCTGGGTGTGGTGGCACATGCCTGTAATCCCAGCTACTTGGGAGGCTGAAGCAGGAGAATCACTTGAACCTAGGAGGCAGAGGTTGCAGTGAGCCAAGATCACACCATTGTACTCCAGCCTGGATGACAGAACAAGACTCTGTCTCAAAAAAAAAAAAAAAAAAGAGTCATTTCCTCTAAGGATTTCTCTGACACCCCAGATTAAGCTCATCCCCATTTGGGGCCTCTCAGAGACCTGTTTATCTTACTATTAGAGTTTTGTGTTTTCATGTCACTTTTTATTGTTTATTATACACACAGACGCACACATACACATACAAACACATATAAACTCCATGGAAACAGTCATCTTGTCTTGTTCACTGCTGTGTTCCCAGATCCTTGTACTTAGTATGTTTTCAATATATATCTCTGTTAAATGGATGGACAGTCAGGTGGGTGGATGGATGAATGGACAGACGGATGAGATGTACACGCACAGTTCCTGCATATATGTGAGAATGGATTATGTAAAATTTTATAAGAAATTTTTCATCAACATATATCCAACACACAGAGAAGTACATGAGTGGATTAAATAAACGTGTATGGCCTTTCAAATTCTAATTATATGTGTCACTGCCGTTTTGTTGTTCTTGCCTCAATCTACTATTTCAAGATTATCTGGAAACTTAGCGTTCCCAAAGGCATTCATGTTTTTCCTTGACTTCTCGCTTGAATCCCACCAAAATTGTACTGCACTGCTCCCTTGAGCCACCTTTATAACTGCCACTGATATTTTAAGTTCTTGAAGCAATAAGATAGTGCTTTAGCCCCTAGACTTTGCACTGCCTAGGAGTCACACTGCTTTCCATGCAGAATGAGGAAGGCCTTTCTCCTTGCTTTAGGGCACATGCTGTCCAATGGTTCCAAAGAGAAATGCTGACAGCCGAGGGTATTACAGAGTTTAGTGGAATAGCTCCATCGAGTCAGAGCTCACAGGACACACACCCCCACATACACAAAACAAAACCACAGAGAGGCTGGTCTTAGAAGCTGATTCAATCATAAAAACCATGCCAACTCACTTCCCAACAATCAAAGCCATGTCATTGTACCAGGAACCCTCTTTCTTCAAGATCAATGTTATTCCGTTAAGCTCCTTGATCCTTCCTGAAAATATACCTATGTAGGGGCTGCCCCACCAGTTCATCCAGGATGTCCAGAAATGTCCCAGCCTGAGCAGTGGTGAAGCTGAGAGGTCAGCTGCAACGCCCTGCTACAGAGGCATTACTACCTGCCCAGCTTTGAAACATCGAGCCAAAAAATGCCTGACATGAACTCTGCATGCACCAGAGAAAACGAAATGATACTTAAGAAGTCCTACCATCTCATAAATCGATCTTGCCTCCACCACTATCCATTCATCACCAATCCTAAGTGGCAGCGCCTGCTTTTTGAATCTGGAGGCAGAAGGTAGAATGAGGTCCTGTCCTGGGCCTGTTTGCCTTGGGTCCATGCTCCCCCTTCCCTGCTCTGTTCTGTATCCCAGCAGGACTGCAGGCTGTGCTTCCCAGGCTGCCACTGCAGCTTGCTTCTTGCTGGGTTTGGCCAATGTGCAGCACTGGTAAGAGATTGAAAAGCAGGAAGGGGAGAAGCTGGGGCATTTTTCCCAGGCATCTCCGGCAGTGACTGTATTTCTTTCATGCCGTTAGTTCACTCTAGACAGGGCCACCATGGTCCAGCTTACTCAGGCGACTCCAGTTCCCCCAGGCTTGAATTGTACTCTCTCGTCCCTTTGTCCCTCTGGCCTTGGGATGGTAGGGGCTTCCTATGACTTGCATCTCTGGTTGCCTCACTGTCCCTTGCTTCTTGGCATCTCAGCCTTTCCTTTTTTTTGGAGACAGACTCTTGCGCTGCAGCCCAGGCTGGAGAGCAGTGGTGCAATCTCTGCTCACTGCAGCCTCCACTTCCCGAGTTCAAGCGATTCTCATGCCTCAGCCTCCGAAGTAGCTGGGATTACAGGTGCCCGCCACTAAGCTAGGCTAATTTTTGTATTTTTAGTAGAGATGGGGTTTTGCCATGTTGGCCAGGCTGCTCTCAAACTCCTGGCCTCAAGTAATCTGCCTGCCTTGGCCTCCCAAGTGCTGGGATTACAGGTGTGAGCCACTGCGCCTGGCCCGCATCTCAGCCTTTTTATTGCCTGTGTAACCCATTGTCTCCATGAAAGGCCTTCCATATTAAATATTCAAGTAATTTTTGTTTCCTGGCTAAACCATGACTAGTGTCAATACCTAAGGGAATAAATCATCACTCTTTACCCCACGATCATGTAGATAGTTGGTAATAATGAGCTTTGATAACTTTATATTCACCTCTGATTCAATATATGGAATATGCAGCTTGAATAGTGAACTCTCTCGGTCCCTAGCAGTTTTCAGTTAGGGGATGGGCTATGTATTTAGGGGGTTTATTTTAGCCAGACACTAAGATGTATCATTTTAAAATTCCTTTGCTTACCCTGATGCAAACTTAATCTTGAGAGATGCTATAAGAGTTTCCTAACTTGTCTAACTTGTCTCTCTGCTCCTACTCTTGACTTCTCAGTAAACTTTGTAGTCTATCTTTGACTACAGATCTCAGTAGCCTATCTTTGACCTAGCAGCCCGAATGAGGCTTTTCAAAATGCACATTGGCCAGGCACAGTGGCTCTTGCCTATAATCCCAGCACTAGCTAAGGAAAGCAGATTACTTGAGCTCGGGAGTTCAAGACCGGCCTGGGCAACATAGTGACACCCTGTGTTTACAAAAAAATTAAAAAGTAGCCAAACGTGTTGGCGCATGGCTGTAGTCTCAGCTACTTGGGAGGCTGAGCCAGGAGGATCACTTGAGCCTGGGAGTTCAAAGCTGCAGTAAGCCATGATTACACCACTGCACTCCAGCCTCCAGCAAGACCCTATCACAAACAAACAACAATAAGAAAAAAAAAAACATTGGATCATGTCACTCCCTTGCTTAAAGCCTTCTAATGATTTCCCATTGCACTCGGAATAAAATCCAAACAGTGCCTCCCATGCTCTAGATGGCCCCCTATCATCTGCTGCTTGCCTGTCCCTGCCTCCACATCTCCCACCCCTGCATCTCCCTGGCTCATTGGCTCCTTTCTAGTCAACATATTCCCAGTTCATTTGTGACTTGGGGACTTATAATGTGGTTCCCTCTACTCCCAGAACTTCACATGGCTGCCTTGTCTCGCCATTCAAGTCCAACCTAAATTACCTCTGTACCCCTCAGTCATTTTCTATCTTTTCAACCTTTTTTCCCCCATAGCACTAGCAATCAACAATAATTAGCTGGTTCATTTACTGGTTTCCTCCTGTGAGAGCACAACCCCTACTGTATCCCCTACTTATTCCCCTACTTATCATATTATCTTATTCCCCGACTGTATCCCCAGCACTTAGAATAGTCAAGGCACATAGATATTTGTTGAATTAATAACCAAATCTGCATTTCTCAGATAAGAAGACTGAAGCCCACTAGTGTTTAGTGACATGTGTAAGGTCTCTCAGCCTAAGATCTGATGCTATACCTTTTTGGGCACTGCTATTCCAGATCTTCCAATGCTATGGCCAAGAATTTACACAGAATACACAAGAGATCAGCCCCTCCTTGAACTCTTCTGCAGAATATTTATTTAAGAACATACTGCCTCTTAGTGTTTTAGATCTCCATGAACTTTGGCCTTATGAAAACCAAGTAAATAGGCCAGGCGCGGTGGCTCACGCTTGTAATCCCAGCACTTTGGGAGGCCGAGGAGGGCGGATCACGAGGTCAGGAGATTGAGACCACGGTGAAATCCCGTCTCTACTAAAAATACAAAAAAATTAGCCGGGCGTGGTGGCGGGCCCCTGTAGCCCCAGCTACTCGGAAACGCTGAGGCAAGAGAATGGCATGAATCCAGGAGGCGGAGCTTGCAGTGAGCCGAGATTGCGCCACTGCACTCCAGCCTGGGCGACAGAGTGAGACTCCCTCTCAAAAAAAAAAAAAAAAAAAAAAAGAAAAGAAAACCAAGTAAATAAACAACCACTATTAGTTCTACATTGAATTTCTTTGTGAATATACTCGTTGCCGAAATGTGATTTTCCTGGTGATGGATCCTAGCCTAAATGAGTATATGTTTGTATCTCTATACAAATGTTTATAGATATGTATATCCTCCGCCCACTCTTTCACTTGCCCATGGCAATTGGCTCTTGAATTTTTACCTGGTGGAAAGACCCACCATGGTGCTATGTTCTGTTCAAAGATGTTTCCCTTGAGGTCCTGGTAGTTCTTGTTATAATTTGACATTAAAAATAAATAACAAAGAATTACTCAGCAGGCTTAGGAATCCTATCCACCTCAGCTGAGCTCCAAATCATGCCAAGAATCTAAAAGGTCTGACAGAGCTCCCAGCATATTCTTCAGGGAAACTAAACGAAGTATACCACACACATGCCAGTGGCCAGGCTCACGGAGAGCAGTACTGTCACGGCTCATCTGCCAAAGGCAGGAAGAAGGGGTTGGATGTAGATTTCAAGATCAAGTGCTGCTCATGGAACTGAACTCTGAAGATATTCCTGGGGGCAGCCAGGAGAACATGTCTAAGGTAATCATATTTCCCAGACTGAAAATTAGGACACACAAGCACAGAAGAGAATGTTTCTTTTTTGTTTTGGTGTGTGTGTGTGTGTGTGTGTGTGTGTGTGTGTGTGTTGATTCTATGTATCTAAAGAAGCTAGTAAAATTTAGAATTAACCTCAAATTGTTGGATTTTCCAGGATCTTGGAATGGCTTGGTTTCTGGGAGATAACTGGAAAGTACATCTTAAAACAGGGTTGTCTAAAAAAAAAATGCTATTTATGCATCCCTGTGCCTACCTTTAACTCAGTTCCTAAAAGAGACCCAAAGATTTACACTTTGGGCCAGGTGCGGTGGCTCATGCCTGTATTCCCAGCACTTTGGGAGGCCAAGGCAAGTGGATCATCTGAGGTCAGGAGTTCAAGACCAGCCTGGCCAACATGACAAAACCCGAAACCCCATCTCTACTAAATACAAAAATTAGCTGGGTGTGGTGGCATGCACCTGTAATCCCAGATACTCAGGAGGCTGAGGCAGGAGAATTGCTTGAACCTGGGAGGTGGAGGTTGCAGTGAGCCGAGACTGAAACATCGCACTCAAGCCTGGGCAACAGGGCAAGACGCCATCTCAAAAGGAAAAAAAAAAAAAGGATTTCCACTTTGTGCAAAGAAACTTTCAGTGGCTCAACTTGCCTGCAAACTACACTGGAAAAAATTTAGGCCAAAATTGAGGACCCTTTCTACCCTACAAACCTAACTTTATCCCCTTTTTCAAACTGTGTGAGTCAGCATAGACTAGGCTTATGCTGCAGTAGCAAATAAACCCCAAATCACAGCCTGTTCACTTGGTATATTTCTTGCTTAAACTACACATCCAGCAGAAATGCCCAGGGTGCCCTGCATCACAGACTTACTCAGGGACTATAACCAGCAAAGTTTCCATGATCTTCTCATGGCATGTCTAGAACATAAATCTGCCCACTTGGTTGATACTGCAACAAAAGAGGGGCTGGAAAATTGTGGACAAGTGTTTCAATGCCTGATCCCAGAAGTGATGCGTGTCCCTTCAGGTCATGCTTCTTTGGCCTATAGTAATCATGTGGCCTCGCCTACCTGCACGGAGGGCTGGGACATGGAGAGGAGCAATGCAATATGGAGTGAGACTTCTTGGCAGCGCCCTGCAAATCCTCCAGCTTTCAAGAAGAATTGACTACTTATTTAAAAGCCCCTTAGAATCAGGCAGAACTGGGCTCAGTTCCCAGCTCCTCCACTTAATTCCTTGCATGACTTTTGACTATCTAAACCCTCTAAGCCACAGTTTCTTCGTGTATGGAATGGAGGAATAATAATAATACATATGCCATCAAGTTATTGTTAGAATTAAATGAGCAGATTTATGTAAAGTGCTCAGAACAGTGCCTGATACACAGTGAGTTCTCAATACATGGTATTTATGATGATGAAAATGAAGAACGTTATGATGATGATGCTATTCTATTCCATAATTATAGCACCTGCAGGAATTTGTTGCCTGAGCCTTTCTGATGTCCATGTCCTCAGTACTAACATAGTATCTGGCCTGCAATAGATACTCAGAAATGTTAAACTTTTGTTGAACTTAGCTGACATGTTGACTTAGCTGACATCTCAATACTTCCTGAGTATTCTCCCCTCTAAGCCATAGTTCTTTTGCTCTTGCTATTTCTCTCAACCAGAATGCCCGCTAACATCTCTCTGCCTTTTCTTTCTGTCTTTCTTTCTGTCTTTTTTGAGACAGGGTCTTGCTCTGTTCCCCAGGGTGGATGATGCAATTATCACAGTTCACAGTAGCCTTGACCTCCCAGGCTGAAGTGATCCGCCCATCTCAGCATCCCAAGTAGCTGGGACTAGAGGAGTACACCACCACACCCAGCTAATTTTTGTTTTGTTTTGTTTTTGTAGAGATGTGTTTTTGCCATGTTGCCCAGGCTGGTCTCGAACTCCTGGGCTCAAGCAATCCATCCACCTCAGCCTCCCAAAGTGCTGATATTACAGGCATGAGCCACCGTGCCTGACTATCTCTCTACCTTTACAATGCTGCTCATCCTTCAGTCCTTCTCCACCACAAAGCTTCAACGAGTGACATTAGTCCTGCAGGCCCCTATTCCCTTTCCTCAGAAGTTCTACTTCTCTTCTTGTTAATAATGGCCCTGATTATTTGACTATATCACATTCAACATCTTGGTCCTCCAACAAGACTCTAGGCCTCTTAGAAGTAGAGACTGCATATTTTGGACTCCCAGTAACAATTCATAACAATAACAATAATAATAAATATTATTCTTTAGCATCTATAAGCCAATGACTATACAACAGCATTTCTCAAACTTTAGCATGCCTCAGAGTCACTTGGAGGGTTTATTAAAACACAGATTGCTGGCCAGGTGCAGTGGCTCATGCTTGTAATCCTAGCACTTTTGGAGGCCAAAGCAGGTGGATTGCCTGAGGTTAGGAGTTCAAGACCAGCCTGGGCACCATGGTGAAACCCCGTGTATGCTAAAAATACAAAAAATTAGCCTGACATGGTGGTGTGTGCCTATAATCCCAGCTACTCGGGAGGCTGAGGCACAAGAATCGCTTGAATCTGGGAGGTGGAAGTTGCAGTGAGCTGAGATTGCGCCACTGTGCTCCAACCTGGGCGACGGAGCGAGACTGTGTCTCAAAAAAAAAAAAAAAAACACACACACACACACACATACACACACAGATTGCTAGGCCCAACCCCCCAGAGTTACTGATTCAGTAGATCTGGGGTGGGACCTGAGAATCTGCATTTCTTTTTTTTCTCCCCTCCTATTGTAAGAATTTGCCTTTCTAAGGTGTTACTAGGTGATGCTGATGCTGATGCAGCTGGTCCAGTGACTATACTTTGAGAACCACTGTTGTACAAGATGTTTTACATTTGACATTATATTTAATCTTCACAATCAGCCTTTAAGGCAGATCATGCTTCCTCATAGAGAGCTGAAGAAACAACTCTCTATGAAGTTGAAGAAGCTCAAATCGCACGGCTAGGTTCACCCTGCTGGGAAGCAGCATATGCCAGATTGTGACTCAACCCTGGCCAAACCTTTGCTCTAAACCATTAGGATAATTGTGGATATTGATTACATTGTAACATACAACAGTTTATTACTGATTTAAATAAAATGTCAACCTTCCTTTTTCATGAAAATTCTAATCAAATTCTAATGCCCAGGAACATTAGTGTATTCGTCACTCTTAAGGAAGTTTGCTCCAGCTCAGAATAAATATGAATATCTTTCCCAATAACCGAAGCCCTAAACCAGAAGAAGAATCACAGTAGCAAGGAAGACACAATAGCCACAAGCACTGCCCCAGGCGAGTGACTGACTTCAGGCCCTTTCCTCTTTGAGACGATGGCTGAGACCTCCCTGTGGGACTCCCACCTTTCCTTGGTGTTTGCCTTTTATGCTCCAGTAGACATTTTGACTATTTCCTAAGACATTTGGTAAATACAGAAATACACTGAAAGAGTACAGCACTTCCTCAGAGTAGCATCTGGATAGGTTTAGCACCCAGAAAAATCTTGGGAGACCAAGCGTCTTTTCCTGTGACCATATTGCCCTCTAGGGGCCGTTCTTTTCCAGACACTGTTGCTTCTCTGCCCAGTAAATTCTTCTGAAGTTCAAAGCTGGGCAACCGCATACTCATGGGACAGTGAGATCTGGGGGAGATCTGTCTGTTGAGAACAGGGAAAGAGAGACCAGCAGTGACCTGTATGACCCTCTGCCACTTCCAAACCCCTTTTCCTACAGAAAGCCAAGAGTCCTAGAGTATCCTTGTCTAGTCTAATCATTGGGCCACACCTAGAAATCATGCTCAAGGACAGGGCAGACAAAGGCAAATAGAGATGCATGAGACATGTGAAAAAGAATGATCAAGATGGTAAAAAAGACTCAAGACCAGGGAGCACATAGTTATAGGAATGATTAATATTTAGCCAGGAGAAGAGAAGACTTGGAACACTGCAAAGCCTCTTCAAAGATCTCAGAAGTTGGCGGCATTTCCAAAATCATGTTCTGCAGGAAGTGAACCAGTACTTCATGAAGAAAGTTCTGAGGACAAATACGTTCAAATAACACGGATTGCATCAACGCATGACCTTTTAATACACTCTAAGCCTTGTCAGTCTCTAAGGGGACAAAGAGTACAGTGTGCTTGCCAAAGTTATTTGGCCAGAAATTCTTTTCCCCCAGGAATGCCTTGCAACTTGTCACGGGACACTGGTTTTCATAGAAAACACTTGGGGATCATTAACATTCACATTATTCCAGGACAAAAGAGGGACATTCATTTTCCTAGCTCCAAATTCAGACAGACTTGAAAATAACTGTGCTAAGTCTTGTTCTGCACAGCCCCAAGGGCTATAGTAACACTGTAAATTGACATAACACTTTGCAGGTTATAATGCACCCCTTTTACGTTCTCTCATTTCATCCTCGCAGCAATTATGAGAACATGACACCCTGCGACCCTGGGTTTGTTTAATTGAACAAACTGAGGCTCAGACAAATTAAGTGACTTGTCAAAGGACATGTGACTAGTAAATAACAGACCTGAGCCTCGAATTAAAGTCATCTCACTCCCACTTGACTGGTGTTTTGTTTTTTTTTTTTTCTGAGCCAAAGGAAAGGTGAATCTAGCAAATTCCACATCCCTGGAAATATTTAAGAACTGACCAAAATCTACTTCATAGCCATAAAACTACTCACTTTTTTAAGTTCTTAACTTCCTGTACTAAGTTCATCTCATTTATTTCTCCCAAAATAATTTTCTAAGGTATAAATTATATTACGCGTCTTTTGGAATGGGGAAATTGAGGCTCAGGAAGGTCAAGTGACCTGCCCTAGGTCATATAGTCAGATCTCCTTGACTCTGAAGCTCTAAGTATCACAAGGAGATTCGTGATGTCTGAAGTGTAAATGCTCTTGGAGAGTCTACATCTTATGATAGATTTTTCACTGCCAGTACCCCTGCCCCCATCCCCTCCTTCAGCCTTAACAGTAGGCTCATTTGTCCAAGCAAAATGCCGGCCAGAAACAAACTGTTCCACTATCCCTAATTATCTCCCCAAGGTGGTTTGCCAAGAGTGTGCTTTCCCATATAACTCTGTTTTTGTAATTTATGAACACATTAAGGATACTTTTTATTTTGGGGCTTGGATACAGAAGGAAGGACCTGCTTCTTCTAGGAAAATACTGACAGCAGCGAAACCCTTAATATTCATAGGTTTTGTTAAAAAGAGACATTCTGTCAACCCCTTCTCATTATAATCTGAGGTGTTAATTAGTTTTATAGTTTTGATATTACCTATGCTTCTCACTTCTTCATCTGCTTTATAAAAATTAAAATAAGGAGACCAAAATCTTCCAAACATTTTAACAACAAAAGTTTGGGAAACAGGCAGAAAGACATGATTATAGATTACAGCCCATTTGGATTTCATCCTACAAAACAGAAGAAATTCTCACGACTTAAAGGTAACCTTGAAACAGTAACCACTGAAAATCATTTGAACGACTAAGTCTTTATCCCTCATCTTTCCTTGTACAGGAATATCAAGTGTGTCATTTCAAACAGCGGGTAGAGCTCCAAACTCAGAAACGGCACAACTAGCTAGGGATGCTTTGCTTAATCCCTGTGTTAGTTTTCCTAGGGCTACGATAACAAAATACCACAGACCGCGTGGCTTAAACAGAAGTGTATGTATTTCCTCACAATTCTGGAGGATAGATTGTCCAAGATCAAGGCGTCAGCAGGGTTAGTTTCTCCTGGGGTCTCTCTCCTTGGCTTGCAGATGGCCTTCGTCTCTTTGTCTCTCCAAGGTCTTACCTCTGTGCCTGTGTGCTAATCTTTTCTTATAAGGATACCAGTCATATTGCATTAGGGACCACCCATATTACTTCATTTCACCTTAATTATCTCTTCAAAAGCCCTACCCCCAAATACAGCCACATTCTGAGGCACTGGGGGTTAATACTTCAACATATGAATTTCAGGAATATCATACAGCCCAAAACAATCCCCAATATTTATTCAGCACCAACCATGTATGCGAGCCTGGAGATACAATGAAGAGCAAAATTGGCAAAGACCCTGCTCTCTTGGATCCTACATTTTGGTGGGTAATGTAACAAGAATCTCTACTAGGTACTTGGTAGTTGGTGGGGGTAATAGTTCTAATCATAGTCATGGACAAAGTCGTAGTCACAGTGAAAGCCATAGTTGAAGTCACGCGGGTAGTCTTTTATCAGCGTTATCTTTAGATTGGAAAGCCGCAGCCCTGGGAGTGGGAGAGTTTCTCAGCTTTTCATTCACTACCAATGCCTAAAGGACAGGCTGATGACGACCTGGTTGTGCACCCAAGCCGGCACCTCTGAAAGCACACCTGGACCATGAAGATGTTTGTATTTTGTTTCTTTTCTGAAGCAAGATGGACATTCCACCCTGACCCATGATTCCTGCTCTAAGGCTGTTTTTGCATGGGTGGGCTAGCGAGACCCCAGATATCAAGAAGACTCTAAAATAGCGATGAATTGGGAATCACTAGTCCTACGTCCGAATCCCACCTCTGATACTAATTTATTGACGTTGTGCAAGTTGCTTCACTTCAGGCCTGAATTTCCTTACTTATAAATAAGATTAAATTATATCAATTTTTTCAAGCTGTGCTCTGAGGCAAATGTACACACTGTCCATGTGCAGAAACTGCACAACGCCACACAGCAGTCCTGCTCTTCAGGAACCCAGGGGTTCCACAGATATAAGGTAGGGAAGGTAGAGGGATGGGAAGCCAATCTGCTGCCTCCACTTCAATCACAGCAGTTCTACTTTTTATCCTTCTATCTTGCCCTTCTGCATAACATTTTGTGAAGTCTTTGCAGCTCAAAGATTCTGAAAACCATTAATGACTCAAAGGCTGATTCCATTGCTAATACCCTGTGATGATGACTCTATGTCCTGTAAAAAGAACTCCTGGGGATGGGGCGTTCCCAGCAGCCACTCTGGGTTTAAGGTCAGAGACTGTGCTTCCTTCTCACTAGACTCCACTCTCTCCAGGATGGGTGACCTGATTGTATTCAGGAGGTTAGAAAGTGTGTCACATTGCCCAGAGACGTCAGGAGCGGGGGCAGGGAGTATCGCACTCCTGTCTAGGAAAATTTCATTCCATTTGGTGGCTTAGGCTTTTCAAGCAGTTATAGAATCCCCCCTCATTAAGCCTTCTAAATTTATTCCTCTTCTTCACCACTCAGAGCCGCATGACACTTGGTGCTGTCACAGCCTGTCGGAATTAAGGAATCCCACATTGCTGTTTATTTTTAGCTTCACTTGCTTATATTTTAATTTCAGACTCTGCTGGGAGTTTTCTCTCCTTCACAGTCTTAAATTGGTGAGAAGATCCGGGTCTTTAGGCACAAGATTTTAAGTCTACCAGTGTCTCTGAGTGAGACCCTGTGGTTGATACATGACAACGCCTCTACATGATTCAGTAAATGTTTATTAAGCACTTACTGTTTACTATGTGCAAGTCCCGTTCTAGAACTCTTAGAGATTTTGAGAATGAATCTGACATGGGTCCTGCCTTTAAGAGCCCAAGAGCAAAGATGGTCGGGTGTAATGGCTGACGCCTGTAATCCCAAAACTTTGGGAGGCTGAGGCGGGTGGATCACTTGAGCTCAGGAGTTCAAGACCAGCCTGGGCAACATGGCAAAACCTGTCTCTACAAAAAATACAAAAATTAGCCAGGTGTGGTGGTGCATGCCTGTAGTCCCAGCTACTTGAGAGGCTGAGGTGGGAGGATCGCTTGAGCCTGAGAGGTTGAGGCTGCAGTGAGCCAAGATCACACTACTGCAATCCAGCCTGGGCGACAGAGCCAGACCTTGTCTCAAAAGAAAAAAAATGAGCAAAGATGGGAGTGTGTGGAGTGGGGAGCGATGGGGGAACTCAATGGTCCTCACCCCAGTGAAGTTGGAAAACTCTCCTCTATAGCCTGTAAGAATGTTGTCCATGGTGGACAATCTTCCTGAAGGATAATCAGTGACTTTGAACAGAACAGCATGGCCTAGTACTCCAGGAAGACATGTAATCTGGGGCCACCACACTCAGAATCCCTGGGGTTCTCATTTATCAGGGAGCCTGAGGCAGAAATTATCTCCAGGCTTTTTCGCAAACACCCAAATTAAGACTCCCTTACCTCTGCCAGACTCTCGCTGTACGCAAGAAGCAGCCATCCCAGGCTTTGACAGAATTAATCACTTAGGTGACTGTGCAGAAGAGTTTAATACAGCAGCTCTAAGACTGCTCTCCTTAGGAAGACCCGCTTATAAGTTAGCCCTTACCTAGTGTCTGTCTAGGAACTTGGATTTCAGGAAGGTTCCCACCATCCCCTACCTGATCAGAGTGGCTCACTGTGCCTAAATATAAATGGTGTGTGCCATGTGGTATATGCTGTACACCTCCTTTCCTTCTGGGAGTCTGGAATTTTGGTATGTTCTCAGCTACCCATGACCAGTCCCCTATAAAAAGCTCACCGAGTCTCTGGTGAGCTTCCCTGATAGACAATGCTTTACGTGCATTGTCACAATTCAGTACTGGAGAAATTAAGTATGGCCTGTAAGACTCCACTGGGAGAGGACTCTCGGCAACCGATGCCTGGTCCCCTACAACCCTCACTCCATGCATCTTTTCCTCGCACTGATGCTGCTTCCTATCCTTTCACTGAAATAAATCTTAGCTGTGAGTACAATTGTATGCTAAGTCCTATGAGTCTTCCTAGCAAATCAACAAACCTGAGAGTGGTCTTGGGGACCTCCTGACACAGTGACCTTTCCCAAAAATCTCAAAATGCAATGATTGTTCTGAACCTGAAATGTTGCCTAGAAATAGTCTCATAACTCACATTCTCTTTGTGGCACAATCAGGATCTGTCTGGCTCCGGCCCTGGCATCCCGGAGCTTCCCATGAATGGGGTCACTTGTTCATCATTAGAAGCCTCAGTTTTCCTAGGGCTATGATAACAAAATACCACATACTGGGTGGCTTAAACAACGGAAATGTATTTATTTCCTCACTATTCTGGAGGATAGATTGTCCAAGATCAAGGCATCAGCAGGGTTAGTTTCTCTTGGGGTCTCTGTCCTTGGCTTGCTTAGGCTTGGCTTAGGCTACTCCTAAGATCTGAAGCCCATTCTTTCTGAGACAGCCAAGTCTAAAGGGGTCCCCAGAGAAACTCCGACCAGCCTGCACACCGGGAGAACAGGGTGGAGCCACAGAAGTTCACACCCTTTGCAGCGGGGAGGAGCCTGGCCTCTCTTGTTGGAGATGGAAACTGGGATTCAATCTGTCAGGTGGAAACCAGCTAGCAGGACTCTTGCTTTGCTGAAAGTCCCTGTTTCCCTTTTTTTTCCTTTTCACCCAATAAATTCCATTTTTCTCACCCTTCAAATTGTCTGAGAGCCTAATCTCTCATGGCCATGTGACAAGAACCCGACTTTTAGCTGAACTAAGAAGAAAGTCCTACAACATTTCCTTGACCAGGGGAATTTTTAAATTCCTAGTTCAAGCCATCACAAGATTCAGCATGAAGCTCTTCTTTCTGCTAATCCCCCTCAGACCTTATAGGCCAGCCTTATTCCAAAAACCAAGGTTCTACCCTGTTAGATTTATTTTATCACTGAACCTCTGCCGTGATAATATTCCTAAGCCCTCTACAGCCCTGCTTGCTTTGATCTTTCTGCTGATCAGCACCACCAGCTCACTCATCAGGCCTTTGATGTCTCTATATTGCAAAAGCATTTCACTAGACTTGGAAGCAGAAAAACAAAACCAGTAGAAACCCAGAGTAACAAAGTTGTCGGGAACACACACAACTTCACACATCCACACTGGCCTTAAATTATTGATTTGGTTAGGTTATTATTCACACGTTTTAGCTTGAGTACTTATGCTGTTGTTCCTGGGTTTTATGGCTCAGGGAATATATTTAGAATTAAAACATCCTGTCCCAGAACACTAAAATTCCTAAAACTAAAACCGTAGAAGTTAGCATATGATAAGGATCGTTGGGAATTGAGATGCAGTGAAGACCATAGACTTTGGTCCTCAGAGCTCCCTTTATTCTGTATTACATCAGAATTGTCAATCATCCATGGGGGGAAAAAGCCCAGCTGATTTATCTAGGACCTAACCAAAAAGTTGTGAAAATTCTATTTTCTTTGTGCTCTATGATAAATGTGATAGAGAATAAAGGGAGAATAGGAATCACAAGAAAAGATAGAAAGGTAGGTACAGAGGTTGCAATGTTGGCAGAATCGTGACCAGCCCTAAGCATATGATATGTGTGAACTGATGGAGCTTGAGAGCTGTTTGAATAACAACAGTGGCTTCTAAATAGCAAGAGAACAGAGATCAGTTCTTTTCACTTATGAATCATCACTACCTAGACTTCTACTTCCTCATTTTGAGTGTTCAGTTATAGCACTTGAGCTAGATTTTCTTTGTCTTTCCAAGTAATCCTATAACTTAAATAGTCTATTACCAGGTAGTGGTAATCTACCACAGACACGACATCAAAGCTCACCTCTTATTTGGAACATACGATTACAATGATAGTTCTTTGTCAAGTCCGTCTGCTTTGACAATGCAATTAAATGGATATAGATATATGTATGTATATTCAAATATATATTTCATAGATACATCAAATTTTGATGAAGCATCTATTCAACTACTATTTATAAAGCAACTCCAAAGTTAATATACTCTAACGTATATGTTGGTAAGTTTTCTTCATGCTCTTGCTCTTTCACTAAAACATTCCTTTTAACTCACCCTGATCCACAGCCCAGAGTGGGAACCTCAGACCCCTACACATCACTGGAGGCTTGAAGATAGCTTCAAGAACACGAGAGCTCCTTCTCTTTGCTCCTGGCTCGCACTACCAAGTCTCGTTTACAAATGAACTTTTCACCTTTCTAAGCAGTTTGAGTTCATCAAAGGAAAATCCCTACTTTGTAGTTCCAGCACACATCTGAGCAGCAGCCAGAAGGTTCTTCCCACTCCCTCCAGCTCTCTCCTATAATACACACTAGGGTTTTCCCTCTGGAGCTGAAATAAAACAGCTCTCTCTTTACTCCAGCTCTTCTTTATCCAAATCAGGAAGTAGTGTTGCTGCATCTTATTATTTTCATTGCAGCTAGCCCTTATTCCAATCCCAGTATCTTCTCCATTTCCCTTCCTCAAAAGATGGTTAAATTGGAACATAATACTGAAGTGAGTTATCAGCTGAGGGCCTTTGGTTTAATTTAAACCCTATTTTACATACAAAATACTTCAATTAATGGTAACGAATCCCTTTAAAAAGAATCAAGGCTGGGCAGCATGGTGGCTGACACCTGTAATCCCAGCACTTTGGGAAGCCGAGGTGGGCACACATGTAATTCCAGCTACCCGGGAGGCTGAGACATGAGAATCCCTTGAACCTGGGAGGTGGAGGTTGCAGTGAGCCAAGTTTACACCACTGCACTCCAGCCTGGGTGACAAAGCAAGACTATCTCAAAAAAACAAAAAACAAAAATAGTTTTAACATAAATATTTCTAAAGAATAAACTTGTGGTTGAACTTGAACTTTGGATTACACAGAGCTGGGCTTCAATATGAGATATTCTTTCTGAGCTCTGTGGCTTTGGCAAGTCACTTCACATCTCTCAGCCTTGGTTTCCATGTCTATAAAATAGGGAGAGAATATTGACCTTGAAGTGTGAGACTGAAATTATAATAGCATGAAAAAAATGCGTAGCACATGACTGTGCCCATGACGAGCACATAAAACTGGTAGTTGCCAGTATTATTATCATCCCACACTGTGTCTAATGCATCAGAATTCTGGATAAAAGGAAATGGTTTCCAACAGGAACATCTGGATTCCAGTTCTGCCTGATCCAAGCATCAATCACAGGGCCTCAAATAAATCTAGGATGATCAAACATCCACATTTGACACAGATAGTCCCATTGGGTACATGTTATCTGGGAGTAATTATTTATAGCATCTTCGTTCACTCTCAAAAGGTCCTGTTTTGGCCATTACACTAGTAAAACATGGTTAATTTTTTAATTAGGTAATTAGTTATGGCTTTGTGCTCCAATATCCTGTAAAACTAGGAAAATACCCATCCAATCTATCTCATTGATTTATGAGGAAGAGCCTAAAAGTGTTATTTTTATCATAAGGTTTATCAAGGAAAGTGCACATTTTATGATAATGAATGAGAATTTGCACTGTCACATAAAAGGATATAAGCTCCTTTTATCCAATTCATTTCTTACATTTTTTTCTTGTAGCTACAAAGTCTTCACACATTTTGTGTTGAACACAACTGTAAGTCAAAATCACAAAACTCTGTAGTCTTTCTCTTAAAAACCAAATATAAAGGACAGAATTTTCACACCCTAAGGCCTCTTAGCTCACAGCACACTCCCCACCACTTCCTGGTCTGTTCTCAGGGTAGACATTGCTAATCAATCACAAAGAATTTACTGCAGACTCTTTCTCTGGGTACTTTGAGCAACCATTGTGAGTGAACTAGAGTTGGTACATAAAACAAATGTTTCCCTTTCTGATTTGCCTAACATGATCATTTTACAGTCAGCATCACTGGGGGCACTGAAAGAGAAATGAGCCATGACCCTGATAGGAGTGAATCTGAGAGTAGTACCCAGGCTGGCTTTTTCCATTGTATAATTTCATCATACTGACGAGTGACTGGCCTTAGAGGTCCTTGCAGATCAAATCAAACAGACAAATTTACATTTTGAGGCCAATAGCTAGTCTTCTAAGAGACTGCTAAATACTATCTCCTAAAAGATATGATAGTAAAATAATGAGTCCCCTTTACCTATTTATTCACTCATAGTCAAAATCGAGGTATTTACCATGGCCTTCAAGGAGCTATATAATGTGACCTCCATTCCTTCTCAAATATCATCTCCTCCTACTCTTTACTCTGGCCACACTGAGTTCCTAGGGAGCTTCTTCATATGTGCTTGGCATGCTTCTACCTTAGGGCCTTTGCGCTGACTGTTCCCTCTGCCTGGAATGCTCCTCCCCAATTATCTGCATGATCCTCTCCCTTTCCTCCTTCAATAATAATTTCAAGATGACTCAAATGTCACCTTGTCACTGGGGTCCATCCTGACCACCTTGTGTAAAATGGCAACCAACGCCCACCCCATTGGCACATCCAATCACCTTGGTCTGCCCCATGCTTCCCCATATCCCTTATCACGTTCTAACCTTCTATATCGTTTACATACCATGTTTATATTATTGATTGCCTGTTTCCTGCAAATAGAATGTTAACTCCAGGAAGGTACATGCATGCATATGTACATGCACACTCACGTGTGTGTGTGTTTTCACTACTGTATTCTCAGCATCTAGACTAGTAGTTGACATATTCTACCATTCAATATGTTTTGAATGGCATAGTTACAAAGATGCAAGATGTACCTATAGAGATATGGAAGATAACCTGTTTGTGATGGTTTAGTCTTGCAAACCATTAAGTAATTTTCTAATATATTTGCCTGGGGAGTTTCAGGAATTCCACAATACTGTCAGTCAGGAACCTAACAGCAGAAAAGAAATTTCAGTACATTTACCTTAAAAACAAAGCCTCAGATAATTAGAAATAAATGGAAAGATGCATACATATGCATCTTTGTGGTCACATAAAGTCAAGGGTGAGAGTACCCAACAGACAGAGGCCATAAATAACCCACAATTTGTGAATTTAAGATAGGCAAGAAACTGACTGGCCAGCTGTTTTGTTTGAGAGCATTTGTTTCTAGAATGTGATTGTGTCTATATTGGGTTTTTAAAGGTGCATTAGAGTCACTTTAGAAAATAAGATGTCATCTTTAACTGTCTTTGATTCCTCTAAATGCCAAAAGAGCTAAACTGCTTGTATCCACACAGCCTAACACTTGATTTTAATCTGTTTTTTTATACATCTAAACTTACAACTCTAGCGAAGCTGAAAGAAGCTTAAGGGTAGGAACTTAAAGAGTTCTTACCTTTCCACAAAGGGTAGAAGCTCAAGGGTAGTAACTCATGCAGCCCCACTCCTCGCTTGCCCTGTCCCCTTCAATACAGCCCCTTAGTCCTAGGCACACGTTAGATTATACCAAACATCAACACTGCTTACTAAAGACTTGTTTCCTCCCTGTTCATGTACCAAAGGGTCACAAATGTTTCTAAAGGACTTTCTTTATTAGCAAACATAGATAAAAAGAACTGTGCTAAGAGGGACACAAAATGAAAAGGCTAAGATCCCATTTGGGGGAAGCTCTTGATGAAGCTGGGAATTTAGATGTGGGAGCAAGTAAGTATTCAACAATGCAATGCATGCCATGGCTACCAGATGCTCTAGCAACACCTGGTGTAGAGTAGCCTGGAGTTCCTGGGAAGGTTTCAGAAGGGAAAGGACAGAGGAGAAGGTGGGTAACAGAAATAAGGCTAAATTGGGTAACATCCTTGCAATTCCTAGATTGTTGCTCACTTCTAACCCAGAATGTCTGGTCATTTCTAACTGAATCATGGAGAGAAAATGTAGAGATCTAATAGCACTGCAAAGAGAACCTCCCTGCACTGGCTGACTCTCTCCCTCAGAAAAACGAGAATTTTCTGGGCTACCGAAGCGTTCCCAGGATTTCTTTTTTTTTTTTTTCCTCACTCGGTCACCCAGTGCAGTGGTGCTATCTCAGCCCACTGCAACCTCCGCCTCCTGGGTTCAAGTGATCTCCTGCCTCAGACTCCCGAGTCACTGGAATTACAGGTACCTGCCACCAGGCCCAGGTAATTTTTGTATTTTTAGTGGAGACGGTTTTCACCATTTTGGCCAGGCTGCTCTCGAACTCCTGACCTCAGGTGGTACACCCACCTTCACCTCCCAAAGTGCTGGGATTACAGGTGTGAGCCACCATGCCCGGCCAGTCCCAGGATTTCTTAACAGTCATAACAGAGAGAAATTGATGGACTAAAATGAAAACGAAAATAGGGAGACACCCAAGCCCTCCTTCTTCTCCCATAAGTCTATTGTACTGAATCATTTGGTCATTTATTAAATTAACAAGTAGCAATGAAGCACCAACCAAGTGCCAGGTAGAAGAAACAGTGATAATCAAGACCCATGGGATTCTTAATATCAGAGAGCTTTCATTCAATTCCCAAAATAATCAAGAATTTGATAATTTGCCTTCACAGCCTATAAAGAGGCTTGAGTTTTTAAGAAGTGGTAATGTATTACCTGGAAAATTCCATCCAGCTGGGCGAATCTATTTGAATCTCAGCTCATGACTCCCCAAGATCCCCAACTGCTACTATACATGGTACTGGAAAGTTCCATGCTCCCATGATCGAATGATATTCCACCTCATACCTATGCAAACCTAGCCTGGTAAAGCCAAACACCAGTCCCTGCCTTCATCTCCTCAAACATGATTCAAATAAAATGAGGACTGTCTTAGATAACTACTGAAGAGAACACCTGACTATATATGGCCTTAGGAAGAAATAGCTACAGATAAATTTAGAAATCATCCAGCCCCACTCCTTCATTTTACAGATGAGAAAACAGAGAGCCAGAGTGGGAACATAACTGACTCAAGCTAAGGAAGCTGTTAAGAAAGCTCAGGTTTCTTTTTTTTTTTTTTTTTTAATATTGGCAAGGTAGCTCGTTTTCACTTCTGCCCCATCCTCCCTCAGGCTCCAATCCAACCTAACTACCTTTAAAAACTTGTTTAACAAGTCAGAGCTACATCTGATATTCCTATTAAAGCCTCAAATAGAATAATTATTTCTAGCTTTGGTTGGCGCTTTGCTATACTTTCTGCAACAGAAATAATTGCATTTTGTCAAGCAAACCTCTACACCATCCCGGAAAGCAAAGACCAGCGACCTGCAGCCAGCCAGCACACTCACAGGAAATCCCTCATCAAAGCCTGAGGCACACACAATGCATTTGAAGAATCCCAGATTGCAAATTAAACTGGCAAACTGAGTCCAACTTCCAACATCAATGAAATGTCCATACATTTTATCACCATGTAATTGCTTTTCAGGTGACTTTTCTTTAGTGCCTCTGGTTTCTGAGTAAAAATTTTAATTTCAAGGAAGTGCTATAATTTATTGTACCTGTTCCTTTTGTATTATAAAAGCCAGTGAAATCTCTCTCCAGGTAAACGAGCTCATGTTTCAGTGATCTATTGTGCCCTCTGTATCGTGTTTACGCACTCTGCCTTAATCAGTTCATACTTAGAAGGTAAAGAGAATGGTGGGGTTTATAAATAGAGTTTGAAATGGAAGATGAAGTGGACACAAATAGATCTGTCTGGAACTTTCAACCCTGGCCACTTTCATCTATCAGAAAAATAATAAAGGCACCAAAATAATCCATGCCTGTGGCAGAGAATGAAAGCTTCTATTTAGATTGTGACACGAAGAGGCACTATGTAATGTGGGACACAAAGAGATAGTTAATCCTAGGCTTGAAGGCAGGGAGTGGTCTACTAATAAAATCATCACATTCAGGGGAGAAAGATCACAAAAAGGTGATGATAGAGGTGAATGCCTAAATTTTTTTAAGAGATAGAGTCTTGCCCAGACTGGAGTGTATTGGTACAATCATAGCTCACTACAGCCTCAACCTCCTGGGCTTAAACAATCCTCCTGCCTTAGCCTCCCAAGTAGCTGGGACTGCAGGTGAACACCACAACACCCAGCTACAAGTTTGTTTATTTTTTGTAGAGATGGGGACTTACTATGTTGTTCAGGCTTGTCTTGAACTCCTGGCCTCAACTGATCTGCCCACCTTGGTCTCCCAAAGCATGAGGATTACAGGTGTGACCCACTGAGTCCAGCCTGAAAGCCTAAATTCTAAAGTTCTGTTCTAGTCTGTGCTCCCTATCACATGAACTTCTAGATAAGCCAGAAGTTCACTGCCATGCACAACACACAGACAAAATTAGTCATAGGGTATCTTCCATGCATTTGGAACCATGCTGGGCATTGTGATATTAGAGGTGAAGAAAATAGACAAGGTCCCTGCCCTCATGAAGTTGACATTCTAGTGAGGGAGGCATCCAATGAATAAGTAGATGAGTAAGTAAATAAACTGAATTACAGATCGTGGTAAGTGTTATAAGAGGAAGAGTTAGATTGATGGGAGATAGAATAAGTGGGCAGGAAGTGAAGGGAAGCCACCAATAAACAGGGACAACCTCTTGGAACAGGTGATATTTGAGCCAAGACCTGAAGGATGAGATAAGCATGTCAGATGGGCCGCAAGCACCATTCCTGTTAAATGTTAAAGGGGGCCCACTGTGCTTATTAAGTTCCTAGGACCATACTCAGTCTCCACTTCTAAAACTTTCCACCAGAGATCCTCTAGGTTCACAGTTTCTCACACTGAGATGCACTGGTACAGATTTAGCTAAATGGCACTTACTGTAAGCCAGGCACAGTTCCCAAACACTTAAGGTATATTCATACTTTTAATCCTCACCATAACACTTAGAGGTGGGTATGTCAATATCCCCACTTTATAGAAGAAAAAACTGAGGCACCCAGATCTAGAGGACTTGCCCATGAACAGACATCTAATAAATGAGATGAGTCTATACTTTTAACACTGTACCATGCCACCTCTCAAGGCTATGTGTCAGCACAATTTAAAAGGCACAAGAGTAGGAGTTAGACAGACACCTCTTACAAGTTTGCAATGTGATCTAGAGCAGGTCAGCCCATCTCATGCTTAGATTTCTCATTCGTGAAGTAACCGTAATAGAAACTAGCCTCAAATACCTCAAACGTGATCACCAGCTTGCAAGCTCCTTGACAAGCTGAAATCCCTTTTTGATTATAAGGTAGTACCAACATTGTTATTTTCAAGCTGGATACTAGCACAAGCCCTAAAGAGCCTCAAGGGGGCTTAATGGAGGATCACTGCAATGCCTGGTAAGAATAGCTGTTTCTTTTGACATCTCTATTCTCTGACCCTCAGAAAGCACAGAGAAACAGATGAAATACCTACTGACTCAATCGATCTTTCAAAATTTTGGACACAGGGAGACATCAAGGCCTAAAGCCTTTTCCACCCCGATGTAACCAGAAGTCCCAAATCTGTTCATTTTTATCTCACCCAGGCCTCTATATCCACATGGCCTCTTGCAAATAGCTGAGCTGTGGCCAGCTTTATGCAAAATAGTGACAAGAGATAAATGTTTAGCATCTTCCCATCCTCCTGTCAAGAGCCCTGATGTTCTCTCTTTTACCTATTATCTGCTTCTACTCCTGTAACTTTCTGTGCACTGCCTGCCTCATTAGCAAAGACTTCAAGCATTTGCATTCTCCGTTATGAAAACTCATCTTCCTGTGTCCCATGTCTTCAAGCAAGGTCTACCGAGGTAATTAACAATTTTGTCTAATGAGAAGATACCATCATCTTACATCCATGTAGACCTTTACAGTGTGCAAAGTCTGTACAGGCACGATCTAATTTAACCATCACAGTGGTCACCTGCACTAAATATTGCCATCCCCATTTCACAGCTGCAGAAATTGAAACTCAATGAGATGAAGCTATTTGCTTAAAATCACTCAACATGTTTGTAACAAAGCTAGAAGTTGAACGAGGTCTTCATATTCCATATACAGAGTGCCTTCCATTCCATTACAACAACGACCAGCCACATTTGTATTAATAAGTGTTACTTCCCAAAGCAGGAGTTTCTAAGATGATATCTATGAACATCTGAAAGCATAATAAAACATTAAATATGTGCTTTTTAATCAGGCATTTTGGGAAGGAAAGGGCCAAGGCTTTAATACTCATCTGATTGTTAAAGCCACGCATACCCAAATAGTTAAGAAGCACTGCTAATGTAAGTGATGAATTGTTCACTCCTGTTTTTCCAGTCTAGGAAGGTAATTACTCTCATTAACATTCCAAAGAGGTCAATTTCCTCTAGTCATCTTTACCCATGTTCCGTTGTACAATTCCATGCTTACAATGGAAAAATAGGAGTACAATTACTTTTAATCCTATTTGAAAAATACTTTCCATTTATTAATCATCATTTTTTTTAAGGCTAGTAGAAGGCAGGGATCAAATACAACAGATCTAAGAGGGGTACCAGAGCTTCACATATATTCCCAGTGTATTTTTCTTCCCTCTTATCACCAACCTCCTTTTGAGGCCTTAAGCTAGAGGTTTGTAATCTTGGCTATAAGGAAAGTAGGGATGGTGCTCCCCATTGGGGTTAAATGGGGTAGAGGAAGGATAGAAAGTTTATTAGAGTTCTCTAGAAAAACAGAACCAATAAGATGTATATACAGATAGAGGGGGAGAGAGAGAGAGAGAGAGGGAGAGAGAGAGAGAGAGAGATTTAAGAAATTGGCTCACATGAATATAGAGGCTGGCAAGTCCAAAAACTGCAGGGAGGGCTAGCAGGTTGGAAACCCAGAGAAGAGCCAGATTTGCAGTTCAAGTCAGAAGGCCGTCTACTACAAAATTCCTTCTTGCTCAGGGAATGTCAGTCAGTCTCTGTTCTGTTCAGGCCTCCAGCTACCTGGATGAAGCCAACCCACATTAGGGAGGCCAATCTGCTTTACTCAGTCTACCTACTTAAATGTATGTTAATCTTATTCAAAAACAGAATAATGTTTGGCCAAATATCTGGGCATTGTGGCCCGGCCAAGTTGACAAACAAAATTAATCATTGCAGATGAATTCTGTCCACTACCTCCCATCTTCACCTAAGCCAGAGCAGTACAATATTTATCATTTTTTATGAAGCTGAAGATTTTGTTTGCAATATAGTTTCTGCTACAAAATGGTGATAAAAGTTTTGATCTACTACCTTAATCCAAAGTAGCAATGAAAGTAGAAATTCTAGCTCTGCGCACATGGGTGATATTTGGTGTCCTGATGCTTTTAGGTGCAAAGTAGCTTTCTTAAATAGTTGACCCACATCCTCTCTTAACTCCCTCCCATTAGATCTCTAGAGTTCAGATGGGGAAATCTTTTCTACACAAAAATTTGATAATGTCTATCCCCCCTCTGGCCATGGCTTTTTCTTTGATCTAAAGACAGCAATAGTGTTTAATATTCTTTCATAAATAGATGAAAGGCATGGATGGCTTAACTTCTACCTCTTCCCAAAACCTCATCTCATGTACTAGCCTGAGCAATCAGATAAGAGAAAGAAAAAAAGGGTATCCAAATCAGTGAAGAGTAAATCAAACTGTAACTATTCACTGACGATATGATCATATACCTAGAAAACCCTAAAGACTCATCCAAAAAGCTCCTAGATTTGATAAATGAATTCAGTAAAGTTTCAGGATACAAAATCAATGTACACAAATCAGTAGCGCTGCTATACACCAATAACAACCAAGCTGAAAAACAAATGAAGAACTCAATCCCTTTTAAAACAGCTGCAAAAAATACAATAAAATATACCTAACCAAGAAGGTGAAAGATCTCCACAAGGAAAACTACAAACCACTGCTGAAAGAAATCATAGATTACACAAACAAATGAAAACACATTCCATGCTCATGGATGAGCAGAATCAACATTGTGAAAATGACCATACTGACAAAGGCAATCTATAGATTCAGTACAATTCCCATCAAAATACCATCATCATTCTTCACAGAACTAGAAAAAAAAATCCTAAAATTCATATGGCACCAAAAAAGAGCCTTCATAGCCAAAGCAAGACTAAGCAAAACAACAAATCTGGAGGCATCACATTACCCAACTTTAAACTATACTACAAGGCTACAGTTACCAAAACAGCATGGCACTGGTATAAAATGGGCATGTAAAGTAATGGAACAGAATAGAAAACCTAGTACAAAAGCCAAATAGTTATATAGCCAACTGATCTTCAACAAAGTAAATAATAACATAAAGTGGGGAAAGAACATCCTATTCATCAAATGGTGCTGGGATAATTGGCAAGCCACATGTAGAAGAATGAAAACTGGATCCTCATCTCTCACCTTAAACAAAAATCAACTCAAGATGGATCAAAGACTTAAATCTAAGATCTGAAACCATACTAGAAGATAACATTGGAAAAAAACTCTTCTAAACACTGGCTCAGGCAAAGAGTTCATGACCAGGAACACAAAAGCAAATGCAACAAAAACAAAAATAAACAGATGGAAGCTAATTAAACTAAAAAGCTTCTGCACCGGAAAAGAAATAACCAGCAGAGTAAACAGACAACCCACAGAGTGGGAGAAAATATTTGCAAACTATGCATCTGTCAAAGGACTCATATCAAGAATCCACAAGGAACTCAAACAAATCAGCAAGAAAAAAAATAATCCCATCAAAAAGTAGGCAAACAACATGAATGGACAATTCTCAAAATAAGATATACAATGGCCAAGAAACATAAAAAATGCTACATCATCAATTATCAGGGAAACGAAAAATTAAAGCCACAGTGAGATACCACCTTACTCCTGCAAGAACAGCTATAATTTAAAAATCAACAAATAACAGATGTTGACATGGATGTGGTGAAAAGGGAACACTTTTACACTGCTGGGGGGAATGGAAACTAGTACAACTACTATGGAAAATAGTATGGAGATTCCTTGAAGAACTAAAAGCAGGCCGAGCACGGTGGCTCAAGCCTATAATTCCAGCACTTTGGGAGGCCAAGGCAGGCAGATCACGAGGTCAGGAGATTGAGACCATCCTGGCTAACACGGTGAAACCCTGTCTCTACCAAAAATACAAAAAAATTAGCCAGGCGTGGTGGCAGACACCTGTAGTCCCAGCTACTGGGGAGGCTGAGGCAGGAGAATGGCATGAACCCGGGAGGCGGAGCTTGCAGTGAGCCGAGATTGAGCCACTGCACTCCAGCCTGGGTGACAGAGCGAGACCTGTCTCAAAGAAAAAAAAAAAAAAGAACTAAAAGCAGAACTACCATTCCAGCCAGCAATCCCATTACTGGGTATCTACCCAAAGGAATATAAGTCATTATGTGAAAAAGACACCTGCACATGCATGTTTATAGCAGCACGTATTGCAAAATATGTGAAACCAGCCTAAATGCCCATTAACCAACAAGTGGATATCCCTCCCCAAGTTGATAATTTTAAATCCAAATTGTTTATTAAAAAGATCTTTTTCAGAAACTCCTCTTCTAAATTTAATCTCTGCTTCTCTGTTTAATCTACCACTTAAATATCTCAGTAAGCACTGACCCATTTCAAATAATCTTCAAACGTCATGCCCCATTTTCCCAGAGTTACTTTGCTTTACTAATAATGGAGCAGATTCCACAATGACACAGAAGCAAAATAAATCTTTTGTCCTCACTTTGGAAAATAATTTCATTAATGAAATCTATAGTATTGAATTATGCACACGAATATGATTTCAAGGCATCTACCATACTGGCTCTCAGATTTAAAATATCTCCACTTGAGCAGTAATGTTTTTATTTCCAAAATAAGAAGACAGTGTCTGGTAATAGCAGCAGTGACATCAGCAAGATGGTAGAGTAGGAGATCCCAGCCTTCGTTCCCCACCACACACACACACACAAAACAAAACAAAATTAGATAGCTATCAATGAACAAAAATAGTTGAGAGAGCTCAAGTCTAGGTAAGAAGCTTCAGCAACACAGTGAAGCAAAATTCAAGAATAACTACACAGAAAGGATAGAAAGGACAGTTTTATTTTGCCTGCATCATCCTATCCCCCAGGATGGCACAGCTTAGTGCTGAGAGGGATATCCTCAGCCCCTGAATTCCCCTTGTGGTAGAAAAGAAGAACAGAATGAGATTCCAGCTTCCCCAGCCTTTCACAGTGCTGCATAAAGAACTCACTTTAGTTTCATCCACCCAGATCAGTAGGGAGACTGACATAGCTGAGACAGCTGGAAATGGCTAGAAACAAAAAAGAAGGGTGGGGACTATGAGTATTAGCTGCCCCCAGTGGCCTACTTTGCAGAGAACCCAGTAGCCTTCACCACTGAGGTTCTCAACATCCTCTGCAGTCACCATGCAACCTCCACAGCTTTCATCATTAAGGATCCTGAAGTGATCACCATCATAGAACCCAGAAGCCCACTCCAAAGAGGACCCCAGCAGCTTTGCTACTGAGGAAACCAACAACTAGTACAGTTACTGCAGACCCTGTTGCAACTTTTGCCACTGAGAGCCCCATAGTTTTTTGCCTTCATGGAACACACCTGCCTGACCCACCTCTTCCCTCACCCATTTCTCCTGTGAGACCTGTCCCAGCCAGTGCACCAAGGGCACTCTGACCCCAGAACCCAGTGGAGCCACTAAACACCCATAAGCTGGCCTCAGCCCCCACCACCACATGCACACTGCCAGCCCTGACCCCTAGAGCCATGTACATGCACACAGTCAACCCCAACCCCTATCATCAGCCCCAACTGCCTTGTGGACACAGACCACTGGCTCTTGCCCCCACTTACCCAAGCACACTTTCCACTGGACCCAGAGGTGCCTCTGAGGACCCCAACAGCCTTCACGACCACTGAAGACCACCCTTCATAGATGTTTGCTGCCAAGAGCCATCCAGTTGCCAATATCACAGACTCCAGTGGTCTGCAAACACTATTCCCACCTGAACTCGGAGCTGCCACACACCCCTGCACTTAGAGCCCCATACCACTAGATCTGATGCCACAGATTGGTGCTTCAAATTACAGGACCACAAGGTACTACACCCCCATTATCACCATCTCATCTCTACATCTGAAGGCCTTTCCTTACTGAAGCCAGTCCATAAAGTCTGGAAGAGGCGACCACTTCTTGAAATCTGCAGTAATCAACATAAGGATGTAAAGAACACACCAAAAAAATCAGGGAAACATGGCACCACCAAAAGATTATAATAAACCTTCAGTAACCAGCCCCAAATAAATTGAGATCCACAAATTGCCTGACAGAGAACTCAAAATACTAATTCTAAAGAAGCTCAGTGAGCTACAAGAGAATACTGATAAGCAATTTAATGAAATCAGGAAAATAACAAAAGAACAAAATAAGAAGTTGAACAAAGAGATTTAAAAACATAAAAAGAACCGGCCACCCCGTCTGGGATGGGAGGAGCGCCTCTGCCTGGCCGCCCAGTCTGGGAAGTGAGGAGCGCCTCTGCCCAGCTGCCCCGTCTGGGAAGTGAGGAGCGCCTCTGCCTGGCTGCCCCGTCTGGGAAGTGAGGAGCACCTCTGCCCGGCCGCCCATCGTCTGGGATGTGTGGAGCGCCTCGCCCCACCGCCCCATCTGGGAAGTGAGGAGCACCTCTGCCCGGCCGCCACCCCGTCTGGGAAGTGAGGAGCACTGCTGCCCAGCCGCCCCGTCTGGGAAGTGAGGAGTGCCTCTGCCCGGCCGCCCCATCTGGGATGTGGGGAGCGCCTCTGCCCGGCTGCCCCGTCTGGGAGGTCTACCACGGAGGCCAGAAGCAATGTGGGGGCTGGACGTGGTGGCTCACGCCTGTAGTCCCAGCACTCTGGGAGGCCAAGGCAGGTTGATCACTTGAGGCTAGGAGTTCGAGACCAGCCTGGCCAACATGGCGAAACATATGAAAAATACAACAGACAAACCGACCAACCAACCCCGCAACAACAAAACAGGTCTACCCTGGAGTCATACTCTAATTTTTTCTGTTTTCCTCCCTTTCTGATCCTTTATCCCACTTTCTTTTTCTTCCTCTTCCTTCTCCTTCTTCTTTGTCAAATAGAGGATTGAGTTATTATCATTGATCCATACATAGTCCCACTCTCATTTATTTTCTTTAATTCCCACCCCCCATTTCTATTCCCCGTCTTCCCATGTGCAACCTTCCTAATATGTTTGATATGCATCTTTTTGTTTGTATGTATTTTTAGAAAATGTTTATTGTTTTGTGTGCAAAAAAAATTAATAAAAAATAAATAAATAAATATAAAAAAAGAACCAAACAGAAATTTTGGAGTTGAATAATACAATAAGTACACACGCAAAAATAATAATAATAGTATAATAACTAAACTAATAAATGCAGTAGAGAGTTTCAATAGCAGACTTAATCAAGTAGATGAAAGAATCAGCAAAATTAAAGATAGGTTATTTCAAATTATCCATTCAGAGGAGAAAAAAATGAAAAAGAGTGAAGGAAGCCTACAGGATTTATACTATCAAGCAAACCAATATACACATTATGAAAATCTTAGTAGGAGAAGAGAAAGAGAAAGGGACAGAAAGTTCATTTTTAAGAAATAACCAAAAATTTTCCAAGTCTGGGGGTGAAAATAGACAGCCAGATTCAACAAGCCCATAGGACCCCAGGTAGATGGAACATAAAGAGGTCTATATGAAGACACATTATGATTAAACTGTCAAAAGTCAAAAACAGAATTTTGAAAGCAGCAAGATAAAAGTGAATTGTCACATTCTAGAGAACCATAATAAGACTATAAGTAGATTTTTCAACAGAAAACTTCCAGGCCAGGAGAGAGTGGGATGATATATTCAAAGTACTGAAAGAAAAAAAATGCTGACCAAGAATACTACATCCTGCAAGGCCATACTTTAAAGATGAAGGGGAGATAAAGTCTTTCCCACACAAACAAAAACTGAGGAATTTGTCACCACTAGATATGCCTTATAAGAAATGCTTAAGGGAGTTCTTCGAAAGGAATTTAAAACACATTAAATCTCAATTTTATATGTGGAAAACATAAAAAAAATAAATCTCACAGATAAAAGTAAATATATAGCCAGGTACAGAATATTGTAACCTTGCAATGATGGTACACAAATTACTTGTAACTCTAATATAAAAGTTAAAAGAAAAAAGCATTAAAAATAATGACCATAGAAATTTTGTAATGGATTCAACAATATAAAAAGAAGTAAACTTTGACTTCAAGAACACAAAATAGGGGGGCAAAAATGTAGAATTTTTGTGTGCAATTGAACTAAATTGTTATCACATTAAAATACACAGTTATAACTACAAGAAGATTTATAGACATCTCATGGTAACCATAAAGGAAAAACATAGTAAATACATAAAGGATAAAGAGAAAGGAATTGATCCAAACCACTACCAAAAAACTATCAAAAAATCAAAGACAGCAAAGAGAAAGAGAAAAACAAAAATACTACACAGCAGACAGAAAAACAATTAACAAAATGGTAATGCAAGTCCTTACCTATTAATAATCACTTTATATGTAAATTAGTTAAACTGCAAAACAAAAGGAATGAAATGGCTGAATGGATTAAAAAGCAAGATCTTGAGATATGCTGTCTGCAAGAGACTCACACTATATATAAAGATACATAGACTGAAAGTGAAGGGATGAACAAACATATTTTATGCAAATAGAGACAAAAGATTAGGGGGTAGCTATACTTAGACAAAACATACTCTAAATCAAAAACTGTCATTGGAGACAAAGATTATTACACAAAAATGAAAGTATCAATTCAACAGGAAAATACAATAATTGTAAATATATATGCACTCAACACCAGAGCACCTAAATATATAAAACAAATGTTGACAGCTCTTAAGGGAAAAAAATTAATACCAATGCAATAATAGTAAGGGACTTCAATACCCCACTTTCAATAATGGATACAACATTCAGTCCAAAAATCAATAAGGAAACAGCTGACTTAAACAACACTATAGATCAAATGAATCGAACATGTACATAAAGAACTGTCCACCCAACAGGAGCAGAATACATATTCCTCCCAAGAGCACATGGAGTATTCCTCAGGATAGATCACATGATAGGTCCCAAAACAAGTCTTAACAAATTTAAGAGATTAAAATCATTCCAAGGATCATCTCAGACCACAATGAATGAAGCTAGAAATGAATAACAGAAAGAAAACAGAAAAAGTCACAAACATATGGAATCTAAATAACACACATTTGAACAACAATTGGGTAAAAGAGGAAATCAAAAGGGAATTTTTTTAATATCATGAGACAATCAAAAATAAAAGTACAACTTACCTCAGGCATGGTAGCTCATGCATGTAATCCTAGCACTTTGAGAAGGCAAGGTGAGTGGATTGCTTGAGCCCAGGAGTTCAAGACCAGCCTGGGCAACACAGTGAAACCCTGTCTCTACAAAAAATACAAAACTTGGCTTGGCATGGCGGCACACACCTGTAATCTCAGCTACTCTGGAGGCTGAAGTGGGAGGGTCACCTGAACCTAGGAGGTTGAGGCAGAAGAGAGTGAAGCCATAATCATGCCACTGCACTCCAGCCTGGTGGCAGAGTGAGATCCTGTCTCAAAAAAAAGTACAACTTACTAAAACTTCTGGGATGCAGCAAAAAGCAGTACTAACAAGGAAGTTTCTAATGTTAAATGCCTACATTTAAAAAGACCAAATATGTCAACTACACAATCTAACTTTACAACTCAAGGAACTACAAAAAGAAGAAACTAAACCTAAAGTTAGGGCTGGACATGGTGCTCCTGTCTGCATTCCCAGCACTTTTAGAGGCCAAGACAGAAGGATCACTTGATGCCAAAAGTTTGAGACCAGCATGGGTAACAGCAAGACCCTGGCTCTACACACAAAAAAAATTATCTGGGTATGGTGCCTACTGAGGAGGCTGAGGTGGGAGGATCACTTTGGCCTGGGAGTTTGAGGTTGGAGTGAGCTATGATTACACCACAGCACTCCAGACTGGGTACACAAATTACTTATAACTCTAATGTATAGAGTAGGCATAGTACTAATATAGAGAGCAGGATATAGTATTCTTGGTCAGCATTTTTTTCTTTCAGTACTTTGAATATGTCATCCCACTCTCTCTGCTCACTTCTGCCTCAGCAAGACCCTGTCTGTAAAGAAAAATGATTATAGGGCCAAAGTTAGCAGAAGGAAGGAAATAATAAAGATTAGACTAGAAATAAAATAGAAAAATAATTTTAAAAATCAATGAAACCAAGAGTTTATTTTTGGAAAAGGTAAACAAAATTGAAAAATCTTCAACTGAACTAATCAAGACAAAAAGAAGATTCAAATAAAATTATAAATGAAAGAGGAGACGTTACTGATACCACAGAAATACAAAGGACCATAAGAGGATACCATGAAGAATTATATGCAAAGAAATTGGATAATCTAGAGGAAATTGGTAAAGTGTTAACAACATATAACCTTCAAGACTGTATCACAAAGAAATAGAAAAGCTGAACAGACCAATAATGAGAAGATTAAATCAGTAATCAAAAACCTTCCAACAAAGAAAAGCTTGGCACCAGATGGCTTCACAGGTAAATTCTACCGAGCATTTAAAGAAAAATTAATGCCAATTCTTCTCAACCTATTCCAAAAAATGTGGAGAGGGGAGAACAGTTTCAAACTCATTTCATGAGGCCAGCATCATCCTGATTTCAAAGCCAGACAAATACAGCACAAGAAAAGAAAACTACAGGCCAATATCCAAGATGAACATCATTGCAAAAATTCTCAGTAAAATACTAGCAAACCAAATTCAACAACACATTAACAGAATCATACACCATGATCAAGTGGGATCTATCCTTGGGATGCAAAGATGATTCAACATATGTAAATCAATAAACACGATACACCATATTAACAGAATGAAAGGCCAAAAAACCCGCATGATCATCTCAATAGATGCAGAAAAAGCATTTGACAAAATATAACATCGTTCCATGTTAAATGATAACTCCCAGCAAAATAAGATTTACCTCAGTGCAGTAAAGGCCATATATAAAAAACCCACACCTAACATTATATTGAATATGGAAAAACTGAAAGCATTTTCTCTGAGATCCAGAACAAGGCATGGATGCCCTCTCTCACCACTACTATTCAACATAGTACTGAAAGTCTTAGCCAGAGCAATCAGGCAAGAAAAATAAATTAAAGGCATACCAATCAAAATGAACAAAGTAAAATTATCTCTGCAGATGACATGATCAAATATGTAGAAAATCCTAATGACTCCATTAAAAAATTGCTAGAACTAATAAATTAACTCAACAAAGTAACAGGATAAAAAGTCAACATACAAAAATAAGTAGTGTTTCCATACTAACACTATACTATACTCCATATAAGGGGCTGGTACCTTGTATAAAGCTGCTTTATGGTTCACAGCTGAGACCAAGATCTGCAGGTCTGATTCTGGGGGCACAGATGGGTGTGCCTGCTGAGTTTGTAGGTGGTCAAGACTGTCTCAGACTGCAGTTGAGAGGGGCTGGAGCCAAATTACAGGGCCACATAAGGGTCTACAGCTAAGACTGAGGGTGGTGAGTGTGTCACCTGAGGCAGGCTTGATTCCTCCTGTGTCCCTCAATGAATGAATCTAGCAGCAGGACCAAAGCCAAAGGGGGTTGTAACTGACTCCCCAAGGGGCTGAGGCCATTTCTGGGTCTGTAGCCAGAACCATGGTCAGCAAGCCTACACCAGGGCACAGGTCTGCCCTCTCCAAACAGTCCTCTTCAGGCTTGAATTCCAGCGAGGTTTTGTAAACCTCCCACCTAGATTCCAAAGCTTCCAGAAGGCACTCTCATCCATGGATAGCTGCCAAATTATTGTTGCTTTGAGGGGATGTGAGCAGGAACATCCTATTCCACCAATTTGCTGATATCACTTCTCTTTTTTCTTTCTTCTAATTAATTCTATAAATAAGTAACCATAATGGATGTGTATAAAATTCATATTTATGCTTTTGTTTGATCTTTTATCAGAGTTATTTTAACTTGTCACAGTGAATACTGAATTCATTTTTTCTTTCTTATTTAGTTACACAGATACTTAAGTTTATGAATTTTCCACTCAGTTCAACTGTGGCCACATCCTAATACTTCTTATATGTGACTTTTTCTATATCTATATTTTCTAAATATTCAGCAAATGTTGTTTTGATTTTTCTCTCTGACCCAGGAATTATCCAATAAAAATATTTATAATTTCCAATTAGTAAAGTTTCTGCTTTTCTATTTGTGTTTTCATTTATCAATTATTTCTAAGTTTATCAGAAAGTGTGCCTCATTCTAGTTCTACTCTGGGGACTTTACTGAGAGTTTCTGTGTGGCTGGATATTTTGGATAATATTTATACATCTTTCTTAGGGTACTTGATTATTTCAGAGAGAATCCCAGTTGCAACTTTATATTTCTGGAGAGCATTCCATGGTCACGCAGAAGTCCATAAATGGCCTTGCTATTTAACCAGCGCTTTTAAAATTTCTTTATAAGAAAACTTACGTGGATCCTAAAGTAAACTGGTAAGTGAAATTCACTCTAAGTGCTAAGAGGCTACTTAGGCGATGGACCAAATGATATGAGATCTGGATCAAAACTCTCAACTCTACCACAAGCCAGCTGTGCAACCTTGGGCAAGCTCCTTGCCCTTTCAGAACCCCAGCTTCCTTACCTCCCTGTAAAAAAGGCTGAAGCATTTGTCTTTGCAAGCTCAGATCTGTCTAACTAAGCCTAGAGTTTTCAAGGGACTGTGAGAAGCAATGTCTCCAGCTCCCATTGTGTAAATGAAGTAACACAATTCAATGACCCTTAAGGGCCTGACCATCTTTTAAATTCCACAGTTGTAACAAATCATTTACCCATGGTCCTTGTTCTCAACTGCCTGAACAACAGTGCTTGGGTTTAAAGAACTCATATTGTATAAAAGAAAGGAGGAGCTATTAGGTTCAAGTCCCGACTCTAGCATTAACTAGCTAGCTATGTCACCACAGATATTGTTATCTATTAGCTATTTAAGTACTCTGACCCTACACTTATCTCATTTTTAAAATGGATATAATACCACCCATCTCACAAAACTTAAATAGAATAATAAATAGAAAGTGCTTTGTAAACTGTGTAGTTCCATAAAGCATTAGTTCCCATTATTAAACTCATGCAGCACTGATGCTGCCAATGACTTCCGTGTTTTATAGGGTGTGAAATTTAATGGAATTGTTAAACTCACTGCCTTTCATTAAACAGGAAATCACCAGCAGATCTAAACAGTGAACACAAGAGAATAGGTCTTTCGCCTGAATTACCTGGGTAATCAAAGTTAAATCACTTCAATGAGTTAAGAAGAGTAAGAGTTAAGCATATCTCAAGGCCGGGGAAGGGCTTAATAATCTTGCTACATCTTTTTCTTCACCACTATTTCATAAAATTGAGACTAAGAGAGAATTACATTACACTACACACTGAAAAGAAAATGAAACCATAGATTCACACCAGATTCACATTAGCGTGGGACAAAGGCATGCCTAGTGACTAACGTGTCGACTGAGTTTTCACATGAGGTGCTAATTATTTCTTATTTCAGGAGGAAGGTATAAGCCAACTCTCTGGCACTTTCCTAACTCTAAACTATATAAGGAGCTGTTTTGTAATTCCAAGCCCTCTGCCATTAACAGATTCACAAAGTCTAAAATCTGAGTTCCCTAGATGCAGGCTAGAGAAAATGGATTTGAATGATCGTTTCCTCCAGCAAAGAATGATCTGGTGTTTGTCTGAACAAGCCTGTATACTCATTGTCTTTTTTAGCTCCTGGGGAAAACATTCACGATCGGCAATGATAACAATTATAAACCATCAGCAGGGTGTGGTGACACTTGCCTGTAATCCCAGCTACTCTGGAGTCTGAGACAGCAGGATAGCTTGAACCCAGGAGGCAGAGATTGCAGTGAGCTAAGATCGCGCCACTGCACTCCAACCTGGGCGACAGAGCAAGACCTGTCTGAAAAAAAAAAAAAAAGAAAGAAAGAAAGAAAAAAAATTATAAACTGACCACCTGACCAATGATTGAGAAGTTCAAAGTCATGCTTCCAGGAGCTGGGTTCTTAAAGCAAAATCAAACCAACTTTCACAGCGAGACCAACAGGAACACAACTCAATTGCTCACATATTAAGCCTGGATGAATTGCTGTCATGGTACATTCTAAGGGGAAACTTAACACCACACATTTGTCTTTCTTTCTTGCTTTATTTTCTTTTTTTTTTTTTATTTGAGATGGAGTCTCGCTCTGCCTCCCAGGCTGGAGTGTAGTGGCGTGATCTCAGCTCACTGCAAGCTCCGCCTTCCGGGTTCCTGCCATTCTCCTGCCTCAGCCTCCCGAGTAGCTGGGACTACAGGCGCCCACCACCACGCGGCTAATTTTGTTTCGTATTTTTTAGTAGAGACGGGGTTTCACCGTGTTAGCCAGGATGGTCTCTATCTGACCTCATAATCCGCCCGCCTCGGCCTCCCAAAGTGCTGGGATTACAGGCGTGAGCCACTGCACCCGGCCACATTTGTCTTTAACAAAAGTCCTCATTACGGTGTCCAACTTTCTCTCCTTTTTTTTATGGTAAAAATGGCCTTATTGGCTGCCGGAGGAAGTAGCAAAGGGGATATGGCCCCTACAGACTAGATCCCCATCCTCCAAAAGCCGATTTTTCTCTTAAGAGCAAAGGACAATGCTAAACAGCCCGACTTCACTGATTCAATCTGTGTCCAAGCCATTTAGCTTTTTTTCCTGGTCGTAAGGTCTTAATTAGCTGCCCATATTCCTATATCCTTGGCTGCCAAGAGTGTGAATCTATGCAATAGGAGCAATAATATGCTCACTACCTACCTGGCATAGGTTGAATGGTAGCCCCCAAAAAGATATGTCTATATCCTAACCCCTGGAATCTGTTACATTATTTGGAAAAAATATATATATATAATCTTTGTAGATATAGTTAAGGATCTCAAAATAAGATTATCCTGGATTAGCTGGGCGTGCCCTGAATCCAATGACAAATGTCCTTACAACAGCCCTGTTGAAAAGGAGCCCTGTAAATCTAGAGGCAAAGATTGGAGTTATGCAGCCACAAGCCATGGAATGCCTAGAGCAAACAGAAGCTGGAGAGTCAAGAAAGAATTCTCCCCTACATACTTGGAGAGAGTCTGGTCCTGCCAACACCTTGATTTGGGGCTTCTGGTCACCAAAAGTATGTGAGAATAAATTTTTGTTGTTTTGAACCACCAAGTCTGTGGTAATCTGTGACAGCATCCACAGGAAACTAACACCTCCCCTCCAAAGGATTGTTACTAAATGCAAGAAAAGAGTTTACATCAGTCTGGGCTGACCCAGGCCTGCCTGGAAAAAATGAAAATCAGAGTCCTATTTCCTTGGAAACCATTACAGAGTTGAGATAAATGTGGAAGGTTATGTTGTCCTTCTTTGCCATGAAACCCTGATCTTGGAGCTGTGATTGGCATGCAGACTGTGGGCCTACATGGATAGAACTGATGGCAAACCAAGGCCTCAGCTGCTCTCTGTCAAAGTGACCCACATGTATGAAGTTCTTATTCTGCATAAACCCACACAATCTTGTGGATGGGAGGGCAAGGGAAGTCGTGTCCTTGGGTAGCTGCTGGGCCCCTGATGAGATAAAGGTGCTATACAGAATGTATTTCCCATCCTGTATCTTTCCCTAAAGCTGAGTAGAGATAGTGTTTGATTGACGAAAGCCTGTTGTATCCTATAAATCTGACAACCAATTCTAAACTGCACCCACCCCTGTACCAGTAAAATAAAAATAATAGCTAACACATACTGATATACAAGGTATTATGTGCATTTTCATAATTAATCCTCACATAGTTATGAAATTGGAATGATTATTCCCATTTTAGAGATGACATCTAAATAACCATTCGGTAGTGATTCAGAACTCGCCTTGTGGTTTTTTAGTTATGAACTTCACATTACGCTTTCCCTATTGGCAGGGTCAAATAAGTTTAGGGTATCTTGTCAAAAAGCCACAAACTCATATCCCTCAGGTTACATCTATTTCCCAACCATATTTTGTTTGTATTTATAAATTGCATTAGTTATCAATTGTCCAAAATAAAGAAATGTTTTAAATGCATTAAAACATTTGAATTAAATGCATTAAAATTTGAATTTCTAGCTTATCTTGAAGAATCACATCTTGCAACACAGGGCTTACCTTACTATAATATGCTGGATCTTAGTAGGGATGATTTTCCTTAGATAAACCATGCACCCTCCAGTTCTCCACAGCCCCCACCATTCGCTCTTGTCTCCCCAAAGACTGAGGCAAAGGATCATCTACTGTTTATCATTTTACACCCAGCCCGAGCAATACACATGTATTCATTTATATTTCTTCTTGGCTAATGTAGGCTTATGAATATTTAACCCTGATGTTTTAGTTTCTTAATGCTGCCATCTAACAAATTACCACAATTTTAATGGCTTAAAACAACACTCATTAATTATCTCACAGTCTGTAATTCAGGAGTCTAGACACTGCATGGCCCAACTGGTTCTCTGCTCCAGGTTCCACAAGGTCAAAATCAAGGTGTTGGCAGGGCTGTATTCCTTTCTAGAGGCCCTAGGGATGGATTCACTTCCAAGCTCACTTAGTTGTTGGCAGAATTCAGTTCCATGTGGTTGTAAGACTGAGATCCTTATTTCCTGGCTGGTTGTCAGCCAGGAGCTGTTCTTAGCATCTAGGGGTGCTTGCATTTCCTGGCTGGTGGTCCTTTTCCTCCATCTGAAAAATCAGCAATGGCAGGTCAAGTCCTTCTCATTCCTAGAATCTCTCTGACCTCCCCTTCTGCCTCATCTCTCCTCTCCCTTCCCCTTCCACCACATCTTCTACCTTCCTCTTCTCTTTCTAAGGGCTTGTGGGATTACATTTGTATTAGTCAGAGTTCTCTAAAGGGAACTAATAGGATAGATGTATATATAAAGGGGAGTTTATTAAGGAGTATTAACTCACACCATTACAAATTGAGGTCCCACAATAGGTCATCTGCAAGCTGAGGAGCAAAGAATCCAGCTCGAGTCCCAAAGCACTAACTTGAAGAACTTGGAGTCCAATGTTCAAGGGCGGCAAGCATCCGGAATGGGAGAAAGATGTAGGCTTAGAGATTAAACCAGTCTAGTTCTTCCATGTTCTTCCACCAGCTTTTATTCTGGCCATGCTGGCCGCTGATTAGATGGTGCCCACCCAGATTGGGGGTGGGTCTGCCTTTCCCAGTCCACCGACTCAAAAATGTTACTCTCCTTTGACAACACCCTCACAGACACACCCAAGAACAATACTTTGCATCCTTCAATCCAATCAAGTTGACACTCAATATTAACCATCACACTGTTACGAGGACAGGGATGAAAATGTCACACACATGCTGAATGAAGTAAGCCAGACAAAAAAGAACACATTCTGTAAGGTTTCATGTATATGAAGTTCAAGAATAGGAAAAACAAATTTCTGATGATAAAAATCAAAAAATGGTTGTTTCTGGGCAGGGGGATTGTTTGGAAGGGGACATAAGCAATTATGCTTCACTGTTAGAAATATTATCTGTCTTGATTAGGGCCATCATTACTTGGGCATGTCATTTTTCGAAACTAATTAAACTCTGTACTTAAGATCTGTGAATTTACTGTATGTAAATTAAACCCCAGTAAAGATAAACATTTATCTACCTACTTATTTACTTATTTTTTTTTAAGGATGGAGAGGAAAAAAATAGATGTCATTTAAACCCTGTGATTTCTGACCATGCATGGTGGCTCACACCTGTAACCCCAGCACTTTAGATGGCTGAGGCAGGAGGGTTGCTTGAACCCAGGAGTTTAAGACCAGCCTGGGCAATGTAGGGAGACTGTCTCTACAAAAAAAATAATAAGAAGAAAAACTTAGCTGAGCATAGTAGCATGTCTGTAATCCTAACTACTTGGGAGGTTAACACAGGAGTATCCTTTGAGCCCAGGAGTTCAAGGTTACAGTGAGCTATAATTACGCCACTGCACTCCAGGCTGACTGACAGAGCAAGACCCCATCTCTTAAAAAAGACAAAAAACAGAAAAAAAAAAAACTCTGTAATTTCTATCTCTATGCTACTTTACAGCAAACATGTTAAACTTAAACCTTTGTTGGCTCTTTTTGTGAAGACTATTTTTACCTTTACATTAGTCCCATACTTTGTTAATGCTGATTTGATTATTTTGTTTGTTTAGTGCTTAACAGTCTAGCTAAGGCAGCTTCTTCTATGACATGCATTATGCAGGCACTGTACTGAATTAGAAAGTGAATATTCCTAACTCCCACGACATGGTGTAAAAATAAAAGCCTAGTTATTGACTCTGAGAACCATGTGAACAAATTAAACATGGCCTTAATAGTGAAGGGGAAAGGTGGCAACAGTTAGAGCTTAACACAGTGATCCATGGGGCTCATTAGCATGGAGTGGAGTTTATCAGAAGAGGTTTTCAGAACCTAATTAATTAAGCCCCCATCAAATAGATGCATTCGATTAATATGACTCCATTCTGAGTTTGAACATCAACATTAATTAACCCCATAATTGATACATTTCCCATCCATGTAAGAAACATTCATCACATTAATCAAAAAAGATCACAATATTAATGAAAATAAATTGAGTAGCAGTTGTAGATGAGGTGGCATGACCCTTCGGCCTATCCCATTTTAAATTTTTTTTTTTAATGAACCTTAGAAAAAATGTTGGATGACAGTGTATTGCAGAGAAAAAAAAAAATTTAATTGGGAAATATTCTCAAGTTTTGCCACTCACATAATATATTACTTAAACCAGTTACTTTGGCTATCTTGGCCCCTGTTTCCACATCTCTAAAGAGTAATACTTAAAAAATTATCTCCAATTTCTCTTTTACCTCTGGAATTTTAATTAAGTGATATCCATTTCTCTTATACTGCTAAATTTTTAATTAAGTGATATGTATACATATATGTGGCATTTTCTCTATTCGTGCAGGAGTTTCCATATTTTTCTGTAAAGAACCAGATAATAAATATTTCAGGCTTTTCAAGGCATGCAGTCTCTGTTGCAGCTACTCAACAGTCATTGCAGCCATTGTAGTGTGAAGAAAATAGCATAGAAAATATATAAATGAATGAGCATGGCTATGTTCAAATAAAACTTTATGGATACAGAAATTTGAATTTTATCTAATTTTCATGTGTCATGACATAGTGCTTTTCTGATTTACCATTTAAAAATGTAAAAACCACTCTCAACTTGAAACCTCTACAAAAGCAAATAAGGGGTTGGGGAGGGGGGCTAGATTTGATCTATCACTTGCCAATCCCTGTATTAGTATATGCCGGCGTGGTGAGTGATATGCCAGTACCCACCCCCCACTACCCAACCACAACATGGACATACATCTGTTTATTCAAATAAGTAGCTCTGTTTCAAATAACTCATGTAATCAAGACAAGAAGTTCATTTGCAATGTGTGGATTGAGTCACAAGGCCACTTTCACCAAAATAATACTGTCTCTTCATGTTTTTGCACTGTTGTAAATTGAACTGTTGGGCCCAATTCTTCACCTTCCATGCATACACATGTTTTGCATACCTTCCACTAAAGAACAGTGTGCATTTCTCTACCCCTTAACTTTGGGCATAGCCATGTGACTTGTTTGGACAATGGGATATTAATGAATGTGATGCAAGTAGATATCAGAAACACATGCATGTAGTTCAGCTTGCTCTCTTGTACCTCTGCCATTACTGTGAGAAGCACATTCCCCACTAACCTACATACTCTTAGTAGGATGACAAATACACAACACAGATCAAATCCTGCAGACTTTAAGGTAAAGCACAGCCTCTCAACCCCATCCACCCACAGATATGTGAAACCAAATTATTACTGGTGGACAATTATTACTCTAAAATGGCCCCCAATTACTCTACCTCCTAGTGTTCACACCCGTTTTATCCCCTACCCTGAGCATGGGCAGGCCTGCGACTTACTTCTAACCAATGGAATGCAGCAAAGATTATGTGATGTCACTTCCATAGATGTGTTGCATAAACTGGTAATATCCATCTTGCTAAGAGACTCTCTATTGCCTTCTCAACTTGCACGTTTTGGTGACGCAGGCTGCCATGCTCTGGCAGGAAATGAGGGCAGCCTCTGGTCAATACCAAGGAAGTAAATGAGGTCTCTAGTCCAACAGGCCACAAAAAACTGAATCCTGCCAACAATCAAATGAGCCTGAGAGTGAGTCTTTCCTGGTCAGTCACTCAAATGAGACTCCAGCCCCAGCCAACACCTTGATTCCAGCTTCATGAAAACCCTAAAGCAGAGGACCCATCCATGCAGTGTCCAAATTCCTGCCCTATAAAAGGGTATACAGTGAGCTGAAAGTAGGCTGCATTCCTAAGAACTTCATGGAGAAAAACCACTATGCTAGCTTGCACTGCCTAACTCTCGACTTTTATGGGAGAGAAATAAACTTATATCTTACGTAAGTCACTTTATTTTTGTATTTTGTTGTTTTGTTGCTACTTACAACTAAATTTAATCCTAATTCATACAAAGAGTATCATATTTGTAGTTTTGTGTTGGTCCCTTTTCTGTTTCTTAAAATTAAAACAGCAATTAAAGCCTCAAGCCTTGAGCAAGAATACCAGATATGTGTAATAAGGAACTCTTGTCTTCACCTGAGTTCCCTAGAAAACAAAGGCAAGGAAAGTGAGAGTGAGGTACATGGATGTGAGACAGAATGAGAACAATTCAAAATTATGATTACCACATTTCTGACTCTTTCGCAATAAGCCATAAAGAGATATAGTAGGTTACTTATAATTCAGTCACGTGGGACATCTTCAGATAAGCTCTATGGGTCCGATGTGGTGGCTCTCGCATGTAATCCCAGCAATTTGGAAGGCCAAGGTGGATAGATCCCTTGAGGCCAGGAGCTTGAGACCAGCCTGGCCAACATGGTGAAACCCTGTCTCTATAAAAAAAATACAAAAATTAGCCAAGCGTGGTGATGCACATGTGTAATCCCAGCTACTTGGGAAGCTAAGGCATGAGATCTGCTTGAATCTGAGAGGTGGAGGCTTCAGTGAGCCAGGATTCTGCCACTGCGCTCCAGCCTGGGCAGCAGAGCAAGACTCTTGCCTCAAAAAAAAAAAAAAAAAAAAAAAAAAAGATAAGCTCTATGGATAAACCATGCTTCAAGCAGTCCATGGATAGAAGGAAGGAGAGAAAAATTATTTATGTTTCCCCCTCCTCAGATTGCCAGCATTCTCCCCTTATGCAATTAACTCCCCCACAGAGCTAATAACACCGTGGTGTCATGCTTCTTTGAATCTCAAAAGTGGAGAAAGGAGTTGGAAAGTCAAAGGTATGTGTCTACAAGGCCTGGCTTATGGTAGCAGCCATGGAGGAGGACCCAGAAATTCCAAGCAAGGAGTTATCTGACCTAAGCAACAAGATGCCTCAAAATCAGACTTCGACCGATAAAGCTACCATACTTGCCACTCTATCAGTGCCTGCCAACTCAGGCCTCATACGTGCTCAAACTCTTACTCTATCTCAAAGCTGACATTTGCAGTACCAACATGGACAGGTCCCTACATATGCATACAATCCTACCTATGAATTTGGGCCTATTGGCTTTGGTTTCTGGGTATCCAACTCTATTGATCCATATCCATTGCCCTTGCATGTCATAAATAGTACCCTCGCTCTATATACAAGATGAGAACAGGAAAAAAAGACCGGCAATCACTGATAACCTTAAGCCAATCAACACCTCAAAGTTTGTGCAAAGAGGACATATTGAGTCATGTTTTTTTAACTTGTTGTGTGCAGAGACACTCATCTCTGATTCTCCTCTCTAAAGGGATATAAGTAAATTTTGCCAGTAGAGATGCTGTGTGCCTGCCTCTTGGAGCACTGCAAATTTGCTATAAATTTAAATTCCGGCTTGTTGGTGGCTAGAGTGGTACAATGAAGAGAAAACTAGACTAGTACTTTTTAAATTTATAAACAATTATATAGGAAAAAAATTTTACTGCACGTAACAAAGCCAGATATTTAAAAGAAAGGGACTTAGAATACAGAAAACAAGTGATACATATTGTTTAACTTTCTACATGATATTTACAATTTGGATTAGATAATATGTGGATCAATTTTGACAGATACCAGGAGATTCTACCTTGGATAACAAAACATAAGACTCCCTGATTTTCATGGCTTATTTCTGGAAACTGTTTAGAAGCTGCTACCATTCCATGAGTCCAGTTGTTTATGGATGCCTCTGTGATTCACAGCTACTATTGGAAAGTTCCTGATTCATTGTCTATCTTGAGATGCAAGACCTTTTAAAAATGCAAACCTTTCTCTACTAGAAATATAAAACTTTTCTTTTGGAAATGTTTCATTTTCCCAGGATGAGAAAAATTAATTGTTCCAGACAGTTCAGAGCTAGACTAAGGGCAAAATGGCAGATTGCTTTTTCTTCTTCTTCATGAGGAATCTAAAAACACGTTCTAGTTCCAGTTCAGCCATGTACTTGTCTAACTTGGGAAAATCCCGTAACCACTTGTAAACTCAGTTTTCTAATCTCTCGAGAGGGGAAAATACTACTGTTGCAGTATAATTTTCAAACAGTTATACTATGACACTGATAAATGTATGTTAAAAATTTTATTCAATTCATTAATTAATGAGAGAGCAAGTAAGATGTTATCACTGGTTCAAAGAAGAACATGAAGAACAGAAATATAGTCAGTTAAAGAAATGACAAAGCAAATTTGCTGACAGATGCAAAGCTAGTTAATATCCTACAGGTCAACAAACTCTAATATTTGGCATTATCCATTTTTACCACATAGAAATCAATTGCATCTTGACTAGACAAAATTTAGTTACATTCCTATAGAGAGGAGTTATTTACATTCCTCTCAGACAAGAATCATGTGCAATGTATTAGTTTTTACAAGTTAATGTCTATCCCTACAGAGTTATCAAATACCTAGTCTAAGAGATGTCAAGACAAACTACTGCCCATGGGTCAAATCTAACCCACAGCCTGCTTTTGTACAGGTGGCAAAGTAAAAATCAGTTTTACATTTTTAAAGAAATGTTAAAATGAAAAAAAGGAGAAGAATGTTCAACAGATATTGTATATGTCCTGCAAAGCCTAAAATATTTACTATCTAGTAAAATATTGACTATCTAGTATTTTACTGGAGATGTTTTCTGACCCCTGACCTAGTCAACAGACAGTCTACCCCCCCGTAGACTTAGTGAATCCCTGGGGGATCAGCTGCACAACACTTGTACTGTAGTGAGGAGATAAACCATCGTCTTGTTTGCCACTTCAAATCTGGGATATTTTTTCCTGACATCTTTCATGCTGCCCTAGAGGAACTGTTATGAGAATCAATTTTGCTGACAAAGCAGTTATTAGTAAATTCTAGTGTGCCATACATGAATAAAGGGGCACATTGCCATAAGCAAAGAGTTAAAAGTTTTCAGAGGTAAATCCTTCAGGGTCTGGCAAGATCATAATGCCATCTTCCCAAGGCTGATACTCCAGAGATATTTGGAATCCTGGAGTAAGAGTCATTCACCTCCATAAATTCTGCTATAGTGTGTCATCTTCAATTCCTTGAAAAAATTTACACTTTGTCCTTCAAAATTGGCTTACAAATCAATGAGAATTTTACTGAGTTTTGACTTTTTGTTATTGTTGTTTTTTGACTTCTGAACTTCTTTCATAATGTCTTTCCTCACCCACAGCTCAGTGACAATGCCATCATAACCACCTTGGAATATTAAACTTTTTTCCATGCAGATGAAGATTTCCCAGCGCTATTAATGTGTTTTCTAAAAAATGAGGGTGATTAATAAAATTAAGCAAATTTTTCTGCTTTCCAGCTCTAAAATAAAACTCCTACTGATAATATATGAAAATCCATTCCAGCTTTATGAAATGTACCATTTATCTCCATTAGCTAGTTTACTAGTATCTATTGACCTCCCATTGGGTATGAAACATTCTGCCACATATTCTAGCAGATAGAAAAATAAGATCCCACCAAGTCCCTAAGAAGCTTAAAATCCATTTAGAGAAATGTAAAACATATAACATCAAGAGCAAACCCATGAAATATGAGGTCCAAAGTAGGATGAAATCAGCAGGGGTGATATCCTAACATTTGGAATCAGAATAGTTCGTGTTTATAATTCTATGAAGTAGAGAGGTTTCCCATTTTATAAGCATTTCTGCAAACATTAGTTACTACCATTAAAAATCAAGGTACTGTATATAAGACTGATACTTACAAGTTTTCTTTAAAAATATGGTGAGCTAGTAAAACTGAATCCACATTTCTGCATGGCAACATCAACTAGATTCTTACCTCAAAGCATGGATCACAGAATTGGCATCACAACATCACCTAAGAGCTGGTTAAAAATGCAGAGTCAGCTGAGCTCAGTGGCTTATGCCTGTAATCCCAGCACTTTGAGAGGCTGAGGTGGGCGGCTCACTTCAGGTCAGGAGTTCGAGGCAAGCCTGGCCAATATGGCGGAAACCCTGTCTCTACTAAAAATACAAAAATTAGCCGGGCGTGGTGTGCATGCCTGTAATCCCAGCTACTCAGGAGGCTGAGTTAGGAGAATCACTTGAACCCAGGAGGCAGAGGTTGCAGTGAGCTGAGATCATGCCACTGCACTCCAGTCTCGGTGACAGAGTAAGACTCTGTCTAAAAATAAAAATAAAAATAAAAATAAAAAAAACAGAATCTCAGGCTCTGCCAAAGACTAAAATCCCAGAGCCAAGATGCCCAAGTCACTCACTTACACACATTGAAGTCTAAGGAGCACTGAGCTAAACATGGACAAGCCCCTTAGAAGATGGGCATGTGCTGTCTAGACAGGTACAGTCCCAACCAGTCCATCTTTCTTCACGCCTGGTCCATGTACATACTCCAGTTTTCAACCCTAATCCAAAACCCTTAGCCTATCAGCTAAAGCTACACAGAACTGTATTTCAAAACTTTCTCCCACTACACCTCAATGCAATCCTTCCATTCAACTTTCACCCAAAGCACAAGCACCTCTAACAAACTTTTCCTGCCATTACTGCCCCCATCATTCCTCTCACCTCAAGTGCCTTTTCTTTAGAGCACCAGGCCTGACACGCAGCAAGGATTTAGTAAGTGATTATTTCATTCATGCATTCCTTCATTCACGTGTAAAAACATGTGTGTGGACACAATTTGCATTTCTTACGGGAATTATGGGACTTTCCGATGTCAGTCTTGCTCATATTAGTACTCCTAGCACCCAGCACAGTGCACGGTGCATAGTAGGCATTCTAGAAGGAAAATATGAATGTAAGAAAAAAAAACCAATAAGTGAATAGAGGAATGTCCTATTAAATTAATGCCAGAACTTCAGGTGGCAAATATTTATTACCTACCTAGTACTATGCTGGGCCCTGAGGCACAAGGTAAATAAGATACCATCTCCACTCTCAAGAATTTCCCAATATATGTGGAGAATCTGATAGATAAGCCACCATAATTGCAACACAAGAGAATTAGAGCTATAATAGAAGTTTAACCATTATTGATTGTTTTAATAAGCCTGCATAACAACCATAAAACCTCAGTGACATGCAACATTTATTTTTTATTGTTCATGCATCTGGGGTGGTCAGCCAAGTGGCTTTGCTGTTCTTGGTTGGACTTACATATCTGGAAGTCAACTGGAGGTCAGATATTCTAAAATGCTTGTGGCTAGAAAGACCGGCTCCCCTCCGTGTGTCTCTCATCCTCCAGCTGACTATCCTGGGCATTTTCATGGTGATGGCTAGTACATAATATTTTTCTCTTGATAAGATGAAATCAGCCAGGTGCAGTGGCTCATGCTTGTAATCCCAGCACTTTGGGAGGCCAAGGCGAGCAGATCTCTTGAGGTCAGGAGCTCGAGACCAGCCTGGCCAACATGGTGAAACCCCGTCTCTACCAAAAAATACAAAAATTAGCTGGGTGTGGTGATGAGCACCTGTAATCACAGCTACTCAGGAGGCTGAGACATGAGAATCATTTCAACCCAGAAGGTGGAGGTTACAGTGAGATCGTGCCACTGCACTCCAGCTTGGGTGACAGAGTGAGACTCTGTCTCAAAAAAAGAAAAAAAACAAACAAAAAGATGAAATCATACCATTTGCACATTATTTTAAGGTCAGCAAAACTACATCTGTCTCGTGCTTTGGATTTGTTTTACAATGGGTGGACTACTATCCCCACATCTTTACCTAGCAATACTTCTGGTTGAGGCCTTCAGGTTTGAATCGCAGAGCAGTCTTCAGACATGGCATAAGACTATTTCAAATAAGTGACTTACTGCTGTGCTGGGTTCCATGAGACTCACACCAACTGGAACGGTGCTTCAAAGAAATCCTACCAGGAATCTGGAGAATGCTTGGGATGTTATTATGCATGACTCAGAACCAGCGAAAACTCTCACTAACTTTTCAAGCCTTCCTTTACATTATGTCTGCTAACATCCATCAACCAAAGAAAGTCACATGATCAATTCAGAAACAAGAAGGAAGGAAATAGAGCTTCTTCCTAATGGGAGGAGCTTCAAAGTCACATGGGCTAAGGGTGTGGATAGGAGAAATGAGGAAGAAGTGGGCCATTTTTGCAACCTATCATAAGAGGTGTGAAAAAGCTGCTGTAGGCGGAAGCTTAAAATCAACAGTCTAAACACAGGAAAGCTATTGGGGAAGCTTTCCCATTCCACAATTCCAAGATCATGTTTTCTCAATACTATCTAAACTAGAAAGACCACTGCCATTCAAAGCCATGATATAACATACAAAATAACAAAACTTACTGAGCCCTTTCAATGTATTGGGCCCTGTGCTAGGCACTCCATGTGCACTAACTGATCTCCCCTTCTCCTAACAAACCTAAGACATGCATATTATTACCCCAGTTACAGGTGAAAAAACTAAGGATCAAAGAAGTTTGACAACTTGCTCAGGTCTGCAAAGCCAGAATCAGGTACTCCCTTGCTTTCTTTAGCTACACCACAGAAATTAAACTTATGCCCATTACCTTGTCTTCCTTTTCCTTAGTGAGAGAGGGTATGTAATGGTTTTCACAAACAGGTCATTTTTGGCCAAATGTAGAATTAACATTTCAGTAAGTGAACCACCAGGAGTCAATTACAGCACAGATCAGCCATGAAATTGCAGTTGTGTATTTTTAGGGCCATTGTATACTAACAGACAAGGCCTATTTGTTTTCCTTTTCCTACAATATTGAACTTTGAAATTGAATCCTTGGTTCAAAAAGTTCTGATGCCATTTGTGTAATGTCAGTTGCAAAACAAATTCAAGGAATCCTGAAGAATCTAATAATCATGTGTCAACCAAAGATGAGGGCTGCATTTTTCATTCTATGAATAATGCATTTTAATGAAACCAATTCGCTCCTCAAGTTTGAAAGCCACAGCCTAAACCTTCCCTTCTATCACACCATTTCGTTCTGTGTGGTCATTTGCCAGCCTTTCTTGACAACTTCAAGAGGCAAGGACAAGAAAAGTCAAACAAACAGACATGAACATTCGGGGTCACTTGGCATTCACTTGCCATCAGAGAAAACTTTCCATCCCAAAAGATCAGATTCTCACATGGTGCAACCCATTTTCCTTCCTTGCTGAAATACACAGTTTTCCATTTGTTCCAGGTGTTGGCTCCCATCGATGTCTGGCATAGGGTAAAAAGGTCAAAAAATAAAATGAAGTCTTGCCTCAGCAATCCTGTCAGAATTCCCCAGTGGAACTTCCAAAGCAGCCCACTTTTCAAAGTGACATAACAAGCAATGGGCCATTTAGTGATTCAGCTGGAAATACAAAGCCCAGGCTGTTTATCCTTAAAAATTTCTGTAAGGTTAATAACAATAAAAAAAGAAGAAGAAGAAGACAAGAAAACAGCAAGAAAAGAAGAGAAAGACAACTTTTTCTTATGATTTACGTTAGGCATGGCAAAAGATTTTGTCTTATATAATAACTCCAGTCTAGTGTCTCCAAATAGTGTCTTCCTGGTATGCTAGATGGAGAAGAATGTTGAGGTCATATCTGCACATGATGGGAAAAGTGCAGCAATCAATTAGCAATGTCTGCTTTGTTACACAATGGGAAGTGGTAGTGTGTGCACTATCCTGGCTTTATTCTTCCAAAGTTGCAGTTGTTTGAAAGTTCATCTAGAGTTCTATCCAATACGTTTTATTGTATAGATGGAGAATTTTTTAAAGTATCTTTTAATGCCCCACATAACTGATGGCATTAAAGAATTACAACAGACTGGGTGTGGTGACTCAGACTTATAATCCCAGCACTTTGGAAGTCAAAGATGGAAGAATCACTTGAGGCCAGGAGTTCAAGACCAGCCTGGGCAACATAGTGAGAACCCATCTCTACAAAAAATAATAAAATTAGTTGGGCATCTGTAGTCTTGCTACCCAGGAGGTTGATGTAGGAGGATCCAGGCATTCAAAGCAGAGCCCAGGCGCTCAAGGCTGCAGTGAGCTATCACACCACTGCACTCCAGCATGGGCAAAAAAGTAAGATTCTGCCTCTAAAAAAAAAAAAAAAAAAAAAAAAAGGCCACAATGGGCTATGCTGGGTGACTCATGCCCATAATCCCAACATTTTGGGAGGCCAAGGTAGGAGGATTGCTGAGGCCAGGAGTACAAAACAAGCCTGGGCAACATAATGAAACACCATCTCTACAAAAAATTTAAAAATTAGCTTGATATGGCAGTATTTGCCTATATTCCTAGCTACTTGGGAGCCTGAGGTGGGAGAATCACTTGAGCCCAGGAGTGTGAGGTTATAGTGAGCCATGATCTCACTAGCCTGGGTGACAGAACAAGACCCTGTCTTTAAAAAACAAAACAAAACAAAAAAATCCACAAGAAAAGTGATCTAAGGTGGTTATCAGACAACCATATAAAATGCCTACAACACACTTACATATTTATTGTTCATACCCAAGCTGCATAAAATTGGCTTCACCCAACTGGATTTCTCTTTAAAAATAAATAGCTGTTCTTTCCCATTCTCACCTTATAGTATAGAAATTGAGTGCTATGAAATAACTATGTAACCATGTCTTTCCACAGCTCCAGAATCAAATCAGTGGCTTTTGGCTAAGCAAGAGGTCAGATAACACTGAGAGACTTGTTCAATAACAGCAGTGCAGCCCCATAGCATGGCTTCACGGACTACATCAGATCATTAGGTAGAAATTAACTGCCTTTTGTGCCTGCTACCTCATTAAAGCTCACAAATAATAGTTGTTCCTACTAGTTAGCGCTTATTCTACCATCTCCCCTTATCACCTTGTAGTGCCTATCCCCTCATAGTGCCTTGGTAAGAAAAACGGCCTTATTGATTAATATCAACAGAGACCTGGGAGTAAATGGTGTTTTGCTCTTTATACAAAGGTAGGAGTGCACAATGAGATGCCTGCCGTTTGAATCAAACAGTTCTCTTTTTTAACTCGAGTCTATAAACAGGAAGAAACTCAAAGTCTCCAATTCCTCTTTTCTCTCTCTTCCTTTTCTTGTTGTGTTTTCTTTCTTTTTCACTTTTCTTAACTTTCCCTGTTCTTTGTTCCCTTCCAATCTTCTTTCTTTCCCTCCTTCCTTCCTTTCTCTTTCTCCTCTTTTCTTCACTTCTTTTTCTTTTTTTTTTTTTTTTTTTTGAGACAGGATCTTGCTCTGTCTTCCAGGCTGGAGTACAGTGGTGCAATCATGGCTCACAGAACCCTCTACCTCCAGGTTTAAGCATCCTCCCACCTTAGCCTCCCAAGCAGATGGGACTACAGGCATGCCCCACAACTAATTTTTTACTTTTATAGAGATGGGGTTTCACTGTATTGCCCAGGTTGGTCTCAAACTCCTGAGCTCAAGGGATCTTCCCGACTCAGTCTCCCAAAGTGCTGGCATTATAGGCATGATCCACCATACCGGGCCATTTCTTTACTTCTTTGCTTTGATTCTTTCCTTCCTCCTCTACTTCTCATTTCCTTTTATCTTTCTTTCTCTTTCTATGCCAAAACTACATCTTACTAGCCATTGAGACTCTGAGTTCAATACATATCAAGAGTCCTTTTTCACACAGTCATACCTCATGCACAATACTGATATCAGATCCTTTTTTTGTTGCTAGTTGCAGGAGAGATAAGGAGGAGAGAGTGTACTACCCAGCCTCACCCCTAAGCATGTGGTAACACCACCATTGCAGAAACTGAGTAAGACAAATGTCTGGTTTCAATGGTCCTAAACACTTATCCAAAATTATATCATAGATTGGGCCTGGTCCTCAAGGGGTTTGAAGAGTGGTCAGATAACACTTTGGTGGGCAGGGGCCCGGGGAACTGAAACAGTTGATTGGCTATGGATGAAATCACAGGGGTCTGTAAACTGTCTTCACACATCTGAGTCAGTTCCTGGGAGGGAGTTTCAGGATGGGGTGGTATCTCTTGATCTGCTGAAATGCTAAATCTGAAAAATATCTCAAAGACCAGTTATTTAGGTTTCACAATAATAAAGTTATCTTTAGGAGCAGTTGGGGAAGTTACAAATCTTGTAACCTCCAGTTTTGTGACTCTGGGCAATAAGCAACTTACAGAAACGCCAGCTAAACAAATAATGGATGGTTATGGTTTAACCGTGCCTACTCTTCAGCAAAGTTCAGGCCCCTAGCATAATTCTAACCTCGTTACCTTCTGTCAGTCTTTACAAATATGGTTTTAACTTCTGAACAAGGAGGGGATCAGTTCAAGGAAAGGACTATTATGGCCTCCACACAAGAATGAGCAAAAGCAATCTAGCCTGGTAGAAGCAAGATGGAGGTGGGTGTGTTAGATTTCCCTTACTACTATAATTTTTGCAAAGGTGATTTCATCTGCAGGCAGAACTTGTATCGGCAAGTTCAATGAAACAAGCCATTGTTGGTACCCAATAAATAGCTACTGATAATATAAAAATCTTATTAAAATGTCTACATTTTGAAAGTTTGTGGCCGGACATGATGGCTCACGCCCGTAATCCCAGCATGGGAGGCCAAGGCAGGTGGATCACGAGGTCAGGAGTTCAAGACCAGCCTGGCCAAGATAGTGAAACCCCGTCTGTACTAAAAATACAAAAATTAGCCAGGCGTGGTGCCACACGCCTATAATCCCAGCTACTCAGGAGGCTGAGGCAGGAGAATTGCTTGAACCAGGGAGGTGTAGGTTGCAGTGAGCCAAGATCGTGCCACTGCACTCTAAGCTGGGCAACGGAGCGAGACTCCATCTCAAGAAAGAAAGAGAGAAAGAAAGAAAGAAAGAAAGAAAGAAAGAAAGAAAGAAAGAAAGAAAGAAAGAAAGAAAGGTTGCTAATATATAATAAAGTCATACTAACTCAAGAGTTAAATGAAGTTAAATTTGTTTTGACGGGCTGGGTGAAGTGGCTTATGCCTGTAATCCCAGCACTTTGGGAAGCCAAGGCAGGCAGATCACTTGAGGTCAGGAGTTTGAGACCAGCCTGGCCAACATGGTAAAACCCTGTCTCTACAAAAAATACAAAAATTAGCCAGGCATGGTGGCACGTGCCTGTAATCCCAGCTACTCAGGAGGCTGAGGCAGGAGAATCACTTGAACCCAGGAGGCGGAGGTTGCAGTGACCGAGATCATGCCACTGTACTCCAGCCTGGGTGACAGAGCAAGACCCTGTCTCAAAAAAAAAAGAAAAAATGTTTTAACAAATACACTGAAGGTTACAATCATTACTTCAACACAGGCAGCTAGCACTTACTGCAAATATTTTTCTTTCATAGTATACTCCTTCGTTCCTGCTGAAACTGGCTTGCCCATTGCACCAGGTTATCTCCCATAAGCCCAAGGAGCAGTAATCTCACATTTCTGCTCAACTCCGAGGTGGCATTGCCTTTGTAAAATGATCTGGTAGCTCATTCCTGAAATTTCTTTTGAGCTCTGCATTGTTTGAAAAGAAATTTCCTCTGCTGCCTGAAACTCACTGGTGGGTGTAATTTGTGGCATTATGCCTCAGCCACCAAGAGGGTGAATGAAGGCGGGAACATTAATCAAATTCGGAAACAATGAAGAAATAGTGGGGTTGGCGTGGATCCACACATGTTTAGCAGCCTACAATATCGGATTTTAGAATGTGAAAATGAGAGCCTTGTGGCAGAGCTACTATATACTTAATAGGTTAAGGTATCAACCCACAGGCCATCCCTGAGCACTTTGAGAGCAAATACTTCCTTCCAATGCATCATGTCAATGTCATAACTTAACAGTTGTTTGCAATTTTTCTCTTTCTATTATGAACTGCAATTTTTCAGAAAATTATAAATTTATCAATTTGGTATAGTCCTTAACATGGCACTAGGGGCATGAGGATTTAACAAGTGCTTCTGGCTGGGCATGGTGGCTCACATCTGTAATCTCAGCACTTTGGGAGGCCAAAGCAGGAGGATCACTTGAGCCCAGGAGTTCACGAAAAAATGGGGCAAGATAGTGAGATGCCTGCTCCACAGAAATATTTAAAAATTAGCCAGATTCAGTGGTGCACAACTGTAGTCTCAGCTACTCGGGAGGCTGAGGCAGGTGATCACTTGAGCCTAGGAGTTCAAGGTTGTAGTGAACCACTATGCTCCAGCTTGGGCAACAGCAGAGCAAGACCTTGTCACAAAAAAAAAAAAAAAAAGGCAAGTGCTTCTAGCCAGCGAAATGTCTGTTGAGCACCTACAACATGCAAACGGCACCCTTGGAGAAGCATAGTTGGATGTTTCATCAAAATAAGTAATTGTTGGCCAGGCGCGGTGGCTCACGCCTGTAATCCCAGCACTTTGGGAGGCCGAGGCAGGCAGATCAGGAGGTCAGGAGATTGAGACCATCCTGGCTAACATGGTGAAACTCTGTCTCTACTGAAAATACAAAAAAATTAGCTGGGTGTGGTGACGGGTACCTGTAGTCCCAGCTGCTCAGGAGGCTAAGGCAGGAGAATGGCATGAACCCGGGAGGCAGAGCTTGCAGTGAGCCGAGATCGCACCACTGCATTCCAGCCTGGGCGACAGAGCGAGACTCCGTCTCAAAATATATATAAATAAATAAATAAATAAACAAACAAACACACAAACAAATAAATAATATTGGCTGGGCTTGGTGGCTCGTGCTTATAATCCCATCATTTTGGGAGTCCAAGGTGGGCAGATTGCTTAAGCCCAGGATCTCGAGACCAGCCTGGGCAATCCAGAGAAACGCTGTCTCTACAAAAAGTACCAAAAAAAATTAGCTGGGCATGGTGGTATGTGCCTGTGGTCCCAGTTACTTGGAAGGCTGAGATGGGAGGATGACTTGAGCCTGGGAGGTCAAGGCTGCAGTAAGCCATGATCATGCCACTGCATTACAATCTGGGGGACAGAGCAAGACCCTGTGTCAAAAAATAAAAATCAATAATTGTTCTAAACGGTATTTTTTCCATCTCTGCTCTTCCTGTACATTTTTCCCTGACAAAAATATTTTTCCCAATCTTTCAAAATTCAACTCGTCTTTAAAGGCACAGCTAAATCCCACCTCTTCCACACCATCCCTGATCCTCTAATACCTTTCTCTTTTGAAATTCCATAGTGCTTTGTAAACTTTGAGCATGCTCTTCATGAATCTTTTTTTTTTTTTTTTTTGAGAGTCTTGCTCTGTCACCCTGGCTAGCGTGCACTGGTGCAATCTTGGCTCACTGCAACCTCTGCCTCCTAGGTTCAAGCGATTCTCCTGCCTCAACCTCCCTAGTAGCTGATATTATAGGTGCACACCACCACATTTGTCCTCTCACAGTTCTAGAGGCTGGAGGTCCAAGATCAAGATGCCAGCAAGAACAATGTCTGGCGAGGGCTCTCTACTTGGGTTTCAGATGGCCCCTTCTCTCTGTGTGCTCACGCGAGCTTTCTTCAGTGAATGTGCACCAAAGGGATTGCTCTCATAACAATCCTAAGCCTATGAGATCAGAACCCACCCTTATGAACTCATTTAACCTAAATTACTTCCTAAAGACCCTATCTCCAAATACAGTCATATTGGGAGTTGGAGCTGCAACATATGAATGGGGGGTACAGAATTCAATCTACAGCAACCTTCCTATGAACTGTACCCATCAAAGAATGCTACAGAACCTGTGGGACCTGAACAGCACCTTGAAGAGAAAGGATTATTCTTGGAAAGAAGAGGGAGGATGTCCCAGTTTAAAAGAGGCACTCATCAAATGGGAAGCTACAATCAAACATCTTCAAGGCCTTTTCACCCATGAACATATAGGGGAATAGAGCTGGGAGTGCTTAAGGCACAGGCAAGGTGAAGAAGAGACAAATGTGTGTGAGGTAAGAAAGACCAATGAACAGAAAAGAAACACGTTTTTAAACTCTGTGTTTCTTTAGATCAAGTGGGAAAGCAGAGGTTTCTGGTTGTTTCCATTGCTCATGCATGTATTCAGTGAGGAATAAAACATTTATAATAATCATTTTATGGAAATTCTAGTCTTGGTGAGAGAGAGACAAAAAAGAAAGAGAGGGGTTGCAAAAGCTAAAGATTCATTTAGTCATTCATTTATTTATATGTGTAGAGCATCTGCTATGTGCCAGGAGTTATTTCAGCTGCTGAGAACACAGCTATGAATAAAGCAGGCAAAGCCCTCATCTTCAGGGGGCCTCTATTCCAGTGAGGAAAGAGAGATAACAAACAAATAAACATGCAAATGCATGATGTCAGTTGTGCTGGGTGCTGTGAAGAAGAAAAGCAGAATAAGGAGGATAGAGAATACAAAGGCTCTTTTTGAAAAATGGTGAGCTTAGAAAGCAAAGACTTGAAGGAATCAGAGAGCAAGCTATGTGGTCATGAGGAAAGGAGTTTCAGGCAGAGGGAACAGCAAATGCAAAGATCCTGGGGCAATACTGCTGGCAGCATGTTAGAGGAATATTGCTGGAGGCAGAATTCTTTTTTTCTCTCTCTCTTTTAAACAGGGTCTCCCTTCCATTGCCAAGGCTGGAGTGCAGTGGTGCAATCTCCACTCACTGCAGCACTGACTTCCTGAGTTCAAGTGACCCTCCCACCTCAGCGGAGGTAGAATTCTCAGAGGGGCCCCATGATCTCCACTCCCAGATGTCACTCCCATTATTATGTAGGTTAAAGGAATTTTGCGGCTGTGAGTAAAATTACTAATCGAGTAACCTTTAGTTAGGAAGATTGCCCAGGTGGGCCTAAGCTAATCACATGAGTCCTTTAAAACAGAGAATTTTTTCTGGCTAGCAGCAGACGAGCAAGTGTGATAGATTCCAAGTACTAAAAGAAACCAATGAACCTTTTCTGGCTTGAAGATGGAGGGGACCACATGGTAAAGAATGTGAGTGGCCTTCAGGATCCGAGAGCAGGCCTCAGCTGACAGCCAGCAACGGCCCCAGCTAACAGCCAGCAGCTGACAGCCAGCAAGTGTTCCACAGTCCTACAGCAGTAGGGAACTGAATTCTACCAATAACCTGAATGAATTTGGAAGTAGACTTTTCCCCACCAAGCCTCCAGATGAGAGCATAGCCCAGTTAACACCTTGATTTCAGCTTTATCAAACCCTAAGCAGAGAACGTTGCTGAGCCTGCCCACACTTCCAACCTACAAAACTTTGAGGTAGTAATTCACAGATGTTGTTTTGAGATGCTGTCTTTGTAGTAATTTATGATGATGCAGCAACAGAAAACTAATAGAAATAACAGGGAGGCCAGTATGGCAGGCATGAGGGAAGCCAATATGGCAGGCGTGCAGTAAGCAAGAGGGGTGGTGGAGGTGAAATCAGAGAGGGCTGGAGGCCAGATCATGCAAGGCTCTACATGCCATGGTAAGGCCATTGCATTTCCAGCTGAATGAGTGGGAAGCCGCTGGAGGGTTTGAGCAAAGAAAACAAGGACTTTATCTGCTCCTGAGAGCTCAGCACTGCTAGATGAGCTGACAGCCAGAGAAAACAACTCCACTGATGGAGTTCCTGATGACCTCCAGAGGCACTGGTAAATACTTGATTATAAAATATTCAGAAGGCACTGGCAAAATGAATGGAGAACAGCCAGTGAGGTTGAGAGACAGAGCTTATAAAATACAGCACTAAAGAAACACTAGCAGCTTAGAAAGAAGAGCAAATGCATCAAGAGAGGTCACATTAAGGCAGCCTGAAATGCAACCATGATTCCCACTTTCTGCAGCTCCCACATTCAATACAAAAAATGCTTTTCTTAGACATGTTTCTCTAACAAATGTATCTGGGCTTTACAGAGTCAGCCTCAGGAATATCTGAAGCTTGCCCCAACACCATCTTGGCAAATGATTAACCTATGATTAAACCTGATGATTAGCCATGGCCAGGAATCAGATTGCTAATAGCCAGAGACTCAGTGGGCAACTTTCGTTGGCGGTTGAGTGCTTTGCCAGAAACTGCGTCTCAGTGGGAGTTGGGAGATTGGAAAGTTGACTAAGGAGCCCCATGGTGGGAAAAATTAAGCTGTAGACCCATGAGATAATAACAGCAATAGAAGGAGAGGCAGAGCCTCCCACCCACACACCAATTCAGAAATACCTCAGGTATAATTAAATCCGACTCCAGAATTTAGCACCTTTTTGTAATAAGAATCTTTCCTTGCAGTCCTTAGCATTCTGTTGCCTTGGCAAAAACCCTGTCTCTTGACATTTGAAAGGTTTCTGTCCCATTTTCAAAGAACAGCCCTGGTGAAGATGCCTTTAAAAATGTGTTTTGTTTCTGCAGATGCCTTTACCACGGAGTCCTACTCTGGCCGAGTAACTCTGGCAGGTTCTGTTCATATCCTCCACCTGCCTTCTCCATAATGGGTGTGCCCAGCTCTATTTTCACCACCAAACTTTAGGTGGAGCATGCCGTGGCACACCATGCCACACCGTGCTGGCCCAGTTGTAGGAGAGTGCCCCAGCAGGAAACAACCAAGATGGCCACATCAAATGGTGCTTTGGGAGGATGTCTTTGAGTGCCCACTGCTTGTCTTTGACCCTGGTGCCTGCACATGGCTGGGCTCCTGACTCAGGTTGACCCTCTTGGGCTTGGGATTGGTGACTTCTGCCTTTTTGACTGGTTTGTAATTGGTTTTGTCCCAACTACCAGTTTATGGGGACTCCCATACTCGATTCCTATCTTCCATTTTCCATGCTTGACAATATTTGCCTTCTCCTGGCTTCCCACTCTCTCTCCTCTTCAGAATCCATGGTCATAGCCTAATTCCATTATCTATAAAACAAAAATTCTCATGATTCAATCTCAAAGTGTGAATCACAAGACAATGTACATAAAGCACTGGGGAGGGTGCCTAGCACATGGTAAGTGCTGAAAAAATGCTGGCCAGTTTTAATAGGAAAGCTGGTAGAAGGGTGGGTAAAGGATGAGGATTAAGCTCAGAGACAGCATGCTGGTAGGAGAGGACACTTGGATATGGGAATAGAATTTCAGAATCCTATTTACAAGCAACAGGTACTGTACTGGGCCTTGGACGTCCATTTCATGAACCTGGATTCAACCCTGTAGTCATGGAACCATAGAATCTGGCACTTCAGCCAGGCCTGGTGGCACGTGCCTGTAGTCCCAGCTGCTCAGGAAGCTGAGATAGAAGGATTGCTTAAGCCCAGGAGTTCTGGGCTGTAGTGTGCTGTGCCAATTGGGTGTACACACTAAGTTCAGCATCAACCCAGTGACCTCCTGGGAGTGGGGGACCACAAGTTTCCTAAGGAGGGGTAAGCCAGCCTGGTTGGAAAACAGAGCAGGTCAAATTTCCCGTGCTGATGAGTAATTAAATCACGCCTATGAATAGCCACTGTACTCCAGCCTGGGCAACATAGCAAGACCCTGTCTCTTAAAACAAAAAGAATCTGGTACTTGGGAGTTTGCTTAAAGCCACATGCAGATAGTTATGCCATGTTTGAAAATTCTAGTGGTGGAAAATTCATTTTAGTCTGCCTTTAGCCTTCTCTATCAGAGTGAAGACAATTATGATTCATTCAGTAAATAGATATTGCACGTGTGCTACGTGTTAAGCCCTAGGTATACTGCAGAAAGCAGCACCAAGTCCCCGCGATCACGCATCTTAAGAGTCTGATGGGAAAGACAGAATAAACATGTACATAACACAAATAAGTAATTTACACTCAAAATGGTCATAGGAGTAATACTAAGTAACAGGTGGAGGGGTCAAAGAAGTCCTCCTTAAGAAGGCAACATTTGAACCGAGATCTGAGGAATGAGAATAAACAAAGGAATCAAAGAATGGGAGGGACCTAGATAGGAAGATGATAGTCTTTCTGGCCATGTATTGAGCTGCTCCATGCCAGCTCCTTTACAGGCTGTCTTAATCCCACTACTCTGCAAGGAAGGCATAATTTTCCCAGGAGGCAGCCGGGGAACAGAGAACTGAAGGAAATCACCCAAGCAAGTGGCAACGCTAACTAACACTGAGTCACATCAGCGCTTGCCTTGTTTTGATAATGCAAGGTCAGAGCAAGGGAATAAACCAGAACCACTAAGAACCAAAAAGACAAGCCCTCCAGGCCAGGGAATAGGCCAGCAGCCTCAAGGACTGACTTCAAATGACATTCTTAAAGAGAATTCTAATATTAGCCACCATGTTCTGAATGATGGTATCATGCCAGGCACTGGGCCAAGGCCTTCACAAGCATTGTTCACGTCCTCCTCATGATACCCCAGAAGGTAGATACTATACTCCCTGCTTTGTAGATGAAGAAAGGGCTGTAGACCCATCCTTCCACACACCCCCATATCCCCTCCTCCATGTCACAGACAGACTCAAGCAGAAGTCAAAATTTCAATCTGGAGTATGGATTCCAAAGGAAAGTTATCAGGGTGATTGCAAGACTTTAAACCATGACAGGGGAGCTTTGGCTAAACCAAATTTGAGGCTGAGTACAGTGACTCAAGCCTGTAATCCCAGCACTTTGGGAGGCTGAGGTGGGAAGATTGCTTGAGGCTGGGAGTTGGAGACCAGCCTGGCCAACATGGAAAAACCCCGTCTCTACTAAAAATACAAAAATTAGCCGGGCATGGTGGTAGGCACCTGTAGTCCCAGCTACTGGGGAGGCTGAGGCACGAGAATTGCTTGAACTCAGGAGGCGGAGGTTGCAGTGAGCTGAGATCGCACCACTGCACTCCAGCGAGATTCTGTCTCAAAAAAATAATTTTTTTTTTACCTAAAGAAGAGATGAGTGAAGCCAAGAACGGGGATAAGACGCTATCTTCAAGTATTCGCAAACTGGGCTAGCTTTGTTTTGTGTGAACTCAGAAAACAGAACTTGAGCCAGTGGGTGTTAGAGGGAGTCAGGGGCAGTCAGTGCCCTACCCAGCTCTCACCTTACCAGGTATTTTCAATCCCAAGTTGCTGTAAGGACTGGCTGCAAACTTCTCACAGCTGCACCCTTTTCTTGAGGATCTACAACTAGGGATGTACCATTGGGAAAGCAATGAAATGTTCGCCGTCTCCCAGCCACTTTATTCAACCTGAATCTTTGCACATACAATGACTATCTGAAAATACCAGCCCCTCCATATACAGCTCGCTTCAATAATAACCAAGGAACCAAAGAATACAGTTTGAAGACAAAATGAATTCCATGGTATTCTGCTTGTCCCCAGGCAGGCAGGCAGGCACAAAACAAACCGAAAGAGGACACACCTCCTCCAGCACCAGGAAACAGTTGTGGAGCTTCTCCCTGCCGATATTCATACATTCCCTGGGGCTTTCTCTTTACTTGGATAAATTCCAGGTCACTTATTTCTATTCTCTTTGCACATCTCATATTTGCCTTCTCTATTTAATCAAGGAAAGTTGGAGGCAAAGTACGGCTGTAGCAAAAAGCAGTCGTCAAAAACGTTACTCCAAGATCAAATATTTATGCCGCAGCAAGCAAGCTGATTGTGATATCAAAGGATAATAAATCATTTGAAAAAAGAAAGAAAAAGCGATCAATGTGAATAGTATAATTTGCCTTTCATCAGGTGCTGTTGAGATCCTGATTTTTTTTTTGTTCATCTAACAATGATCGTTTCTGATTTTCTTTTCTTTCATTTAAAAATACATTTTTTCCCTCCCCAAGCCACTCAGATGTGCAGTGCTATTTGATGAGTTTTTGTGGAGGAGGCATCAAATTCCATATTCTGCACCCTATGAAAGAGAACATGTGTAGTTTTCTGTAGCCCCTGTCTGGTTTTCAATGGCTCACGCTGTTGTTACATGATTAAGAAATTGATTGAATCGGGGGGTGGGTTAAAGAAAAAAAAGAAAGAAATTGATTGAACTCAGAGACACTGGAACATTTCAAAGAACAGCTATGTTCAAATTACAGATTTCAATAAATGAGACTTATGAAAAATTAACTGCAGCCAACTGGCTAATATTTCTCATCCCCAGACACCCCTACCTCTTCTCCCAAGCTCAAATGGGCAGCAGGTATAACATTAAATGTAGATAACAAGAGAAAAATGATAATGAACAATGTGACATCGCTTTACCATTCATGTTCACTGAAAGGTAGATTTTAAAAACATGAATGGTAAAGCGATGTCACATTGTTCATTGTCATTTTTAAAGAGTACTGTCCATCTTGTCACATTTTTAAAATGTTTTATTGTGTGCTTCTATTATGAAATATTCCTGGAAAAATGTGCAAACAAGATCATACTGTGAAGATAAATCGCCTAGGATTTATCATCAGTCTATTCATTTCCAGTGAAAATAACCTGATTTTTACGGAAAGCTCAGCACATATGGAATTTGGTATTCTCATTTTTAAAATGTACTTAATACAGTTATTGGGATATAATTCACATTCCATAGAATCCACCTATTCTGCCTCTTTTTTTTTTTTTTTTTTTTTTTGAGACAGAATCTTGCTCTGTTGTCCAGACTGGAGTACAGTGGCATGATCTCAGCTCACTACAACCTCTGTCTCCCAAGTTTAAGCGATTCTCGTGCCACAGCCTCCTGAGGAGCTGGAATGACAGGCATGCATCACTACACCTAGCTAATTTTTGTATTTTTAGTAGAAACGGGGTTTCATCATGTTGACCAGACTGGTCTTGAACAAGTGCTGGGATTACAGGAGTGAGCCAGTGTTCCTGGCCTTTTTTTTTTTTTTTTTTAATAATTTCAACTTTTATTTTAGATTCAGTGGGTGTATGTGCAGGTCTGTCACATGGGAACACTGCATGATGCTGAGGTTTAGGGTACAGATGATTCTGTCACCCAGGCAGTGAGCACAGCACCCAACAGGCAATCCCTTAGACCCTTCCCTCCCTCCTGCCTCCAGCACTCCCCAGTGGCTATTGCTCCCGTGTTTATGTCTATGTGTACTCAATGTTTAGCTCTCACTTATAAGTGAGAACACGTGATATTTGTGTTCTGTTCTTGTGCTAATTTGCTTAATATAACGGTCTCCAGGTACATCCATGTTGCTGCAAAGGACATGATTACTTTTTATGGCTACAAAGTATTCCATGAATCCACCCATTTAAACTGTATAATTCAATGGTTTTTAGCGTATTCAGAATTGATTCTTTTGTAACCAGTTCTGTTACTTTAAATTGGTCTTCTTTGGAGGAAAGTCTTGGAGAAAAATAAAAAAGAACTTTTAACTTCATGAACACTGAACTCAAGAAATCAACTGTACTTTTTTTCCACCCCATGGCTTCTTTCTTTGTAAAATTTTATCTTTGCTTTTGGAAGAATCCATTCCACCGAATGAAGTGTTCTATGCCTAATGTCAGCACATAAGTAATTGCATTAGGTTAAAGCTACACTGTCACTCCAGGAAGCACAGTTGGAGCTTTGCTGCTAGAATATAAAAGCTTTATTTCCCTTGTTTTTTCCTTACAGACGTTTTTGGGCCACAGCTCATTGCAGACTGATCTTTATGACTTCACATTTGCTCAAGGCAAGTGATTTATTAGGAGCAGCACCGACATAAATTCATAGAGGAAAATTCTTTATAAAATATCAGTGAATGAAGGTTCACTTTTCACACCTCATGCTGCTTGTGTGTGTTTGCGTATGTACACATGCAATGCCATGCATGCACAACACACACACACACACACACACACACACACGTTCAGTCATTCATAGCATGGCTTACAGGTCTGATTCTGTTAAATTTTTTACCTTTAGGAGAGAAGATCATTAAAAGTGAACACTTTCGTCCATTCAATTCCTGTACATCATTCCCTCTCATCCCAGGAGTCTTGAACCTCTTGGAGGGTTGAGGCCCAGGAACCTGCATTTTAAACCAAATCTCCAGGTGTCTCTGATGTCCTGACATTGAAGAACTAAGGCTACTCTGTCGCATACTGAAGACTGGGTATTCAGTGAAGCAGGGATGGCTTCTCTGCTGAGAATCAGGGAGTTGGACGCACTGGAATGAAATCCCTACCACTCCAGATGTGTGGCAGCACTCAAATCCACATGTGAGTTGCAAGTCTACTGCGTGCCACATGCGGGGAATACAACACAGACAAGACTCAGCTCTTGACTTTCTCTGACTAGTGTGAATCTGGAAATGTAAACCAATAAATGACAATAAAGTGTTATAAGTACAAAAACAAGAAACTGTATGTTAAAGGCCAATTTGAAGAAAGTGTTTTAAACAATTCAAATTTCCTATATCTCCTTTTTCCTTCTTCTGACAAACTTTCTTATCTACCCGCCCAAACATATACCTCACACAAGTACACACACCCCACACACCATACACACACACACACACACACACACACACAATGTCCATCACACATATACCCCATAAACACTCAATACCTGGGGCCCACATATCACCCCACATGTTCCCCATGTACAGATCACCCAGACAAAGTTGCCAGATAAATAAAATGCAGGACACTAAGTTAAATTAGAATTTCAAATAAACATATTTTGGACAGACACTAAAAATAAATGCATTATTTCTGTAAAATTCTAATGTAACTAGGGGGGCTATGTTGTACTTGACAAATGTAAAATATCTCACACACATCTTTCTATCACACACACCACACACACACACACACCCATTTCTCTACCTGACTTTCACAATGGCTGAAAATCTGACAAAGAGAGTTTTGAGTTTCTATCTTTTTACCTTTCTATATTGTTTTGTTTAAATTTTATAACACATATGCATTACATCTAAAATTAGAAATAAAAAATTGTTCCGAATCTTTTTTTTTTTTTTTTTTTTTTGAGGCAGCGTCTCACTCTGCTGCCCAGGCTGGAGTGCAATGGTTCAATCTTGGCTCACTGCAACCTCTGCCTCCCGAGTTCAAACAATTCTCTTCTCTCAGCCTCCTGAGTAGCTGGGATTACAGGGGTACATCCCCATGCCCAGCTAATTTTTGTATTTTTAGTAAAGACGGGTTTTACCATATTGCCCACCTCAGCCTCCCAAAGTGCTGGGATTAAAGGCGTGAGCCGCTGCACCTGGCCATTGGGAAATATTTTAAATACAGACCTAGTCCCGTTAAACCACTAGCATCCCCGGGAGAGTGCCCCCTCCTTGCCAGTTTGTGAACTCCCATGGAGAGTAGCATGTGTCTGGTGAAATGTGGTAGATGGAAGGAAAACAGGCAAGGACCAAGGCCCTGTGAAAAGAACAGCTGGAAATGGACACAGGAGAAGGCCACCAGGAGGTCCCTGGGCTTGGGGACTGCTAAATGCCTTGACTGTTTATTTTTAGTGGTGAAACCAATTACAACAATAATAGTTGTCAGGACTGCCATGTTTAGTTGTACTGTGTGTGCACTTCAAAGGGTCTCATGAAAGGGTGTCTGATGTACTCTGCTTCCCCCTTCCCCAATGTCCACAGAGCAACTTTTTCTAATTTCTGTACACTCCCCATAGAGGCTAACAACTGCCTCAATTAGTTAGCATTTAGGAATAGTTGTACATGCTAGCTAGTATGCTAAGTGACTTACGATCCAACACTCCCTACGGGGGTCTCCCTGTTATAGAAGCAACACCACTTCAGCAAATTAGGAGCACCATCAGGTAGCTTGTCTATCACACACAATGGAAGCTGCCCCAACTTGTTCAACCTGGACTCCCTCACGAGAGCGAGGTGGAGGATTATATTTTCCATACATGACTGCAATCTGCTCTTCTACCATGTGACACCTCATTAATAGGAAGAGTCTAACTTCTCAACCTTGAATCCAGGAAGGGTTGCAACCGCTTCAACCAGTGGGGTAGAAAAGAGTTGCTGCAGATGGCTTTGGAGGCTGGGTCATAACAGGTGGAACAGCTTCTGCCTTGTTTACTGGACTTCAAAGTTATCGTGCTGAGCCACCACACAGGAAGTCCAGGTACTGTGAAATCGCCATGCTGTGAGGAAGTCAAGCCACATGGACAGGCCAGGTGACAACTCTCTGAGTCAGCCAGGTCCAGGCAGACAATATGTGCAGGAATTAACCCTCAGGGGATTCCAGCCCCCTGAGGTTGTGTTACCACCAACTTTTGAGTCTTCCCAAATGAGGATCCCCAACCACCCAGAGCACAGACAAGCTGTCCCCAAATGGGTATACCCTATCTGATCTCCTGACCCACAGAATCCATGAGCACAAGTCACTAAGTGTTGGAGTAACTTAGTACCCCGCCATTATACCTGGAACAAGAGGACAGAAAACCACCTGACCTAGGAACACGGTGAAGGCCAATAAATTCTATCAAAGTCTATCAAAGCCCAGAGAACTCAGTGATATAAGCAAGGCCCACTGTCTTATCCTAAAATCTACCAGATTTGGACTCTCTCTCTGTCTGGTCTACACAGTACGTTGAGCCCATTTGATCCTATCAAAACAGAAACTGCAGAACAGAAAGAATCAGCAACCAGCAAAGATGGCCTTACTCTTATTATTGCCTATCAGAGGTGATGCTAAGCTATATCAGACACTACTCCTACCCTCAGGGAAAGTTGAGATTCTTCAATGGTCTGAACATTCCTGGGCCTCAAGGCTTGCACAGTGCACTTAGCAGAGGGGACAAGAGAGAACTTCTTGCAGTACATCCCCCAAAGAGAGGGGTAATCTGATAACTCTTAATGCTTTTCCCTGGGCAGAAATGCTGAGGCCATGGTGCTAGCCCAGCACAGCTTTCTTTTTTTTTTTAATTTATTTTACTTTAAGTTCGGGATACATGTGCAGAATGTGCGGGTTTGTTACATAGGTATACAAGTGCCATGGTTGTTTGCTGCACCCATCAACCTGTCATCTACATTAGGTATTTCTCCTAATGCTATCCTTCCCCTGTCCCCTAACCTCCCAACAGGCCCTGGTGTGTGATATTCCCCTCCCTGTGTCCATGTGTTCTCATTGTTCAACTCCCACTTATGAGTGAGAACATGCAGTATTTGGTTTTCTGTTCCTGTGTTAGTTTGCTGAGAATGATGGTTTCCAGCTGCATCCATGTCCCTGCAAAGGACATGAACTCACCCTTTTGTGTGGCTGCAGAGTATTCCATGGTATATATGTGCCACATTTTCTTTATCCAGTCTATCATTGATGGGCATTTGGGTTGGTTCCAAGTCTTTGCTATTGTAAATAGTGCCACAATAAACATATGTGTGCATGTGTCTTTATAGTAGAACGATTTATAATCCTTTGGGTATATACCCAGTAATGGGATTGCTGGGTCAAATGGTATTTCTGGTTCTAGATCCTTGAGGAACTGCCACACTGTCTTCCACATGGTTGAACTAACTTACACACCCACCAACAGTGTAAAAACATTCCTATTTCCCCACATCCTCTCCAGCATCTGTTGTTTCCTGACTCTTTAATGATTGCCATTCTGTCATGAGATGGTATCTCATTGTGATTTTGATTTGCATTTCTCTAATGACCAGTGATGATGAGCTTTTTTTATGTTTGTTGGCCACATAAATGCCTTCTTTTAAGAAGTGTCTGTTCATATCCTTCACCCACTTTTTAATGGTGTTGTTTTTTTTTTTCTCGTGAATTTGTTTAAGTTCCTTGTAGATTCTGGATATTAGCCCTTTGTCAGATGGAAAGATTGCAAAAATTTTCTCCCATTCTGTAGGTTGTCTGTTCACTCTAATGATAGTTTCTTTTGCTGTGCAGAAGTTCTTTAGTTTAATTATATCCAATTTGTCAATTTTGGCTTTTGTTGCCATTGCTTTTGGTGTTTTAGTCATAAAGTCTTTGCCCATGCCTATGTCCTGAATGGTATTGCCTAGGTTTTCTTCTAGGGTTTTTATGGTTTTAGGTGTTATGTTTAAGTTTTTAATCCATTTTGAGTTAATTTTTGTATAAGGTGTAAGGAAGTGGTCCAGTTTCAGTTTTCTACACATGGCTAAACAGTTTTCCCAACACCATTGATTAAATTGGGAATCCTTTCCCCACTGCTTATTTTTGTCAGGTTTGTCAAAGATCACATGGTTGTAGATGTGTGGCGTTATTTCTGAGGCCTCTGTTCTGTTCCATTGGTCCATGTATCTGTTTTGGTACCAGTACCATGCTGTTTTGGTTACTGTAGCTTTATAGTGTAGTTTGAAGTCAGGTAACGTGATACCTTCAGCTTTGTTCGTTTTGCTTAGGATTGTCTTGGCTATATGTAGGCCAGCACAACTTTCTTAAGCCTTATTTGGGATAAAAAAAGATAAGCTCTCCCTACTATGCAGGAGAACATGTAAGAGGAGCAAGTGTGATTTTTAAATCAAGAAGTGTTCAGTAGAGGGTTTGCAAACATTATGTATACTCTTCCTTTATACAGACAGATATGCAGCCCATCTCTGGGAAATGATACAGAAACCTCTGGGAGACCCCATGAAAGGACTGTTAGAAAATGACCATAGTCCATTAATTCCATCAACTGCCCATGAAATTAAAAAGTAATTACATAGTCAGCCAGGTATGTTGGCTCATACCTGTAGTCCTAATTACTTGGAGGCTGAGAGGGGAGGATTGCTTGAGTCCAGTAGTTCAAATTCAGCGTGGGCAACATAGCAAGACCCCATCACTAAAAGTAATTTTTTTAATTGTAAATAATTCCGTAATGTTGTCAGGGGTCTCAAGGTCTAGGTAAGGGGTTTTTCTGAGGGGAATCCCATGAAATTTGCAGATAGTTTATATAAGCCCCTGATAGGATCCAAGAGGATGCCAGAAATCACCTCTAAACCTTTACGGGACTCACAATTCAAGACGCCCATTGTAGTCAACACTAGAATAGCCAGGATCAGTGAAAACATTCTAGATCAATGGAAGAAGCTGTGCACTACTATTCAGAAACAATGATAACGGCACCACTCATTTTTCATAGTGACATCGGTAAGGACAACAAAGACTTTTTACCTAGAGCCCTTGCTGGCAACAAAACATGAACTGGAAGGATCTGCTACAATGGTCCTGAGACTTCACATCAGCCAGTCCACTTATATTATCTGCCTGGAACGGATGGTATTAACCCAATGTCTCTTGTAAAAAGGAATGACATCCAAGGTACTTCCAAGTTTCCAAACAATAATAAATGATACAATCTGCTGGCTCAAGCACTTGCCTCAGACAGCTTTGAATCCCAGCATAACACCATCCTACAGGACCCTAAGAAAGTCATGTTGACCTCTTTGAAACTCATTTTTAATAATCTGTAAAATGAGGAGTCTGGACAAACATAAAATGTATTTCTTAGAATACCAGAATCCCCTGAGAGTTAATTCCAGCACATACCTAATTTCTTATAAGACACTTCATAGATCAGACCAGAAAAAGGGAAAAATCCTGTGATCAAATAAATTTGGAACATGCTACATATTGAATCACCCTTTAGAAGAATCACAAGATGTATTGACATATAAAGATTCTGATAAGTCCTGCATTAAAGAAGCTTGTTTCACTTTGTTTAACTCAGCATTTCCAAAACACGGTTGATGACAAAATTCATTAGTACTCCAGGAATGGTTCCATAAAACCCATTTTTGGAAATGCTGGGTTTTGTTCATTTATTCATTCACTAACACCTATTCTCTTAGTCTTACCAAATTCCAGAATTCTTTCATTCAACCTTAGTTTCCTTGTTTGAATGGAACATCTGCCAAGGGATTTATAAGGGAACAAATGGAGTCAGAACTAGATCAGAGACACAACGTGCTTTCTGCTAAATTTGACTGTGGGACAGCCCCAGGTCTTATCAATAGGTCTGTGGTTGCAAAAATATTGGCCAATGAGTTCTCCAGGAAAAAAAAAAAAAAAAACCTGGGCCGGGCATGGTGGTTCACACTTGTAACCCCAGCGCTTTGGGAGACTGAGGTGGGCAAATCACCTGAGGTCAGGAGTTTGAGACCAGCCTAGCCAACATGGTGAAACCCCTTCTCTACTGAAAATACAAAAATTAGCCGGGCATGGTCATGCCCACTTGTAATCCCAGCTACTCGGGAGGCTGAGGCAGGAGAATCACCTGAACCCGGGAAGCAGAGGTTGCAGTGAGCCAAGATCACACAATTGCACTCCAGCCTGGGCAACAGAGCAAGACTCTGTCTCAAAAAAAGTAAAAGAAAGGCTAACAGAAGCACTGAGAAATAGTTTTATCATCATGCTGATGGTTCCTATCTTTCCTGTTATGATGTACTACCATGATTCAGTCACTGCCTGGTTCACCAAGGTAAACCATTCTTCCTTAATAGCCCCCAAAATAGCAATAATGTTCTTCTCTTTCCCAGAAGTAGACAACTCTGAACAATTTTCTATTGCTTTCCTGTGAACTGAATATTTACCTTGCTGCACTCCAGATAAAATGACTAATCCAAAGAGAGCAACTAGGTTTCAGACCTACTCTCAGTTTCTTGGACTTCAGGGGAGAGAAGGACGCTGAGGCTACATCCAGAGTCATCAGCCAAGAGCACCGTGATTGATTAATGATGTCTGCCAAGGATCAGGGGGCAAAGACAAAAGCCTCTGATTTGTGGCCCTGGCTCTGAACTAAGATAAGGTGAAAGCCAGCATCTGGAAACAGAAACAACAGTACGATTACAAATACCACCACAAAACTCAGTCATATATTAGCAGGGGAAATTTAAACAGATGCTCTTTGTGTGTGTGTGTGTGTGTGTGTGTGTGGTGTGTGTGTGTTTACTATTGCTCTCTTTACACCACTAGCACTCAAGAAAAAAATTTGTGAAAAACAAGTTCGTTTTATTACACTCCCAGATTCTGCTACTGATTCTAGTGGGACTGGAGTTAATAAACCTCTGAGATGGAAGATTGAATTGTAATTGCTACAATCCCCATTTTATTTCATTACAGAAAATACGTACTCGCCAAAAGTAACTTTATTATTCTTCTGACATCTTTTATCTAATTCAGAAATGGGCAATTTCAGCCATGAAATGAGCATGCCACGTGCCAACATTTTCAGAAGTTGGGCAAAGCCCTGAGAGCTGGTGTGTGTGGAGGAGCCATACTTTGCCCCACTGGATGCAAATATACTCCCGGTGGCTGTGAGATCAAGTTCACAGGAGTGCGTTAGTGACAGCTGCTTCCAATATTCAGTCACTACCTCGTGTTGAAGGGGGCAGGATTAATTGAGCTGCTCTGGTCCCTGCTTGATTTTATAGCGTTTGGGGAGCACCTTGAGATCAAGCAGTGTAGAATTACTGACTTCTGCCCCTCAGTGCTCAGAATCTCCAAACTGAGTTACAGCATCAGGGAATCTAGCCATACATAAGGCAAGAAATTTCAGGAGACCTAGGTTCTAGACCAGCGCTGTCCAAGAGTTATTTCTGCCACAGTGGAAATTATTCCCTAAACTGCAGTGTCCAATATGGTAACCAGATGTGTCTACTAAACACTCCTAATGTGGCTGATGCCACTGAGAAGAGGGAATTCCTAATTTTGTGTAGTCTTAATTAACATAAATTTAAATAGCCACTATGTGACTTTGGTCAATTTACTTAATTTCTCCAGCGTTCAGTTTTACTTCCTACAGACCTCCCAAATCCATCCACTTCTTTCCATGCTTCTGCTGGCACCATCGTTCTCCAATTCCAGCGACACAGGCTTTCTGTACCCTGGATAGCCAGAACGATCTCCTCATTAATTCTTTTTCCTGACTGTGAATGGTGATCACTTGATAAAACTAAAATTGGGTTTTAAAAGTCTGTCATTGGCTTCCCAGTGCTCTCCAGAGAAAGGCCACAATCGTTTACATGGCCCATTGATGAGGCTCCATGTGAGTGGTCTGGTCCCTCCTGTCTCCCCAGCCTGAACTCTCACTGTGATGCCCTCACTCTCTGGGCTCCAGCCACTCTGGCGTTTCCCTGTTCCATGAAGTCCATGTTCCTTTCTTCCCCAGGATCTTTGTACATTCTTCCATTCCCGTTCTGTCCCCTCCCTTATCCTATTCTCTCCCTTTGCACATATTAACTCTTTTACAACCTTTAGAACTCAACTTGGCTGCGGCAGGTCACGGTGGCTCATGCCTGTAATCCCAGTACTTTGGGATGCTGAGCGGGGCAGATCACAAGGTCAGTAGATCAAGACCATCCTGGCTAACACGGTGAAACCCTGTCTCTACTAAAACATACTAAAAATTAGCCAGGCGTGGTGACGGGTGCCTGTAGTCCCAGCTACTCAGGAGGCTGAGGCAGGAGAATGGCGTGAACCCGGGAGGCAGAGCTTGCAGTGAACTGAGATCGCGCCACTGCACTCCAGCCTGGGCAACAGAGTGAGATTCCATCTCAAAAAAAAAAAAAAAAAAAAGAACTCAACTTGGCCGGGTGTGGTGGCTCATGCCTGTAATCTCAGCACTTTGGGAGGCCGAGACAGGTAGATCACCTGAGTTCAGCAGTTCAAGACCAGCCTGGCCAACATGGTGAAACCCCGTCTCTACTAAAAATACAAAAATCAGCCAGGTGTGGTGGCACATGCCTGTAATCCCAGCTACTCGGGAGGCTGAGGCAAGAGAATTGCATGAACCCAGAGGCAGAGGTTGCAGTAAGCTGAGATTGTGCCACTGCACTCCAGCCTGGGTGATGGAGTGAGACTCCATCTCTAAATACATACATACATACATACATACATACATACATACATAGAACTCAGCTCAAGCATTCTTCCTCTCCAAGGAAACTTCCAGTTTTGTTCTCTACTGTCTCTCATACAATTTCTTAGAATTGTAGTCCACCCCTTCACAGACCATCATCTGCCAACTTTAAGTTCATTGCTCCAGTGATAAGAAAAAGCACAACCTTGTCAGAATCTCAGTAGCATCTCAGAGTGGAAGGGCAAAGTTGGAATATTTAGGAGATTCGGGGGACTGGTTTAAGGAACTTCCTTCAATACAAGGTCTGATCGGGTTTGGGCAAAGTTCATAACATAACTGTTTCAAATTTGTGGACACAGCAAGGCAAGGCTCTTGAAGCTGTCTTGAAAAGTCATTTGATAAGCCTAGTTAAGGGAGCTGTTGCCTTGAGAAAGGGTTAGTTACCCTAAAGAGAGCTAGTTGAGAAGTCTCTAATATGGATACATGGATTTTCTATATATCTATTTGCAACTTCAGCTTCCAGGACAAGAGTTTCTTGGAATGACAAGTCATGTTAATATGGACAGTCAACAGGAAAGTTTTGTTAAAGATGAGATGAGCTGGGTGTTTGTAGATGGCACTAGATCTCAATACCTACGAGAATTTGTAATTTTACAGTTTGGTGATTATTGTATTTGCAGTACATCTCCCTCTCTCTTTCTCTCTCTCTCTCTGTCCGCTACAAACTCCATGAGAGCAGGGACTCCCTGCTTTTTGAGTCACCATTATAACCCAACACTTGATCCAGGCATGATGTCTAGCAATAAATATTTAACAACTAAATAAATAAAGAAACATAAGGAAGGACCAGTGGGATTTTCCATAGGATAAGAAAGTTAATTATGAAAAAAATGCTGGGAGGAGAAAGAGGTGATTATTTAAGGGGTAGAGGGAAGCGGCACAAAACAAAGACCATGCTGCTTGACTGTCAGGTGTGTTTCTGGCTACAGAGACTCTCAAAACCCAGAGTTGCTTGGCCTTCTGCCTTCAGCATCCACAGCTGCCTATCTCCGTCCCTCGCTCTCTCTTCATGGGTATCTCCACCCCCACAGTATCCCCCTCCCACCTCGCCCCTTCCTGTATCAAAACCTTAGATTGATCACATCCCATCCATCCCCATAAAGCAATGTCGTAATAGCCTTTCTCCCAGAGGCTTCTTCATCTGCAGCTTCATTTCCTTTTGGAGAAGCAAAGCCTTTTCCCCTAATAAAGGGACCTCAGGCTGCCTCTTTCCCCAGCCTCAAGTAAGCAGAGGATCATTCCGTAGTCCTGCACTAAACCTCTTCTGTGTGTACAAGTACTCCTTGAGCAAGCCTGAGGCAGAGAACTGGGCTGATGACACTTCTGGCCATCTGCAGAGATCTCTGCTAACAGGCGTCCAAGTGGTGAAAGGCCTTATAAGCAATATTGCAGTCCTTCCTGTGCTAGAGGGTTCGCTTGTTGGTCTCAGCACCTGTGCCAGCAGATTATAGTTAGAATCCCCACGAGTTTACAAAGAGACATCTATTAGTGCATTGCTGCTAACGCCCACATTCGCATCCTCCAGGTCATAAGAATCCTGAATTAGGCCTCTTCCCTTTGTAAAAGACAGAAACCCAACTCAAACAAGCTTAAGCAAAAGACGAGACTCTTGGTGCCCATTTCTAGGAAGTCCATGAATGACTAGATCTGGGGCTGAAACTCGTCCGGAGGAGACTGTTTCTCCATTTCCCTGGCTTCGTTAACTTCGTTCTCAGCCAATCTCCGGGCTTATTTGATCCTGTCTATTCTCAAGCTCCAAAAGGAAATTTTCTTTATCATTCTGTGTCTACCTTAATCACTCCAAATACACTCTGAATGTCCCTACCCAAGTTATATGCTGACCTGTGCACCACTCACCTATCTGACCAACCTGAGATCTATTTCCACCCCTGTGCAGCAGTGTTTGGGCACCCTTGGTTGGCAGCCCCACCCAGACTACAGAGGGTGAGGAGGAGGCGGTGCTGCAAGAGAATGAAGAAGAAAAGACCAAAGAGTGGCAGATGTCCACTGCTCTGGTGCTTCCACAGTGTGGCCTAAAGACCAGCAGCAATGGCATCCTTAGGGTGCTCGTTAGAAATGCAGACTCCCAGGCCCCACCCCAGACCTGCTGATTCTGAATCCCTGGGAATGGAGTCCAGAATCTGCATCTGAACAAGGCTCCCAGGTGATTCCGATGCATGCTGAGGTCTGAGTGCACATTTCTACTCACTGTTCAGAAGTCACAGGCTGAAGAGGAGTAGTTGTACAATGGGCAGTCACTCCTGGAAGCACACATTAGAAGTCTTGAAACAAGGCCCATCCAGCATTTCCATAGGCTTTTCCATCATCTAGTAACCAATAAATGGGCCCTATTACGTGTCAGGCCCTGAGCTAGAGTCTGCAGATCGAGAGACAGATATGAATCCATCTTAGGGATCTAGAACCAAAGGTTTCCAGTCTAGAATGAGCTTTTTATTTTTTTTTTTTTTGAGATGGAGTCTCCCTCTGTCACCCAGGCTGGAGTGCAGCGGTGCGATCTCAGCTCACTGCAACATCTGCCTTCTAGGCTCAAGTGAGTCTCCTGCCTCAGCCTCTCGAGTAGCTGGGATTACAGGCATGTGCCACCATGCCCGGCTAATTTTTGTATTTTTAGTAGAGATGCAGTTTCACCATATTGGCCAGGCAGATCTCAAATGCCTGACCTCAAGTGATCCACCTCCTCAGCCACCCAAAGTGCTGGAATTACAGGCATGAGCCACCATGCCTGGCCTAGAAGGAGCTTCCTTTATTAATTAATTTTTTTTTTTTTGAGACGGAGTCTCCCTCTGTCACCCAGGCTGGAGTGCAGTGGCACGATCACTGCTCACTGCAGGCTCTGCCTCCCGGGTTCACGCCATTCTCCTGCCTCAGTCTCCCAAGTAGCTGGCACTACAGGTGCTCCCCACCACACCTGGCTAATTTTTTATATTTTTAGTAGAGACGGGGTTTCACCATGTTAGCCAGGATGGTCTCAATCTCCTGACCTCGTGATCTGCCCGCCTCGGCCTCCTAAAGTGCTGGGATCACAGGCGTGAGCCACCATGCCTGGCCTGGATCAGTTTATATACAAATCTTGGTAGCATTATTCATCACAGAAAATAATGACGGCAATCAGGATAGCCAATCATAGGAGAATAGCTAAATAAATTATGATTCATTTGTGAAAAATCATATTTATGACTAGTTTTTAATGGCCTGGGAAAATGATTTCCATATAATAGTAAGTTTTACAGAAGCACAATACAGGCTTTGTCTGTTTCCACCTCCCAGAACTCTTTGTGCTAGTTATCCACTGCAGAGCAGCAAATTACCCACGAACCTCGCAGCTTAGAACAGCACCACTGATTATGTCACAGTTGCTGTGTGTTAGGAATTCAGGAGCAACTTGTTTGGATTCCCTGGCTGCGGTTCTCTGACAAGGTTGCAATCATCTTAAGAATCAACTAGGCTGAAGTGGGTGGATCACTTCAGGTCAGGAGTTTGAGAACAGCCTAGCCAACATGGTGAAATCCCATCTTTACTAAAAAAACAAAAATTAGCCAGGCATGGTGGTGCGCGCCTGTAGTCCCAACTATTCAGGAGGCTGAGGCAGGAGAATCACTTGAGCCCAGAAAGCAGAGGTTGCAGTGAGCCAAGATCACGCCACTGCACTCCAGCTCTGTCTCAAAAAAAAAAAAAAATCAACTAAGGCAGGATCAGCTTCCAGGCTCATGCTGGTGGTTGATGACAGGATGCAAGTACTCACCAGAGGCCTCCTTCCATTCCTCACCACGTGGACCTCTCCACAGGGCAGTTCACACCATGACAGCTTGCGTCATCACAGCAAGCAAGCAAGAGGGCAAGAAAGAGTGTCAGCAAGACAGAAGTCACAGTCTTGGATCCTAAACTTGGAAGGGACATGCCATCACTCCTGCCAAATTCTGTTCATTAGAAGCACCTGCTCATAAGGGTTCATCCTGTGAAAGTCCTTGCAGGCAGCGTCGCTGTTCCTTCCTGTGCTTCTGGGTTAGCCCATTGACCTCAGGAGTCACGCTAGCAGTTTTGTACTTAGGGTCCACATGAGCTTACAGAGAGCGCCTGAGATCCAGCCCACACACCAGAAGAGGGGATTCTACAAGGCCATAAATACCAGTAAAAGGAATCGCTGGAGCTATTGCAGAAACAGCCTGCTTCACCTTCAACTGTCAGCCAGAGGCCGCCACCAGCCGGAAGCTCTCCTGGTCTTTCCCATGACCTTCCATAATGCTTAGAGAACAAAGCAGGTTTTCAGCACCTGATGGTCGTCACTGAGCCAGAGGCCTGAGCACACGGAAGCAGCAGATGCAAACAGTGAGAAAAGAATTAAACATTTAGAAATCTTGCCTCATGTAAACACAGAACGAAGCTCACCAATATTAGAGAAGCACAGATTAAGCAGCCAGAGGAAATTCTGCTCTCTAACTTGAGATTAAACGTCCCCAGAACCAGGGGCTCAGCCAGGAACGAAAGTGACTTTTTCACAGATTGCCAAAAGGAAGCAAAACAGATACTCAGAAAGGCGATGCTGGGAGGCTCTGAGCCCCACCCAGATCTGCTTTCCTGGGAGGGCACCCACGCTTCCCCATCCCCACGCTGCCCACCAGGAGTGTTGGCCACTAATGGTGTACAGTGGCCCCTTGTCCTCAAATGTCAGAAACCCACTCTGCCAGAAAGTTGCATGCACACCCCCACCTGGGGTGACACCCTGCCTGGCAAGGAGATGGTGCTGTAGTTCAAGGTGAGACCACCCACATCCGCATCATTGCATAGCTCCCTGCCCTTAACTATCCTGCTCCCTCACTCTTTCACGGGCTTTTTTCCCCGCCAGAAATCACATACATCCAAGTCCCTGTCTCCAGCTCTGTTTCCAGGAAACTGAACTAAGGTAGTGATAAAAGATAGAAGATGCAAGGCAGTATTGAAAGAGCTGGTCCTCCAGGATGTATGCCAAGAGCTAGAATATCTGATAAATCATAGTTGGTAAAGGCCAACTGTAACAGAGGTCAGTGTCAGGAAGTGCAAAGAGCGGTCCTATAAGGAGTGTTTGTTATTGTTAAGTGAACTGGTGTTACAAACTCAGGGAGAGAAACAATGGAAGATGGCTGCTCAAGAATAGTGCTGCCATTCTTCTTATGAGTCTCAAGGTGGTAGATTGATCCCAGGCCATCCCTGAGGGGTTACAGCTAGTGGCTGCCAAGAGGATCATGTCAACAAGGATTCTGACCCTCATCTTCAGATCAGTTAAAAAAGAAAAAGAAAAAGCAGGATCAGGCCAGGCATGGTGGCTCACGCCTGTAATCCCAGCACTTTGGGAGGCTGAGGCGGGTGGATCACCTGAGGTCAGGAGTTTGAGACCAGACTGGCCAACATGGTGAAACCCCATCTCTACTAAAAATACAAAAATTAGCCAGGCATGGTGGTGGGTGCCTGTAATCTCATCTACTCAGGAGGCTGAGGCAGGAGAATCGCCTGAACCTGGGAGGCAGAGGTTGCGGTGAGCCAAGACTGCACCATTGCACTCCAGACTGGGCGACAAAGTGAAACTCCGTCTCAAAAAGCAGGATCAATTAGCAATAGTTAACCTCAATGCAGGAGTGAAGTGCCAAGCCTGCAGGCTTTGAACAAGCCATCTCCGGACTGTAGATGGGAGAACTAGGCTTTGGAGTCTGGGAGGTCTATGTTAAAATTCTAGAACAACTACTTCCTAGCCCTAGGGCCTCAGGCAAATATTCACCTTCTCTGTGTCTCCTGTATTCGTTTCCTACAGCTGCTGTAATAAATTACTAGAATTTTATTTTTGAGACAGGGTCTTGCTCTGTTGCCCAGGCTGGAGTGCAGTGGCACAATCTTGGCTCACTGCAACCTCCACTTCCTGGGTTCAGGTGATCCTCCCACCTCAGCCTCTCGAGTAGCTGGGACTATAGGTGTGCATCACCACACCGAACTAATTTTTGTATTTTTTATAGAGACAGTGTCTTGCCATGTTGCCCAGGCTGTTCTCGAATTCCTGGGCTCAAGCAATCCTCCTGCCTCAGCCTCCCAAAGTGCTATAACAAATTACCATAAATTTGGTAGCTTAAAACAACACGCATGTATTCTCTTACAGTTCTGAAGGCCAAAAGTCCAGAAACAGGTAGATCAGGTTAAAGTCAAGGTGTCGGCAGGGCTGGTTCCTTCAGAAGACTTGGAAAGAATTCTTTGTTTAAGGTGAGGTGCGGCCACACCAGATCTTAGGGTGGAGGTGGCTATACCTGACATTCATGGGGTGGGGGCTGGCCACACCAGAAAGGACCAACCCTGTGATTAGGGTGGGGCCTTTGGCCAAGCTGTATCAGTTGACCTAAAGTCTGAGTTCAACCACATAGACCAGGAGTCCCCAACCCCTGGACCACATACCAGTACCAGTTTGTGGCCTGTTAGGAGCTGGGCCGCACAGCAGGAGGTGAGCCTTGGGTGAGCGAGCATTACCACCTGAGCTCCATCTGCTGTCAGATCAGCAGTGGCATTAGATTCTCACAGGAGATCAAACCCTATTGCGAACTGTGCACGCGAGGGATCTAGGTTGAATGCTCCTTATGAAAACCTGATGCCTGATGACCTGAGGTCAAACAGTTTCATCCTGAAACCATCCCCCCAACCCCATCTGTGAAAAAACTGTCTTCCATGAAACTGATTCCTGGTGCCAAAAAGGTTGGGGACTGTTAAGGTAGGCAATCAATCAATCAATAAATCAATTATGCTACATAATTATGCCCTGATAAAAACTCTAGTCACCAAAGCTTAGGTGAGGATTCCTTGGTTGGTAATCACACATCAATGCCAGGAGGGCAAAATAGAAGAAAACAATATAATTTTTGCATTTGCAATTCTTCCAGACTCTGGTCCATGCTTCTCTTCCTTTGCCTAATTAATCTTTATCTGTTTCTGGGTATAAGCTGTAATCATGAGCACACTAGCTTTCAATGAGTTCCACGAGTCCCTCTAGCAAGTTGTCAAACCTGAGGGTGATTTGGGGAGAGGATTTCTCCCTCTAACTTTGTAGTTGGCTGAAATTCCTGGTATTTTGTGTCAGAAGTGAGGGAGGTCTTGTGTAGAAACTGTTCTCTCAATCTTTGCATTTTGGTTATCTCCAGGCAACTACTTACTAGCTCTGTCTGTGACTTTGGACAAGTCATTTCTCTGTGCATCAATGCACCAACTTTGAAATGGGGAAATCTGATGGGGTCGTGGTGAGTATTAAATGAGTTGTTATAAGTAAGCACTCAGAGGACTGACTGTTGCCATGCAGAGTAAGCACTAAATCATGTATCCTTAATGGGATGACATCACCAAAGGGACAAAAATGGTTCTTGGAGACAAAAAAAAAAAGAAATAATTATTTTTCTGTATTAAACGTGGATCTACATACAGTACCTAAACAAGTATATAGTATATCTGTTGTATTAAAATTTGCCAGGTGCAGTGGTGCACACAAGAAGTCCCAGCTACTTGAGAGGCTGAGATGAGAGCATCACTTGAGCCTGGGAGTCCAAAGCCAACCTGAGCAGTATAGTGAGACTCAGTCTCTAAGAAAATTAATTTTTAATTTGGTGGGAGATTAGAAGGGATTAGGAAAAAATATATATATAAAAAAAGCCTCCCAGAGGGCAGTCAATAAAAAAAAAAAAGATTAAAAAGCACCGTGCAAGATGGATGCTAACAGTGAAGATGGTGGTGACAGACAGAGACCAACTGCTCCAAGTAGCTAAAATGCAGAAATGGGCTATTTCTGTTACTTGGGCAGATTCCCAGTCTAAGCACTGGTCAGTCCTGATTGCTTCTCCAGAGCCCTCACCCCATGGCACCCCCATCTCAGGCTGCCGAGGTTGCAATCTGGTTGGGCTGTTCTCAGCTGGAGGAAGTGCTGCCTGCCTCCTCCATCTGAAGCTCATTTATGCACGGCCAAGCCTGGCAGCTCTGTTCCCTCATCTCCACCCCTGTTTTGCATATTATTAAAAGCAAATCATTTGGATGTCTGCACTGAGAGAATTTTACTTCTGTCATCATATAAATCTGTTCTGAAATTGATGGATGTGGGAAAAAAAAACCACAAGCAATGTAAATTGGCCCCAGAATGAATGACTTTTCTGTAATTCTGAGACGAGAGAAAGTGCTGCCCTAAGAAGGTGTCATCTATTTGCACACAATTTAGGTTAGAAAGAGAAAATCCTTATCAGTACCTTATTATACATCTCTCAAGCCAGCCACAGAAAACACAGTGATTTGAGACAATGAATATCATCAATGCTGTGAATTCGATGTAATTGTATTTCATTGAGAAAAAGAAAAATGTCTCTGCTCGGCACACTTGTGCACTGTACCATCTGGAGTATCAGAAGAGAGAGAAAAAATAGACCAGCCACTCATTCTGTCATTGGGAACTCAGTCACGTGTTTCCTAAACACAAAACGTGAACACCATGAGGCTAAGGTAACAAAAATCAGCTTGACAGCTTATTATTTTCCGGAATCCAGCCACTAGTTCCTGAACACCCACTGCTGGCCACGGGCTGAGAGCCTCACAGGTTCTCTCGCTTTCCTGCATCCTCTCAATCAGCCCTTCTTGCAGAGGAGGCAGTTGACACCCTGAAAGAGGCAGACACAGGTGTTGAATTGCATGTTCCCTGGGTTTAGTATTATGACCCTTTGAGTTTCAAAGGACTGAAACACATTCTGCCGAAAATGTAATGTATGGGCTCACGAAACTCAAAAGTCCAGGAGTAAGTGCTTCAGGCACGCCTGGATCTAGTGCAGCAGTCCCCAGCCTTTTTGGCACCAGGGCCAGTTCCGTGGAAGATAATTTTTCCACAGACCCAGGGGTTGGGGGTAGGCGGGTGTGGTCTTGAGATGATTCGAGCACATAACATCTATAGGGCACTTTATTTCTATTATTATTACGTTGTAATATATAACGAAATAACTATACAACTTGCCATAATGTAGAATCAGTGGGATCCCGGAGCTTGTCTTCCCACAACTAGACAGTCCCATCTGGGGGTGATGGGAGACAGTGACAGATCATCAGGCATTAGATTCTTATAAGGGGTGCACAATGTAGATCCCTCATGTGCACAGTTCACAATAGGGTTCGTGCTCCTATGAGAATCTAATGCTGCCACTGATCTGACAGGAGGCAGAGCTCAGGTGGTAACGTAAGCAAAGGGGAGTGGCTGTAAATATAGATGAGGCTTCACTTGCTCACCTGCTGCTCACCTCCTGCTGTGCAGCCCGGTTCCTAACAGGCTAGGGACCGTGACTTACCAGTCTGTGGCCCAGGAGTTGGGGACCCCTGATCTAGTAATGAGGACTCTCCCTTCCTCTCAGCCTCACTTTCTCTAGGTAGGCTTCGTTTCTCGGGGAGCCTCCTCCCTCTCCGTAGTCCCCAGAAACCCCAAGCCCCAAGCCTCACAGCCCAGTGACATCAGCAGTTATGAAGGAAGGTTTTTCATTTCTCTCTTTCCAGTAGTGTCTAGGAAAAGCCCCAGGATTGAATCTCCTTTAGGCAACTCGTGGCCAGTGCAGAAGCATTCACTGCTAGAGGCAGAGAGATGAATGCTTTGATTGGCCAGAAATGGGCCATGTGCCTATCCCTAAAACTGTAGGGGTAAGGAGGGTGGAAACTTTTGAATTGACAGGGTGGGAAGAAAATCAAGGTGCTTTTCTCAGAGCAAGGATTAAAGGGCAAACAGAGATTCATCCTTTATATCATCCAAGAAAAAGCAAGCGGCCCCCTCTTCTCTTTGCGCGTTCCCCTCTCCCACACCGAACATTATATCCTCTGATTCTGCTTTGCCCTCAAATCTATTGCCACTCTGGCATTATAGCAGGTATTTATTTTTTCATTCATTTCTTCATGTATTTATTCATTCATATCTGCATGTATTCATTCATTTCTGCATGCATTTATTCATGTATTTATTTCTGCATGTATTTATTTCTGTGAAGGCATAACTCATCACTATATCTCCAGTACCCAGAATACCTGGCACATAATACTGTTCAGTATTAGTTGAATAAAAGAATGAATGAATCAGAGACACTGCATTAGGTCATTCTGGGACTGCTATAAATAAATACCTGAGGCTGAGTAATTTGTAAAGAAAAGAAGTTTAATTGGCTCACCGTTCCACAGGCTGCACAGGAAGCATGGTGGCCTCTGCTCAGCTTCTAGGGAGGCCTCAGGAAACTTACAATCATGGCGGAAGGCGAAGGGGAAGCCAGCACTTCGCATGACCTGAGCAGGAGGAAGGGAAAGATGGGGGAGGTGCCACACACTTTCAAACAACCAGATCTCACTAGAACTCACTCATTATCACAATGACAGCACCAAGAGGGACGGTGTTAAACCGTGAGAAACCACCCCATTATCCTTTCACCTCCCACCAGGCCCCTTCTCCAACACTAGGGACTACAATTCTACATGAGATGTGGGCGGGAACACAGATCCAAACCATATCAAACACCAATCTACCTCTCAACTCTAAATATATGGTTTAGTTGACCGGGCAAGATGGATGGGACAATGAGTGATCAGCGGTCAGCACACCTAGTAGGTGCTTAATAAATGTTCACCACCTGCACACTCAGAAGAGTGGAGCAAAACCCCCACCCCACTCTTACCCCTACCAGCGTAAGGTTGGAAGAGACAAGATTCCAAGATCTGTCAGGGTTAGGAGGGTTTCTGCCACTGGCCCGAGGAATCACCTGGAGTGCTCGTTACAGCACAGGTTGCTGGGTCCCATCTCAGAATTTCCCATTCAATGTTGGGTGGGGCCTAAGGGTTGCCACCACTGCTGTTGTAGCTCCAGGAACCATAGTTTGAGAACTGAGCCTTCCTGCTGTCAAATACAGCATTTCCTAATAGTTATTCCCAAGGTGATACAGCACCTACTGAATGGCAGAGAGTCCTTAGGAAGGTGCAGCAGGGAGCCACCTAGAGGAGCCAGAATTGCAAATTAAATTAAATTAAAGTGTGATTAAATCTGTCCCCGAAGGTAAGCCTTTGGTGCAGGTTCCCCTAGCAAACTCCCAAGGCTGTGGTTCTCAAATTGTGATCCTTTGACCACTCACTTCAGAACCCCCATCCCTCACCCCTGGGAGACAATTCAATGTAGATTCTGTCCAAGCCATCCAGCAATTGTTTAGCAATCATGCCAACCACTGCCCCCAAGGACCATAGGGTTGTGCCAGAACCCTATAGGTCAGAAACAAGTGTTCTGTGAAGTGCTGTCAGAACCAGGCATAATGACCACAGAGGCAGCTGATCAGAGGGCAAAGGAGGAAGAAAGGGAAAAAGGATTTTCTCAGCAGACCCATCCACCACATGCCAGGCCCTTGATACACATAGTTGCTTGAATCTCCCACAAAACCCTGTGACATAGCTAGAATTAGCCGCATTTACAGATGAGGAAACTGAGACTCAGAGAGGTTTACTAATTCACCCAGCTAATGAGCACAGTCCAGATTTAAATCTAAAACGTTGACTCCAAATCCTGCCTTCTGTCTGCCAAATGGGTTAATGGAAACTGCAGGCAGGGCGGGAACTAGTAGGAGGCCCTAGGAGATGAGGCTCCACCGGACCGGAAGCTGCCAACACCCAGAGTAGAAGCTAGTGACGAGAGGCTGCAGGGAGGAGAGGCTGCAGGAGCTTTCGTCTCGGGAAACTCCCAATTGTGCAACATTCTGTGAGTGCTGAGAGACGTTGGGCATCTTCCCAAGCTGTATCTTCAACCTGATTTCATATCAGGCTGAAAGCAGCTTCGTGGGATGAAAATTAAACCACTCAATGCCGAGGAAGCTGCTCTTCCCAAATAATAGGTCTCCATTTCTCCCTCTTCTCACTCATCCTTGGTACTGAAATATTACCACCCAGCTACGCAATTTGTGGCATTTCCCTGAAGCTCAGTTTTATTCTCTGGAAAATGAGAATACTGACACATCACAGTATTGTGAGTCTTTTTTGTTTGCTTGTTTTGTTTTGTTTTAGAGACAGGGGCTCACTCTGTCTCCCAGGCTGCAGTGCAGTGGCATGATCACAGCTCACTGCAGCCTCAAAGTCCTGGGCTCAATCCTCCTGCCTCAGCCTCCCAAAATGCTGGGATTACAGGTGTAAGCCACCATGCCTGGCCAATTGTGTTAACTATAATACATACGAAAGAGCTATGATCTTCGGACTAAGACCCTATAGAGATTCACAATGTCATCATTGTGGTCATCACTATTACTCATGTTTCAATTAGCAGCACAAACCAAGATTTAGAAACAAGATCTTGAGGACCATGAAATTAGGTTTGTGCACACTGTCTTTAAAACATACAACACGGCCGGGCATGATGGCTCACGCCTATAATCCCAGCACTTTGGGAGGTCGAGGTGGGCGGATTACCTGAAGTCAGGAGTTCGAGACCATCCTGGCCAACATGGTGAAACTCCATCTCTACTAAAAATACAAAAATTAGCTGGGCATGGTGGCGGGCGCCTGTTATCCCAGCTACTCGGGAAGCTGAGGCAGAATCACTTGAACCCAGGAGGCAGAAGTTGCAAGTGAGCCGAGATTGCCATTGCACTCCAGCCTTGGTGACAAGAGTGAAACTCCATCTCAAAATAATACAAAACAAAAAGAAAACATACAACACTATTTTCTTTTTCTGTACCACTGGGTTTTTCAAACTGTATTTTTTAAAGGCACCATTAGAAAAAGTGAAGCAATAGTGGTCTCTTGTGGAAGTGAGCAGTATTTGCAACCATTTTTTATAACCTAAATGGCAAAGGACTTTTTAAATTGACAATAATTGTACATATTCATGGGGTATATAGTGATGTTTTGATGCACATAATGTATAGTAATCAGATCAGGGTAATCGGCATATCCATCATCTCAAACATTCACCATTTCTTTGTGTTGGGAGAGCTCAATAACTTCCATCCAGCTATGTGACTCTATATATTATTGTTAACTGCAATCATCCCACGGGATATTTTTGATGCCCATTGGTGGAAAATGGCCTATTTTCAGAGTGGATGGCTTATGAAAATGCACGCATAAAATCTTAGCCTATATTTAGGAGCCTTTCCTTGGGAGCAGGAAAATTTTATTTTTCTTTTTGGCCGGCAGCCTTCCTACTCTGTGCTCTCCAAGCCACCCAGGTGAGCCTGAGCGTGTTCAGGACATAGTCTTTGAGATTCGGGGGTCCAGCAAGTCTCGCTGGCTTTGCGTGGTGCACATCGTTGTGTTTTCATTAAACTCTACTGTTGGGGATCTGAAAACAATACCCCAAAAATGAAGGCCTCAGAAGCAAAAGTTTTTCTCTGACCTTCTCTTGCCCTCCCTTCTCTCAGTTCCACTGCCCTTGCCAAGGCTAGCCATAGAAACTAGAACCCCTCTTTTCCAAGGCAGGCCACAGAAACCAGAACACTTTTTCCCAACGTCCCCCATAAAACTTAAAAATATTACTCTAACTTTCCCTCCGCCTTTCTGTGTAAAAACCAGCCATAAAGAAATTATCTGGGCCAGGCGCGGTGGCTCATGCCTGTAATCCCAGCACTTTGGGAGGCTGAGGCAGGAGGATTGCTTGAGCCTAGGAGTTCAAGACCACCCTGGGCAACATAGTGAGATCCCATCTCTAAATAAACTTTTAAAATATATATTTTTTAAAAAAAGAAATAAAAAAATTATCTGGCTGGCTGCACTGGCTAACCCTGTAATCCCAGAGTTTTGGGAGGCCAAGACGGGAGGATTGCTTGAGGCCAAGAGTTTGAGATTAGCCTGGATAACATAGTGAGACCCTGTCTCTACGAATAATAACAATAATAAATAGGTTTTAAAAAATTACCTGACCTACCTTCTTTGACTGCGGGTCCTAAGACCCCCATTCCAGAGAGGGTCCTGTCCCACACCCAGAAGGAAAGCAATGATGCACAGAGAAGCCAAGAAGAATCTAGACAGACAGGCCTTGCTGGGCTCCTCCACTCAGTCTATTAGCGTTAGATCAGACCTTTTATATCTTTATTTCGACAAATAAGGCTGATAGGGTTGATTGGCTGGAAAACAAGGACTGGCTTAGCCAATTAAGTTATACGATGCATACATTCTCTAAATTGAATGAGCTGGAGCTACAGCTCTAAGGTTTTGTTGCAAATATAGTTAAAGGAGGTGACAAGATAAAGGCACTTTAAAAAACTATTCTCAAAAATGTGTTGAAGTCAATAGCACAGTAGACCCTTGAACAGCATGGGTTTGAACTGTGTGGGCCCACTTAATACACAGATCTTTTCAATAACTACATTGGAAAATTTGGGGGGATTTTTGACAATTTGAAAAAGACAAATCATGTAGGCTAGAAATATTGAAAACATTTAAGAAGAATATATGTCATAAATGCATAAAATATATATAGCTACTAGTCTATTTTATCATTTATTACCATAAAACACATGTGAATTTATTATAGTTAAAATGTATTAAAACTTACATGAACACACTGTACATTTATGTAATTAAATTTAAAGATGCAGTATTAAACCATAACTGCATAAATTAACTGTAGTACATGCTGAACTACTGTAATAATTTTATAGCCACCTCCTGTTGCTAATGTGGTGAGTTCAAGCGTTGCATTATCTGCCTAAAATACTGGTAGGCTGGGCGTCATGGCTCACACCTGTAATTCCAGCAATTTTGGAGGCCAAGGCAGGAGGATCACTTAAGCCCAGGAGGCAGAGGTTACCATGAGCCAAGATGGCACCACTGTACTCCAGCCTTGGGAACAGTGGGAGACCCTGGCTAAACACACCCATGCACACACACACACACACACACAGTGTGATCCCTTCCACCTCTGCCACTCCTGAGACAGCAAGGCCAACCCCTCCACTTCCTCCCCCTCCTCAGCCTACTCAACGTGAAGATGAGGGTGAAGACCTTTATGATGACCCATTTCCACTTATGGATAGTACATATTCTTTCTCTTCCTTATGATTTTTAAAATACTACTTCCTTTTCTCTAGCTTACTTTATTGTATAAATATAATATATATGACATACAAAATATGTAATAGCTGACTGTTTCATTATTGGTAAGGCTTCCAGTCAACAGTAGGCTATTAGTGATTAAGTTGAGTCAAAAGTTAACACGAATTTTCCACTGAGCAGGGGTTGGCATCCCTAAGTGTTGCCCAAGGGTCAACTGTATTTTTAAATTTCCCAGCACATTCTGAGTGTTTCAGGTTACATGAGTCTCTCTAAATAAAACAACAGGTACAATGAATAATCATTTCGTATGTTTTGGAGGACCTTTCTGGAATATGTTCCAGAAACTACAAAAATGAATGACTCTAATAGCTGAATAACTACCTTTTTGCAAGTCAGTGTTTTCCAAGTCTGCTTACAACAAAATTGAAAGAGAGCCTAATTTATCAGCACAGAATTCTTAAAAAAGAAGTTCTTATGATAAATTATTATGTAAATTTTGACATTATTCAGACATACAATTAAGATATTTGTATCTATGTATAGATAGATATCCATATGTAATATCTATAATAAAAACTCTATTTCCGTGCACTTATTTGTGTGAATACATTACATCCATAAAATAAAAAATAAGGGCCAGGCACAGTGGCTTATGCCTGTAATCCCAGTACTTTGGAGGGCTGCGGCAGGAGGATCGCTTGAGCCCAGGAGTTTGAGATCAGCCTGGGCAACACGGCAAGCCCCTATCCCTACGAAAAAGCACAAAAATTAGCCTGGCATGGTGGTGCGCACCTGTAGTCCCAGCTACTTGGGAGGCTGAGGCAGAAGGATTGCTTGACCCCAGGAGTCCAAGGCTGCAGTGAGCTGTGGTTGCTCCACTGCACTCTAGCCTGGGCAACAAAGGAAGACCCTGTCTCAAAAAAAAAAGGAAAATAATTCATGCTGAAACTCATCTCATTCCAACAGTAAGTAGTATTCATCCACAGACATACAATTCAATTAAAGAGGTGGAAAAAAAAAACTCTGTCATTTAACAAAAGGAAACTTTTCTAATAAATTTTTATTTTGTTAATAACTATCAAAATATATGCTGTTTATATAACTAATGGTAATGTTAGCTCAATTCTAAAGACTTTTTTAATACTTAGAAACTTATGAACATAGAAAATTGTTAAGGATTTTATAGAATTGTAATATATTAAATCAGTATAAAATTCTGTAGGGCTGAAGAAATATAAATACTAATTCAAGCAGAAAAAGAAACAATCTAAAATTCCCAATAAATAAATTGGAATATATTCTTTAATAGGTGATAGTGGGTAATGAATTACGATGGTTTATAGATTTCAATGGATATATTTAAAAGGGTTAAAGTCTTTAAAATGTCAGTATTTACCCCCAAAATCAGTTTAGGGTCGTCCAGATGGTTTTTCTAACAATGGCACCTGGCTCTCGTTCTTTTTTGGTGCCTTATTAAGCAGGCATTAAGCTTTTCAAATGATCAGGTCATTTTCTTCGAGAATTTGACCAGCCCATCATTGAAGGGCACCCAGCCATGGAGCAGAGCTTCTTCAAAGCACCCCATGATGAGAGACTCTACCTTGAAAAGGTGGATGTTTGAGAACCAAGCTCTTTAAAGAGGAGCTCTCTGTGGTGTGGGGCAGTGTAGGTCCCCAAAAGTAGCCTTCTTCCTACCCCCCGAAACAGGCAGAGAGAATATTCTGAATTGTGGAGAAAGGGCATTCACAGTGTGCCTTCTGGGGTCTTCATCCCTTGCAGCTGCAGAGGGCCTGGTGCTGGGTTCCTGGCAAGCCAGAATCAGGTGCGCAGCCCAGTCCCAGACTCATCCCTCCAGCACTGGGGAGGGGCTACCTGGGTCTCCCACCAAAGGTTGAGCCACTCCCTCTGCGGAGACACAGCGACATGCCTTCTCTTCATACGGGGGCTAGAACCAAACCATCCACAATGGCACCATGAAAATAAGTAATTCAAATTTAAGCTGTTGGAACTTTTAAATATTTCAAGCCTTAAGGAAATGTGATTATGGGACCTGAGTTCAGGCATCTGTAATCTTTATTTTTCTGACTATAGATTACCCTTCTTCCTTACCTACATTGTTTTGTAAGAAGTGACTAAACGGCACCAGGGAAGACTCCTTCCCTCTTCGCTGTTGATCTTCACTATAGATTAACTTCCCTCTTACCTTTCTCACACAAAGACTTCATGACTATCACACTGTCTTAAGAAGGAATGTTAAATGGACTCTTAAATTGGAAAGGACATGAAAACAAGCTGTACAGAAAAGAAACAAAACTGTAACAAATTAAAACTGTTGTAACTCATAAACCATCCTTTTACGGAATATGTTTTAATCCTACTAGATATCTTTGTCTTCTACCTATGTAAGCAAGACCTTGACTTCTAACTTGGGAGCACTGACCCCATTTTTCTGGAGTCTGTGTTCCCTGGATAACTGGTTATTCCCGGCTTTGGGCTCTAATAAACTCTTAATCATATATCTAATATACTTAATCATAGTTTCTGAATTTCGCCATTTAAGGTTGACAGCATCTAAAAGAGAGCCTCAGGCTGTTGCTTCCAGCTGGTTCAGCTGTGACAGGAAGCAGATCGTTTACTTTCCAGTGTCCTCTGCTGGAGAAATGGAATCATAGAATTTACTGCTCAGGACTTGAGTGAGGTTTGAATGTAACAGGATTTTAAACCATACACACATGCACATGAGTGCACACAAGCACACAGACACACACACACAGAGCCAGAGCAGGGAGGGACTGTTCATTCTGTAGGCCACTGACTGCTGAGCAGGCTGTGCCAGACACTTAAGCACAAAGACCAGGGGCACTGGGGCACACGTACCACCACACCCAACCACTCTGCACCTCCTGGTCTGGGTTTCTGAGTTAGGGAGCCATTAGCATACTTCCTTGATTAAACTTTAAGAAGAAAAAAAGAAAACTTTAAGGGACAAAGAGACATAACCTGTAAACATTTTAGCAGCTGCCACCTCACACGCTGACAAATGTAGCTTCTAATTCATTTTGCCATCACAGGAACCCTAGGAGTTGATGCGCTATCATCTCTGATTTTAAAAGTGAGGAAACTGTGTGAAGGTGAGTGCCTTGACCCAAGCCACACATCCAGGACAAATCTAGGAAGCCAGCCCAGCCTCCCCATGGCCAGTCCATGTCCTTACTCTTCCTCCAGCATCCCTGTTTCAGCCCTAGGTCTGATCCTGGATGTCAAATCCAACTGGACCATAATTACAGGAAACACGTTAAGTGCCTTACACATATTAATCTACCCAGTCCTCACAACTATCCTATGAGTATGGGCTATTATTATCAACCCATTTATTAGACAGGAAAACTGAGTCCATCAAGTCTGTAACTTGCCCAAGGCACACAGCTAAGTTAGGGGTAGAGGTGGGATTGCACCCAGCACGGTGTGGCCCAGAGTCCCCCTACTCTAGCAGACACTGACTACAGCATTCACACGGGACTGCTGGGCTCCACTTGCTCCACAGATGGCAAGAGCCTGGTGCTCCCACTACTGAGCCAGCCTGGAGCGGGAAAGGCAGGAAGGCAAGAGCCCTGTGGCTCTTGATTTGGTCCCTTGGCCCACTGGACTTGCTTGGTTTTGTCAAGATCACAAAGCCACGAGACTTCACAAACACAACCCCACCACCCCTCACAATAGTAGAGCTCAATGTGAGCAAGGTTCCTCCAGCCTTGAGAGTCTCTCCTTCGCCCTATCATGCTTCGTGGCCTTTAAAAAGGCCCATCAGGTGTGGTGGCTCACACCTGTAACCCCAGCACTTTGGGAGGCCAAGATGGGCGGATCACCTGAGGTGAGGCGTTTGAGACCAGCCTGGCCAACATGGTGAAACCCCATCGCTACTAAAAATACAAAAATAAGCCTGGGGTCGCGACATGTGCCTATAGTCCCAGCTACTCAGGGAGGCTGAGGCAGGAGAACCAGTTGAATCTGGGAGGCAGAGGTTGCAGTGAGTCGAGATCGTGCCACTGCACTGCAGCCTGGGTGACAGAGTGAGACTCTGTCTCAAAAGAAAAAAAAAAAACAAAAACCCCATCAGAATTGTCTGTGACCAAGGCTGGGACACAGATGTCACAGAGCAGGAGCAGGTCTCTTCCTCAAGATCCCACCATGGTCCCCGGTGGCAACACAGGGAGGGAGGCCAGCCCTCCAGAACCCTCCACCCACACGCTTCCCATGGGCCACTACACCCACACAGATCGTGAAGTGCCACTGCTCTCAGAGGTGAGGAGAAATGAAGCGCCTTGCTTAGATAACACAGAGAACTGGTTTTAGATCCCAGATACACTCAGCTAATTGGCAATAAGAATAGACAATGAACTCAGTGGCCGAGAGAAAGGACGCTGATGCAGAGGGGAAGGCCAGGGCTGGGACAAAAGTCATGAAAAGCAGTTCTGACCCGCATGTGAGGGGCATTTAATGGAAGAGTGTGACATACAAAAATGTAGTGGAATTCCATGAGGGAGGTATTACTTAGGGCTTAGCTATAAAAAGCAAGGTTTTATTCATCTAGATGGGCACTTCCTTTAGAGATTTTTCTCCCATTTGTCTTGCATGTAATGTGTCTACATAAGAATGTAAAAGAGAAACAAGATGATAGCTCAAAAAAATATTTTAATAAAAATTACTCATAAAAATCCTAATAAATTTTAAAGAGCAAGATATTCCTTATTACATTTATAAAAGAACATTTGGTCCTTTTACAAAAAGATCCCTTTTAATTTAAATACATTTCTTATTTACAGATTAAACATAAAATATCATCTACAGTTGCAAAGCATATTGCACATTACAGAGAGAGAAGCATTTGTGTATTTCCGTAAGTTTTCCCAGTTCCCAACTCTATACTTTTTTTGTAAAAAGATTTGCCTTTCTTATGCAAAATAAATAAAAATGCAGCTTGTGTTTTGCTATTTAAAATTAAAACAAAATAACCTTTAAAAATACTATTCCTCTGCCTTGCAGAAAGAAGGAAGAGGGTATAGAATCAGGGAGTTCCACAGGTACTTGACATTTTTACCAGATTCACATCCAGATCCAAGCGGGAGCATAACCCTGAGCCCTGTGAATCCTGGGACACAGCCCAGCCCGTCCCACCTCCTCGCTTTCCCAAGGGGTCCCTGCCCTGCAGGGAAGAGGCACTAGAATAGGAGCTGGATGCTGGGAATGGACAGGAAAGCTCAGGATTTTCTTCTCAAGTTCCTGCTCAGCCACCCTGTGGCTAAGGTAATCACTCAGCCCTACCTTTTTCACCAGCACTAAATTTGAAAAAAGATTTTTGTTTTTGTCAACAGACAAAAAAAATTTATCAAAGAGAAAGGCCTCTGGTGCCCTCCAGAAAGCAGAAAGGAATGTCTCATGTTGAGTCTACACAATCCAAAGAGGAATTACAGCTGGTAATCATTCAGTAAACTGAACTAAGAAATCGTTAAGAGGGATATTTTTCTTTGGTGGGGAGAAGGGGGAAGGGGAGGAGGAAACAAGGCCCTCAGATTGCACAACTGCACTGACCAAACCAGGTACTTCCTACAGACGCTCCTTTAATAGTCATGTGCACAGACACCATCCTGGTGCATTTTTCTTTAAATACATAGAAAATTATTTAAGTGTCACGTGCACAGTCCATGATCTAAAACAAGAAAAGCCCTGAGGATTCAGTTACAATGAGTAAGTTCCGGCACAAGCGCTGCAAAAAAAAATTTTTTTTTAATGAAGAGAAGATTTGGATACAGAAGCTGGTTTTTCACAATGGCCAGTGCAAATGGAGAGCTAGCAAACCCTTCCTTGCCACCTGTTCTTCTAGAAGGGATTCCCCGGTCACATCAACTAAAGTAGCTAAGCGTCCCCTGTAATGATTTGAAAGTTTGTTATGAGAGAATTACACTTCGTCAAGCCATCTATAAGGCAGCTTTCTACAACAGTTCTGCAAAATGTTTCCACCACATTGAGCAAAGCTGACACTAGACACTAGCTACACGTGGGAATAGGAAGATGGGCCAGGCTCAGAGGTGCCGCAAAGGATGAAGTCCACTCAGATTTGAGGCAATCCTGGGGCAAAGCACTGAGCAAAGCAACTTCTCTGGTAATCTCCTCCTCAGCCATTCTCTATCCAGTATTTCAGAACACAGAACAGAAGAAACTGCAAAAGCCCTGCAGGATATATCACAGTTGTTAACATTCTGACTTTCAAAGAATAAAAAAAAAAAGTAACCTTTGAAACTGGCTCAAAGAACCTTCCGGCATCCAGCCCCACAAACCACTGACTACGCAGCATCAAACTTTGGACTGGGTAGTCTGGAAGCTCAACAACCGGGATTAATATGTACTAACTCACTTACCCTCAGTCTCACCCACGGGTATTAATTCCAGTACCCAGAAGTCAAGTGGGTTTGTGACTTAACATAAAACACGTTTCCTGACAGCCTGTGGCCCCTGGGAAGCACCTGCAGCATTCTGTAGTCTGCAAGCATGAGATACCTATTCCCTATTCCAGGAGCATGAGGAGGAAGGAACACCCATGCTTGCTCGAGTGACAGGCAAAGCGCCTCATTAAGAGAACACTGGAGTGCTTACCCACCACTGCCGCCACAGAAGCCAGAGCGGGAGAGGAGGGGAGCACCAAGAGAAATCACAGGCACAAAGAACTCACCTCCTTCTCTGAGATGCTCTATTTTCCCAAATGGGTCACTAACAGTCCCACCTGTTTGCCCAGAGACAAAGGTACAAGTATGCTCGTGTGTGTGCACGCATGCGTGTGTGTGTGTATTTAACACTTTTAATGAATCAGTAAAAACATTTGAAATATATATATTATTCTCAAAGTTTTCTATTCAGTAGATGGGACACTGTTAATAAACAGAATAATGCTTCTGAAATGAAAAAAGGTAAAATAGAAGCATTTTATTTTTTCTATTTTAAAACAATTGGTGTAACAAATGTTTAAGAGATAGAGATGGCACGTTTATTACTGAAAATACTCTTTTCAAAAATCTCAAAAGAACTGAACTATATATTTTTAAAACCATAACACTTAAAATTTTCAAGAAGGAATAAGATTTCTCCCTTTTGACTAAAAATGCAACATAAACTTAGACAGTGTTTATTTCTAGCTTTGAAAAGATGTACATGAAATCCTTAGAGGTGGGAAAACAGTGACAGGTGAGAACCATGGTACATGAGGCTGGAAGTTTTAGGGATTTCCTACCCTTTTTACTAGAATGCGTTTCCACCCATGACGCTTCATGGAAGCCAGACTAAGAGTCAACCCTGCTGCACTGTGTAAGAGTAGCAGGTGTGTATCAGTGTGAGTTCAAAGAGAGATGTTCTGGCTAAGAAAATAATAACAAAAAAAGAAAGAAGGCATTTTAGCACAACTTCCTCCTTCTACATGCTTACTTTTACAGGTTGAAAGGCAAAGACTGGCCAAGCAATTTCCATCCCCTTTCACCACGGTCTCACCATGTGGCTAAACAGGCCTCCTCAAATCATAGCAGTAGCTGCGACATCCAGTGGCCCAAACCAAAACCAATATAAGGCACTAATCTAAAGCCTGTATTACAGAGAAATGGCTCAAGGATGCTAAAAGTCACGTGATCATTTCTTTCTCCCTGATTTAGCTAATTGGCACTAGACACAGGAAACAAAAACAAAACAGAACTCTAACCCAAATATGGTCAGAACTGAGAATCCTTGCTTAGGAAATACGAGAAAGATGGAAGCTCAGACAATCTTAGGCATTGTTCTCTCCCTAAAAGTCACCTGATTCTGGAACTATGGGAGTTCCTCAGGTAAGTTCATATTCAAAATGCAAAATACCATCCAAAAGATCTGTCAGTTAACCTCTTAGACCATAACATAATAACTTAAGAGACTATCTGTTAAGAATTCTGGTTAAAACCATTATTCTTAAGCAAATAATTTGTAACACTGTAAAGATTACTTGAGGCAAACATGAAAAACTGGATGATTTTTTTCTCCCATGTGATCCAAAATCATGGTTGGATATCAGGGGAAGAGCCCAATTATCTAACAACAGAAAGGATGACATTTTCAATGCAATTAAGTAGGGATACCAAATGAACCACAAGCCCTTTTGCAGAAATTTCATTCTCAATCCTCTAACAAAGAAGTAGCTAGCCAGGTACAGTGGTGCCCACCTGTAATCCCAGCTACTCGGGAGGCTGAGGCAGAAGGATCACTTGAGCCCAGGTAACCCTGTCTCAAAAAAATATCAAGACCCTGTCTCAAAAAAATAAAATATAATAAAAAAATTTTTTTAAAGACATAGCAATACTCCAGTATAGCAGGTGCCAGCAAAGTGAAGAGACTTAGGTTCTAAAGTATAAAGCTGTGAACATCAATCCAAAGATGCCCCATGTATTGTGCTTATAACATCAACATGTCATAAGAGGCCAATTTCCATGTATCTTCTCTCTTCAAATTATATCCTTAACAGGGCATTTTATTGAACAGGAGAGAAACACTGAAGTGTGCAAAGATTAACCAGATGTGGTGAGGTGCTGCACAGAAATTCCTACACCATCATGGACAGCAAGACTTCTGTCCCCTTCCATTTCAGGCTGGATTTTGGCATGGTCTGGCTTCGGTTGTTAAGGTCTGGTTCAAGATGAGGCCTCACAGAGAGCAGATCAAATCAAACCAACCATCTGGTCAATCTGTCGCATGTAGATGCTCTTTAAGGGCAGGGAGTACCTCCTCTCATCAGGTACACGATTGCACTAGAAAGACAAAAACGAGGGAAAATTAAAAACTCATATGTTGCTCTCTCAGGAAATGTGACTGGATGACTTAAGCCAGGGTTTCTCAGCCTGTGAACTACTGACGTTTGGAAGTAAGTAACTGTTGTGGAAGCTGCCTGTACACTGTAGGGCGGTCAGCAGCACCCCTTGCCTCTCCTACTAGGTGCCAGTGGCAACTCCTATGCCTCAGTTGTGAAAATCAAAAACGTCTCCAGACACTGTTCCAATGTTCCCTGAGAGCAAAATCACCCTCAGGTGAAGACCACTGACATAATTTAATATCCTCACTCACTTTATAAAGAAATGGCAGATCCAGGGAGGCTAAAAGGCATCACAGCAACTGCTTAGTGGCCAGGACTGAAAGCCACATCCCTGGGGTCCTTAGTCCACCCAGAATTTCAGAAAACATTTCTGCTATTTGAAAATACTTTGTTTTTCTGAGCTATGTTTTTCTCATTCACAATTAAACGCTAAATGCTTAAGACTACTATTTTTTTTTAATTAAACCCCCCCCACCCCCACCACTTTTTTTCCTCAAAGGAGATGCACATCTTGAGAACTAACCAACTGTGACATCCCTGGAAGCAGTTGTCTAAATACATTCATTATCCACTTCATCTCCAAAGAAACATTTTCCCCATGCCCTATAGTTGAACTTACTATGCCCTGCTCCTCATCCCCGGCAAGATCAAGACTGGCAGGTCCTTCCATTGGTCCCAACTGCCCCCGCACAGCCCACATCTCTATGCTTCTGCAGGTGCTACTCCTTCTGCCTGAACATCCTTTCTGGGATACCCCTTTTCATCCTTCAAGGATCTCCAGCAAGTGACCTCCTCAGGGAATCCTGCCTTGATTTTCTCTGGAGATTACTCCCTACCCTCTGTGTTTCAACAGCACTACAGACAAACGCCTAGGATGGAAGTGGATTCCCCACTAGGCCATGCCCCTATCCAGAACTGGAAGCCCTTCTGAAGGCCTGAATCCCTGGTGCCTGGAATCATGGGATCAGATCTATTAGTGAATGTGGCAGGTCAGAGATGTCTCCTTCCTAAAAGAGATGACACTGCCTGGGTCCAAATCCTGGCTCCACCGTGGGACCTGAACCTCTCTGTGCCTCCCTTTCTTCATCTGTAAAATGGAGATGTTAAAAGTACCCACCCCTCACAGGGCTGTTGTTAGAAGTAAACGGATTAATGTATGTAAGCGTTTAGAGTGGTGCAAAGGTTAACCCTGGTATGTGTTTGCAAGTGCTGGCTGTTATTAACTCTTCCCCCTCTCACTCTCCTTCCCCTTCCTCCCGATTATGCTTTGTCCACTCAATCAGCGCTCCATGACTGATGGAAATGGGGATGGGGGTGGTTATCTACACTCCGGCCTATCGATTTACTTCATAGACTGATGGTGAAGAGCTTCACTGGGGATTCATGGAAAAGCACTGAAGCACAGTCTGCGATGAAAGGGTGCCCCTAACGCCAAGGCAACCCATCTGTGGGGAGGCTGCCGAATTTCTGACCACCAAGGCCCTGGGGGATAACAAGATTTGAAATTTTGACTGATCTGCATTTCCCTATCCTCACTTCCAAATCATCCTATTTGATTCAAATCAACACAAATACCTGAAACTTTCACTAGGGATGCAAGGACTTCCATTTGCAAATTTTTCCTGCCACTTCTCAGGACAATCTAGGCATGTGGAGTAAAGCCCTACTTTAAATGAATGTGGGTGTTTGCTGCACTTCGAAGAGCATCTTCATTGGGACCATCGTGACTACCACCGCTTTTTTTCCCTTCTGCTGCTGGTAAATGATTTTGCTGAATGTCTTCCATTTGCCCCTCCAGGTCCACTGATGGATCATATCAACAGGCTCCCTCGGCCTCCAGCTTCTGTCCCAGGCAGCCAAGATGCTCCAGCAGGCAACTAGGGGAGCGGGGAGGGGTCACATGTTGACTCTGCCGGCTCCCTCCAGACAAGGCCAAGCAAGTCAGATCTGAGCGGTGGCTCCTGCTGAGTGGTCGCTCCTCCCACAAGACTCCCCCCTTCTAGGATCCTGTAGCCACTCTCTCCACTGGCACCTGCAGCCAGCAGGGATGATGCCGCCGCTGCTCCTGTGGTTTCCCTACACCCTGACAACATCTATGTAAATGGTGTCTTCAGGAGGTGTTTTCAAATCTCCCAATCTGTGTACACCATCAATTTTCTGTCAGGAAGTCTGAACAACTAAGGAATTCATAGTATTTTCTCTTCCTCTATATGCAAATCACCCCTGGAAAAAGCAACTCACGTTGGAGCTGGAGTTGATGACTTTTAACTCGTGAGGTCTCGGCCTGTGCACAGACTTTCCCCCTGGGTCCTGCCCTCCCTCTTCAGAGAAGAATTCCTTCCATGGCAATTCCCGAAGATGCTCATCCACAGATACAATGTGTCCCTCTGTTGTGAACATGTATCTGGTTCCAGACTTGTGTACTGGATTGTCTTCATCAAACAGCTAGAGGGAATGCAGAAAAAGATACAACCAATAATTGTAGCACACTTGGAACTGAATCATAGGGGCATGTCCCAGCTACTCAGGGAGTAGAATTTGCTTGGGCCTCATGCTTCTCAGTGACAACTGGGTGAAAAGGAATTAACTGACAACTGTGGTGCCCAACCCAGGCTGCAAGGCAGAATCACCTGCTTCATCTAAACTCAGATGCCTAGACCTGCCTCTACCCTACACATATCCTGCCCATACACAGAGACTCAGCAATTCCAAGGCTAAGGCCCAAGCACAGGTAGTCTATAAAAGTTCGCTGGATGATTCCCATGTGCTACCTAAGAGTTCTCCGGCCGGAATTCTAGAACTACACCCAACTTCACACACACCTAGACCCTGAACTCTAAATGCTGACAGGGAGGGACCAAGTTTTATCCACCGCCATATCCCCTGGGCCTAGCACATAGGCCAACACATCTGCCAACATTCACTTCACTTCTTGCACAACAAGGGTTGGGCTCTGAAGACGCAATGGTCACAAGGCACAATCCTTTCCCTCAATGGTGCATGTGACATGGAACGAAAAAGCATCTAGAAAGAACATCTAACCCAATATGGGATGCAACAGTGCAGGAGAAGGCAAGTGTTCTGTGAATGAATGAATGAATACCTAGAAACTCTCTGAAACTTTATTGGTCACCTAAGCTATTTCAAGATGAGGAAAAATAAGATTCAGTGCAGCTTGTCAATGTTTACACAGTAACAAGAGAAGAACAGGGCAGACCACAGGTTTTCCTCTCCCCAGACTCCAGGTTCTTTCACCTAGCACACCCTACAGGGTCATCTTCCTTTTACTCTAAAGCTCGCCCTGTTAACGTCCTTCTGACACCATTGGCTGCTGGATGGAAATATGCAGCTAGGCTCTGACCAGCCTGATTTAGCAGAACTGAGCCACCTGCACAGAGAGCAAGAACCACTGCACACACAGGAATCGACAGCAGGACAGCTGTCTTCCCCCTGGACAGACCACATAGGCTGCTGGTGGACATACCTCTGCAGTCATCTGTGAAAAGACACCAGACACAGAAGAGTATCATCTTAACGGATTAGACCAGCAGCTCCAAAACCTGGCTCATGTGAAACCACTGGAGGCACTTGTCAAAATGACAGATTTCTGAGCCCGCTTATTCTAAAGATTCTGACTCAACATGGCTGTCATCTTAGCAAGGGCCCCAGGGTGATTTGGACCCAACTAGCCCCAGGCGTAGGAACCACGGAACTAGATAAACACAATTTATCACAGCTGCTTCTATCTCTGACCCTCTGCCAAAGTTCTCAGTTGCCATGCTATCTTCTAACCTGGAAATCCTGCCCTCTGTTTCTATGTGGCCATACTGAGGAAAGTGGCAGGGGGCATGAGAGCGTCTGTGTGCACGAGGCAGAGCGGTGGGGTGAAAAGAGCACCAGACAGGGAGTCAGGACACAGTTCACACTTCACCTCTGCCACAGCCACTGCCATACTTCGAGCAAGTCGCCTGACCTCTGTGTAGGCTGTAGTTCTCGTGAGGGAAATAATGAACATATGAACATTAGGTAATACCAAAGGTTTCATCCAGGTCCAGAAATTTCTCTCTACACACACACACACACACACACACACACACACACACAATCATGTGCCTGAGGATGTGTGTATGGACAGAGACAAGGCTGAGCTGCAGGTCTTGGCCAAGATCACATACATCAAGAGAAGTGAGAAGCCATTATGAACACACCTCTCTTCCTCAGAGGCGTCTTCCCCGACCACCGCACTAACGCTGGTTCTGTATCAATCGTTACCAGCATTTCCCACAGTTTGTAATCATGAGTTCAGTTCTTGGTTTACTTGACAAATGACTTTTCGACAAAGTTGGAAACCATGAAAGAAGATAGTAATACCCTTTGGTTCTGACAGCATTTGCATCCTGGGGATGCACAATGTCCAGCATGTAGCTGTGCCCAGTAAGTATCTGTCAGATGGAAGACTATGCGAATGCTTGCTCTAAGCAATACTAAATATTCCTGGGTTCATCTTGCAACACACATACCAGATACAAGTATTTACAGGTCTCACTGAGAAAGAAGCTCTCCATCCGGTCTTCTGTGGACTTGTCAATGACGTGATGCAGCGTGGCGTACCCACACCTACAAAACAATCATCTGGTCAGTCCTGCCTCTCTTCCTTCCCACCTGCTAATTCACTTAAAAAGCAGAAACATTCTCTTATCAGAATAATCAACCAGTCATCCAGCACCATTTGAAACTATGTTTACATTGAAGAGCTCTCCTTTTTTATAGCCTGGGTTGTTTGAAAATTTACTTAGCAAGTGCTTTTGGCTGCTAAATTATCAGGTGAGTTACAGGGTGTGGGCGTGGTGGCAGGGTGCTGGCCAGAAGCGTAACATGGCACCAAGAAAATGACTGGCAACAAATTTAAAAGTACTCATTTAAATTTCTAGTCCTAATACTCGTAGAATTGACTTATTATTGAGAATTAACTTATTATTTGAGTACTGACTTATTATTTAAGATAGTACTTTAAAAAAAACATGATATAGTAGGTAAAAAAAAAGCATGTCACAAAATTGAAATATAGAGTATGTTTCTTATATATACATATATACACACATCATATATAAAATATATTTAAAAGATTATAAGTACATACATTTCAATACTGAGTACAGTTTTCTCTGTATGTGGAGATTACAGTGATAATATTCTACTGCTTTATATTTTCTGTACTCCCTAAACATTTTAGCGTATATGTTATTATATAACTAGAGGAAAGAAGTTAGAATGAACACCCATAATCTGCTAGAACCTCACAGAAAAAAAAGGGCAGTTCTCACTACAATGGAAAGGTTCTACTAGACCAAAAGGTAAGCAATTTCCCTGTAAATGTAACATTAATGACCTGGTTCTATAAATTAAAATGCAAACTAGGATATCTCCCCAAAACAATTTGAAATAAATTAAAAGTGGCTGACAGAAAAAGGTAGGAACTTAGAAAACTGACTTGACTTTTGTGTACTTTTCCAGACTCTGCAGAATATCCATTCCTACATGGAGGTAGAAGGGATTCTTGGTTGCCTAGAGAGAACACGAGAGAATGTGATCCAGCACGGGCTTGGAAGACATGCTATCGACAAACATCATGGTGACTGCGGGGCTTCCCCATGGAGACGAGTCGCCAGCCAAAATAAGAAACAGGGCCCAGGTCATTTATCTTGCAGGGTCACAACGGTTAGAGGACTAAGGTATTCTGTCAGTTCACATCAAAGCGTACCTGTGACTTGTTTAACTTTAGCCAGGGGTAAGACCATCTGTTCCAGGGTAGAACAATAATCTACTTTGGTTGCCATCATGATTAGAAATAAAACAATGCCCACCCTGACAGCACCATTATCTGAGAACAAATCCAATTTCTATCTTGCCTCAGAACTCTCCAGAAACTTAAGACACAGGCACAGGAAAGAGGACCTTGCCACCATTCCAGTTATGGCACCATGAGGAAAGGCTGATGGGAACACGACTTTCCAAAGTGTAAAGGGAGGCCGCCACCCTTTCCTCTCTAATCCCCCTGAGAAATCAGTCCTCAGTTGCCTACTCTTCCTTCTCACACATGCTCTTAGATGGTTTTACTAGAGAAAAAAACTTCTCTAGGAAGATAAGCCTTTATCCAACAAACAGTTTAAAAGTTGGAGATCTTTAATTCATGCCTAGTGCCAGATTGCAGCAACAAAGAAAACAAGGTTAGCAGTCTCCAGATTAAAAGTGCACAGGGTGTGGCTTCGGAGGGTAAAGCTGTAGAGTGCAAGACATCTCTGTCAACGTGAAGGAGAAGCTGAAAACATGAAAGAAGCAGTGACAGAAACAAAGAGGAGTAAGCTCACAGGCCACAGGACTAAGCTTAAGAGGAGAAATCAGCCAGTAACCGGCACGCCATCCTCCGTGTACAGCCTTCCTACTGGGCTCAGACAGGCCAAACAGGTGGCTATTATCTTTTCCCTCTTTCGAGAGGTTACCTAAAACTCACGAGGTCCCTTTTTAGGCATGAGGACTACTATCGGTTTCACAGGATTTCTTTCCCCTTTTTTCATCTGAAGCAAATGGCAAGGATTTGGTATAAAAAAATGGTTGAATAAATAAATTCAAATCTTAGTGTTAGCTCCACTACCAGACTTTCTAAAACTCCCCACTATCAGAGTTTCTAAAACTCCCCACTATCAGAGTTTCTAAAACTCCCCACTATCAAAGTTTCTAAAACTCAGGCACTGCTTGCTAGGGCTGGCCGACGGTGGGCATCTGTTACAGGCCTACTGAATTTCACCAAGGCCAGTTTCTTGGTGAATTAACCACTCGTGCTGCTGTGCATGTGAATGGAGGAGGACTCTCAGTGTGTATATATGTATGGCATGCACAGAAGTATAAATATCTGGCTTCAACCGTCAGGAAGAAGACATTTCACAGTTAAAGTCACATTCCCTCTGCCACTGAAGTAATTTCACAAAGGATGAACACTATTACATATCTATATACACAAACATTAAAGGATAACAGGCATCCAGATGAATCCCAGATGATTTCCTTTATAACCAAGAAAATGAATGTTCTTTTTGTCTGAATAGTTGTTACACAGACCGGGGCTCCACAGTACACTGATGCAGAACTGCATCCTAAAAACGAGTCTTCTGGTCAAATACATTTGGAAAACACCTTAGTACAAAATCTTCCTCATGAATACTTAAAGATGTGAGATATAAGTCCTATGGTAAAAACATGATTCAGCTTTGTAGAATATGAGGTTAAAAATATATTTGACTGCAGATGCCTTCTCTGTCCTGTGAAGTCACGAATGACACTGAACACTAACAAGACTACAGATAGGGGGTAACTCGATCAGAGTCACTATGAAACAACATAACCCTAAATCACTCAGCAAATGTTCATTAAGAACGAACTGCTGGGGTCAGAGGAGGCAGTGAAAGGAAAAAAAAAAACAAAAACACACAACTCTAGTACCTGGTAGAGGAGATATGTAGATTCCACTAACTCTGGTCTCAGTGGGTAGAAGAGAACGTCAGGGGCCTGCAGCTGCCAGTTATACCTCTCAGGGAGGGCACCATATCGTTTCCATATGGCATAGTAGAAGGCATGAAGGCAGATGGCATCTTCCACATCTCCTATCAGCACCTAAGGAGAGGACACAGGTCATCAGGCTGAGACACCATTCCTAGAGTGACAAGACATGGTACAAAGGGCCTGCCTGGGCTCTCCTCTGCCCCCGAGTTCTTACTTGACCTACACATACGGTTAAAGACAAAACCAACCCAAAAGTGACAACCCAGACAAATAAATGCCCTCCCTATCTGGCCACTAATGCCAAATTGATGTGAACTGCACACAGAAAAAGAGATTACGTGTACTAATGAACAAGGAATAAACAACTGAGTGATGGATTATCCAAAAATCACACACAGCCCAGCACAGTGCCTCATGCCAGTAATCCCAGCACTTTGGGAGGCTGAGGTGGGCAGATTACCTAAGGCCTGGAGTTCGAGACCATCCTGGACAACATGGTGAAACCCCGTCTCTACTAAAAGTACAACAAATTAGCCAGGTGTGGTGGCAGGTGCCTGTAATCCCAGCTACTCTGGAGGCTGAGGCAGGAGAATCTCTTGAACCCAGGAGGCGGAGGTTGTAGTGAGCCAAGATTGCGCCACTGAACTCCAGCCTGGGCAACAGAGCAAGACTTCATCTCAAAACAAAAACAAACAAACAAAAACAAAAATCACACACAGTCACTTCTCAAGCATGGTTTTGCACTTGTGTGGAATGGCTCTGTTCAATATTCTGGAGACTAACTTCACTAACAGAGAGATGAAGACATATAGTGTTAGTGACCTCCCAAATCCAAAGGAGACAGAGAACGCTCAGGGTATTAAAAAAGAAAGAAAAGGAGGGAGAAGCCCTTTTTGGTGATTGGTTATTCTTAGGAAATCTGATGGCAAAATACCTGCAGTCCAGGGAAAAAGGCCTGCAGAGAGTCAATCCAGGTGTTCATCAGCTGCCCACTGAACATGTTCACGTTGACATAGAGTGGCGGGTCTCCTTCTCCTTCGTTGCAGGCTTCCCGCCTGCAAACCCAAGCAGCACATTCAATGGTGAAAAGAAAGCTCACTGACAGATCTCTACCTCTCCAGCAGCCGCTGGTAGTTTCATTTAAATGGAATTAACATTAATTTTTTCTCCTAACTCATTCCTTAAACCTTTGGAGACAGACTGCCTTTAACTATCTACATTAGACTCTAGCAGAAGATAATATTTACCACAGGATCAAAGTTCCTAATGCAGCCATTGTAATATGTCAGGATTTCACAGTATTCTGCAGAAAGCACTTTGAGTTTTGGGTTTAAGAGCCCTGCCATATAAGAGAATTCAGTATACCGTATGGGCCTATGCTGGATTTCACCTGAGCAGAAAAGCTTGGTTCTTTTGGTACAAAGAGTCTCTTCTCTATTAATGCCCTACAGCATGGGCCTAGAGAAATGCATCACAGCAAGACCCTTGGGGAATACTGCTCAATTTAGTTTGTGGCTTTGAAAAGCAAAAATAAATAAATTCCACCCAAAAGGCCCCTTACTTAAACACAGCACAGATAAGTGGTTCCTACAAAAGCAATGTAGAAATGGACCCAGGAAAATCCAAGCAGGAAGCTCAGCAGCTGTAACTTGCACTGAAACTGGACACTTAACATAGAAATACATACAAAGAAAGATCTGGGGGCCAGGTGTGGTGGTTCACGCCTGTAATCCCAGCACTTTGGGAGGCCGAGGCGGGAGGATCACGAGGTCAGGAGTTTGAGACCAGCCTGACCAACGGGGTGAAACCTCATCTCTACTAAAAATACAAAAATCAGCCAGGCAAGGTGGCATGCAGCTGTAATCCCAGCTATTCAGGAGGCTGAGGCAGGAGAATCGCTTGAACCCAGGAGGCAGAGATGAATCGCTTGAACCCAGGAGGCAGAGGTTGCAGTGAGCCAAGATCGTACCACTGCACTCCAGCCTGGGCAACAGAGCAAGACTCTGACTCAAAAAAAAGAGAAAGATCTGGGAAAGAGAGTGACACTACATAGAAGCCACTGTAGCTTCAAATGGCTCTCTCTCTCCTGTCATCCTGGAGGCACAACAGAAAATGGTGAATAACGTTTTAAACAAACTCAGAGAGAAAAAAAAAAAGGTGGTAACTGTCTTTTCTATCACCAAGTATAAAGACCAATCCTAACAATTCTTTGGAAAGTAATAGAACCAAAACATTGTCCTGCATTGCAGATCTACCTGCAATTAAAGCCACAGTTAAACACTGGGATGTGTCAGCCCCTGTAGTAGCAGCAAGTCTCTAAGATGGCCCCCGAGAACCTCTATTCCTGCGAGTCACACCCTTGCATAGCCCCCTCCCACACTGAATGTATCATTTTGATCTGGGTGACTAATGGTCTGGCAGAAGTATTGGTATATCATTCCCAGATTAGCCATGAAAGCACTGTGGCTGCCATTTTGGCCTCTTTCTCTCTTTTTCTCTCAGATCACTCACTCTGGGGGAGGCCAGTGGCCATGAGCTACCTACAAAGAGGCACTCTGGCAAAGAACTGAGCCCTCCAGCCAACAGCCAATGAGGAACTGAAGCCTGCCAGCAACAGAAGTGAGCCTGGAAGGGGATCTCCCAGCACCATCGGGCCTTGGCATGGCTGTGGCCCTGGCCACCAACTTGACAAGAACCTCAGGAGAGATCCTGGGCCAGAGTGACTGGCTCAGCTGCTCCTGGATTACTGTCCCTAAGAAACTTCATGAGATGATGCTTGTTGTTTTAAGCCACTAGGTTCTGGGGTACTATGCTATGCAGCGACAGAAAGCTAACAGCTCTTGGTGCCCCCAGATGACTGACCAACTAGGAGAGGTGGTAAGATGAGGGCAGAGATAAACAGACCCTGTGATTATATGTTAAAAAAATACAAATACTTCAGAATGCATTCTATTTGCTTTACAAGGCAACAGAGGAGATGTTAGGGAGACATACCCTCTTCTTAAGTAGTTCTGAATACTCTGATATGCAGCATTAAACATTTCTAGGTCTTCTTTTTCTCCAAAGAGAATGTAAGACTTCAAGAGGTATTCATAGAAGGAGTCCAGCCCGGCACCCAGGCCACTCTGCTTTCCAACCCAATGGCCCGTCTGAATGTTCACGACATTGCCTGCAAAAATAAACAAGGCTCTTGAGGTCCCAACTGTCTCATCAGAGAGGACATGGATGGAGACAGGCCACCTACTCCAACCACACTGCTCCTCAGCACCTTTATCCTTGGCATACAGGAGAAGGAGTGGCTGCTTGGACCTAACATTTTTATCAGTCTTATCACTAACTTAGCCTAGACATCTTTCTAAATATATAACGTTTACTGACACAAACACGGGGATAAACATTTAATGCAAAATAAAAATAGGTTTGTCATTTTGCTTTTCCAGATTGACAATGCATTTCAAAACCCAAGAGTTTTTCACAGACTTTAAACCCAGTACTGCCATTCTTGGGAATTTATCCAAAAAAAAGATTATTTTAAAAAGAAAAAGTGGCCAGGCATGATGGCTCACATTTACAATCCCAGCACTTTGGGAAGCTGAGGCAGGTGGATCGCTTGAGCTCAGGAGTTCGAGACCAGCCTGGGCAACATGGTGAAACTCTGTCTCTACCAAAAATACAAAAAATTTGCTGGGTACAATGGCAGGTGCCTGTAGTGCCAGCTACTCAGGAGGCTGAGATGGGGGGTTCACTTGATCCCAGGGATCACTTGAGCCTGGGAGGCAGAGGTTGCAGTGGGCAGAGATTGTGCCACAGCCATCCAGCCTGGGGGACAGAGGGAGACCCTGTCTCAAAAGACAAAAAAAAAAGGGAAAAGATAATTTTTTTAATAATAAAAACAACAACAAAAGTGGTTATTATGAATGCAAGGCAACAACTTGGAAACAACTGATCTGCCAACTATCAGGCAGAATCAAAATATTTGTTTATATTATAATGAAAAATATATAAAAGTTACACAGGCCAGGCTGAAAGGGTCTATGGAAACCTAAAAAGTTGACAATCTGAAGTGACACTGGTCAACTATTTGGTGATAGGCTGACAATTTGAGTGACTTCTTTATTTCTATTGCTGTTGTTAAATACAACAAATGTATACATAAATTTCAGAACTTAAGACAGTTACATGAGTTAAAATAACACCTAGGCTGGGCACAGTGGCTTACACCTGTAATTCCAGTACTTTGTGAGGCCAAGGTGGGAGAATTGCTTGCACTCAGGAGTTTGAGACTAGTCAGGCAACATAGTGAGACCCTGTCTCTACATAAAATAAACAAAAGTAGCTGGACATGGTGGCACATGCCGGTTGTCTCAGCTACTTGGGAGGCTGAGGCAGGAGGATCATTGAGCCCAGCAGGTGGAGGCTGCAGTGAGCCAAGATCACACCACTGAACTCCAGCCTGGGTGACACAGTGAGACCCTATCTCAAAATAAATAAATAAAATAACACCTTGAGTTAGCAAAATACTCATAATTAGTGAAGATAAATGATGAGTACACATGGGTCATTATTCATCATACTTTCTACTACGTTCTGAAATTTTCCATAATAATTTTTAAGTAACATCTTGACCAAACATTCTCAAGGGAAAAAAACCCCACCTCATACAGGTTTAATCTGGACTTTCAATCTACTACCACAGGCCCAGATTTTTTAAAAGGAAAAAGCTGCTCCATCAGTAACTCTAAATTCCTATATTTAGAACCTTATATTGAAGCAATAAAATCTGCCTCAGAGGCAGTTCTTTTTATGGCATTTCCATTAACAATAATTTTCAAGTGGAATATGCCAGGGGATCCAAATCAGAAGGGAGCCCTCAAACACAAAAGCTTTATTCTTTTCCATCAGACCATGCAGCCTCTCTGCAAAGGGTCACATAAAGAAATTAGATACAGCTGACACAATTCTTGCTGAGTTGTCAATTGAGTTGAAGAGTGAAAAGGGTGCAGAGCCCAGAGAAGATGAAAGGAAAGGGGACCAAGCAGTGTGCAGTCCCAGTGGCAAGTAAAGGTGCCACACCTAGTAATCCTGTATCGTTGCTCCGGAGGTTCCAAAGGGCTTTCACTGCTCGTCTGGCCACCCACTCAAATGTGGAGTCCCCCAGGAGTCGACTCAGAATCCCGAATTCCACCAGGAGGGAACCGGCTCCCGCTGTGCATGTCTCATTATTGGTGTCAGGAGGAACTCCTGTCTTTAGATTCACCTGGGGATGGGAAGAGACAAAGACTGTGACAAAACTCAAGGAATCGACAAGGCTGAAAAGCCGGGTCTCAGAGACTACACTCAGCTGATAAACCAAGCTTACCACGGTGAGAGTCAGCCCTCTGCCTTCCAAGATACATCTGAGGTGAATACGGGAATTAAATTTAAAACACACAAACAAGACAGTAAGAACAGCAGAGCCTTGCTTTATTAATAAGAGCAAGTCTTCAGGGAATGGCTACACACTTCACTAAACCTTCTCTTTCCAGCAGGTTTTCTTCATGGTAACACAGGCACCAGGCTTTAGGGTTAGACACAAAGGCAAACTATAGAATTTCTTCTAAATTTTAAATGAACCACTATGAACTCACTCCTGCTCAGCACCTAAACAAACCTCAAACTGGGAGAGAAAGGAGGCACTACCAGAATATGACAGCCAGTTTCTTCATGAAGACTCTGTGCTCTGGCAGTTCTCAGCCAGTTACCTAAAAGGCTGACTCAATTCCCAGAGGAGTTCTGGGCTTGGCACATCAGATGTCACAAATATATAATCTAATTCCAGATCCTGGCATTTAAATCAGCAGCTAACTTGCTGGTCTGTGTTGCCTTTATTTGAAAGATCCACGTGAAGCATTGAAAAGAACACTCACTGAGTTCCCACAATACCCATGTGAGGATCTCTGGGAAAACAGACCCAAGTCAGAGATGAAGACAAACTCCCCACACTGCTTTGTAGCAGAGAATGTAAATCACACATGTAAATGGACTTAAGAATACTGAACTTCACAGAACATCAACTCTTTAAGGGGAAGGAACAAGTCAGATATATCACTGTTTGCCTTTCATACAACGGATGCTCAGTAAAGGCTGAATAAATTTTAAAGTATTTACATCATATTTAAGGCCAAATTCTTCTAAGGACACTGCTTTTCTCGTCTACCTCCATCCCATTCCTTCTCCCAAATAAATTAATAAACAAAGAATTTTAATTCAGGAAGATAGTGAATTGTCAAACACAAAGGGTCAAACCAGTCTACCCACCCGAGGATATGGAATCCCTGTCTTGGTGTTTTCAAAAGCAGGGAGGAGCCGCACCGCCAGGTCATGGGCCATGTATAACAACTCATTATCATAGTCTTTAATTGTCATGTCACCAAAGGGCTGCTTGGAGTCAGTTATTATTCTGTGAGCAGAAAGGAGGCTTCCCAGGACCCTAATAACAGGAAGAACAAAAAGATAATACAATCATGTTGCTTGTAAATGCACATAATCCAATTCAGAAAGACAGAAGTATGTTCATATCCACATAGACTCAGAACTGCCTGACATCAGAGAGACCTGACTTAATGGCCTCTTGAATTCCTTTCTAGCTCTAATAATACACGATTGATTTTTGTTAACCATATTACTAAAAGAGAGAAAGGGAATAATTTATCTGAGACTACCAAAAATAATACTATTTAAAATATTAACAGTTTTGGTAATCTAAATCTTAGGGCATTAAGAAAAGGGAGTTGGCTGGGTGTGGTGGCTCATGCCTGTAGTCCCAGCACTTTGCTAAGGGAGATGCATCTCTCGAGGCCAAGAGTTCAAGACTAGCCTGGGCAACAAAGCAAGACCCTGTCTCTATTAAAAATAAAAAAAAATTAGCCAGATGTAGTGGCACACACCAGTAGTCCCAGCTACTTGGGAGGCTGAGGCAGGACGATCTCTTGAACCTAGAAATTGAAGGCTGCTATGATCATGCCACTATACTTTATCCTGGGTAACAGAGCAGTACCCTATCTCTTAAAAAAAAAAAAAAAAAGAGTGTACTAATTGCTCTCAGAATAAATATTACCTATTAGTATTATTAAATTACTCTTGATTTATTTCACTTGGGGAAAACACTCATAAAAAAAACAGAAGCTGGGCATGGTGACATTTGCCTATAGTCCCAGCTATTTGGGAGGCTGAGGTAGGAGGATTGCTTGAGCCCAGCAGTTCAAGGCTGCAGTGAGCCGTGATAGCACCACTGCACTTCAGCCTGGGCAACAGAGCAAGACCCTGCTCTAAAATGAAAAAAAATTTTTAATTTAATTCAAATTAAAAAAAAAAAAAAAAACAGAGAAAGGTAAGGCAACAAATACTAAGTAATTTTTGTTGTTTTGGCTGCCAAGCAACTTCCTTAACACCGTAACATCTGGTAAAGAGGCAAGGTGAAGAGGAGGAGGAAAAAATGACCTACTAAGAGGCAGCAGGCTACCAGCTTACACCTACGTCCTTGTAGACCCATAAAGTCCCATTCTAAAGATCTGAAGTAGACTGTGACATATGTCAGAACAAAGGTTTTAAAGGTTTTCACCAATTTAATTTTAAATAAGTATTACATCTGTGAACTGGAATGCTATGCAGTTAATACAATTTTCAAAAGATGTAAACAGGAAAATTACCACAATATATCAAAGAAAGCAATACACAATATACTGGGTATGCAGCATGATCCCAATCCATTAAACAGAGAGAGAAAGAGAGAGAGAGAGAGAGCGAAATAGAAGTGAGAGAGACACCTAACAAAGAAATATACTAAAATGGTAAGCAGTGATTTTCCATGGGTGGTAAGATGGGAAACTCATTTCCTTCAGAAATATGTAGGGGTTGTCCTAGGACATGGTGAAAGAAGGAAATGAAATCAGACTATAAAGGGAAACCATGAAATTCTGTACTAGACAGACACCTATTTTACACCCCCGTTAAAACATAAATGTGCCCAGGCATGGTGGCTCACACCTGTTATCCCAACACTTTGGGAGGCCAAGGCAGGCGGATCACTTGAGGTCAGGAGTTCAAGACCAGCCTGGCCAACATGGTGAAATCTCATCTCTACTAAAAATACAAAACTTTGGTGTGGTGGTGAGTGCCTGTAATCCCAGCTACTCAGGGGGCTGAGACATGAGAATGCCTTGAACCTGGGAGATGGAGATTGCAGTGAGCCAACATTGCACCACTGCCCTCCAGCCTAGGTGGCAGAGACTCCATTTAAAAAAAAAACAAGAGTTTAATCTATAAAAACAAAACAAAATGCAAATGTGTCTTTCCCTTCAGTCTGGAAAGTGATTACTTTGAAATAATTGTTCCAGTTTAGATAGATATGAACATGAAAAATGCACACTGCACCCATAAAGCCCATATGGACTCCCTGCCTGGATCTTGTGGTGAAAAGACCCTCACAGGTATTTTTTTCTTTAAACACATAAAAAGAAGTCTCCAATTCATTATATGAATATTCAGTATTTTACCTTATCGTGGCCTCAAAGACTTGGACGGTGGAATCTTTGTCAAATGAAACTGTGTTGATCACTAACTTGACTGCTTTCTGGAACTCGGATGAATTTCCCATTATCTTTAAAAAGAGGAACACAGGTCATTACAGCAACTTGAAATGAAACTGAGGCTATATCATCACAGCAGCCCAGTCACATCACCTAAATGTCTGTATGTGGTTTTGTTACCATAGGAGTAGAAACACAAGAGATAGAAAAGCAGTTATTTCTTAGAATATATTCCCAGCACATGGCAGGCCCATTTCCTCCAACTCAAGAGTCCTATCTCCAAAGGACAAAACTGAAAGTAATTCCTTGTAAAATCATTGGCACTCCTCATCTTCCCAACTCCATTCTCCAGCAAACTTCACTATGATCTTATTTAACATGCCAGGCATTGTGGGTTCTAAAACTTCTGGCAGATATACAAATAAATCAGAAAACTGAAGAAACGAAACTATGTCTTTTTCTCTGCTCCTCAAATAAAGCAGCGGCTTGGGTGCTTGGCTCCCAGGAGACCAAAACATGTGGAAAATTGAATGAACTTGTTGCTTGTTATCCAGATGTCTAAACCCTTCGAGAAATAGTGGTAATATCTTTTGGAGCACAGGATAAAACCAGTGACTGATTTAAAGGAAACAAAACATATGAATAATCAGCTCTATGTCCTTTTTAAAAAGTGATCTAGAATTATGATTCCTATTTTGGGTATGTAGGTATGATGTCACACTAAGCTACTCTCTCCTATGTGAAGCACAGTTGGGCATCAAACTTTATAGATTAACCTGAATCAAAATTATTTCACTCCACTCAAAATTTTATGACAACCCTGAGACTACAATGACATCATAAAGACACACTGTGAAAGAAAAATAAATTTCTGGGACCCCAAAATCACTAAACCAAAGGGAAAAGTCAAGCTGGGAACTGCATCAGGCAAACCTGCCTCCCATTTTATTCCTAAATAAGATAGCTACATAGATTTAAAAAAAAAAAAAAAAGCTATATATGTTCCTTACAATTTACCTACAAGGAAATTCCCTGTGGGCCTCAAGATCTTCCCCTCAAAACAATTCTGCTGAATTTCACCCTGGCAATGTAAATTGACAGTTTATCTTCACAGGTATGAACAAAGGACAGAACTCAGTCATCCCTCTGCTCACCCCAGAAAGATGCATATCTGATTGCTTCCTCTGCCCTAGTGTTTATGCAAAACTGCAGATTCACTAAGCCAGACAAAGGCATAAGTGACTATTCCTCTACCTTTGTCACAGGTAAATTGTATATTCAGCAAAAGGCTAATCAGAGAGTCAACCAGCTGGACACGGTGGCTCAGGTCTGTAAGCCCATACTTAGGGATGCCAAGGCGAGTGGATCACTTGAGGCCAAGAGTTCAAAACCAGCCTGGCCAACATGGCAAAACCTCGTCTCTACTAAAAATATAAAAAATTAGCCAGGCGTGGTGGCACATGCTTGTAATCCCAGCTACTTGGGAGGCTGAGGTACAAGAACTGCTTGAACCCCTGGGAAGGTGAAGGGTGCAGTGAGCCGAGATCTCACCACTGCACTCCAGCCTGGGCAACAGAGCAAGACTCTGTCTCAAAAAAACAAGAAAAAAGAAATGTAACCATTTGTCTTTTATCTGCCTATGACTTAGAAGTGCCCCCTCACCCCACCCCCACCACTTCAAGTTGTCCCACTTTTCTGGACTGAACCAATGTACATCTTACACATACTGATTGATGTCTCATGTCTCCCTAAAATGTATAAAACCAAGCTGTGCCTAACTACCTTGGGCGATTTCATCAGGACCTCCTGAGGCTGTGTGATGGGTGTGTCCTTAACCTTGGCAAAATAAACTTTCTAAATTAACTGAGACACTACTTCTTTCTTCATCAGACATTACTACTTTCAAGTATGTCTTATTTCCTAATATTTATTCGTCTGTTACATTTTTTCCACCTCGTTATTTTGCTGTAACCTACAGTGTAAGTACAGACATTTCTAGCTTTCAGTTCTTTCTTTTTAGAAGATGATGCAATAATGCTGCAAGTTGCATCCAATGGTCAGGGGACTGCTATCTTCACAATGTTTCCCTAGCACATCTGTTAAAGCCTATTTAAATGTTAGCAAAAGAAAAGGAAAACTTCAACAGACGTTAACACCTGAAAAATAAGCCTGAAGCACTAAAGGCCGGATATTCTACAATGAAAACCACAGAGATGGGTCTGTTTTCTAACAGATGTTTACCAGCAACAATATCTGGTAAAGCTGCAGGTGCTGACATGAACTCAAATCAAGTGAGGATGGTGAAGGAAGTCAACAACTCTTACTTATTGTAGTTTATCATTATGGTCAGATAGCTACAGAACCCTGAGGAACTATGTTCTGAAATCACACACTCATGTTTGAAAATGGCTGAATGGGACAGGGGAGCTAAATGGATTTGTTTGTTTGACTGTAGGACTTCTCAGAGTCTTTAAAATGCTGATGGGCACTGTGGCTCTCTAATAGTGGGACCAGACATACAGAATTTCTCAAGTTCATTTAGAAATAGAACTCTTCTTTCAGGGAGTAAGTATCTTTGGAATCTGTGTTGGGAAATGCCTCATTAGTCAGAATTCATTTTTTGAACACACATTTGCACTGCTACTATGCACCAGACACCATTAAGTGTGGGGGAAAGTATTATGAACAACAGAATAGCAGGCAAGGTAGAGGGATAAAAAAACAAAATGGGGCAAAAAAAAAAAAAAAAAAAGGCTAGCTACTCGGGAGGCTGAGGCAGGCGAATCACTTGAACCCAGGAGACGAAGGTTGAAGTGAGCCAAGATCACGCCACTGCACTCCAGCCTGGTGACAGAGCGAGACTCTCTCAAAAAAAAAAGAAGAAGAAGAAGACAAAGCTCTCAGGGAGAAGGAGTAAGCTTTCATGAGCTATACATGAGTCTTAGGACGTTTCCTTTAAGCAACACTTGTAGGCTGAGTCAGCCTCTGGTATCATCAACAAATTAGCTCTAAGGTCGAACATACTTGTCTGGGCACATTTTGTTCAGTGATGGTAAATGACTGAAACAGCGCAGCAATAACTTCAGAAGGAGATATGGGGAAACTAAGTTGCTTTGTAATTTAAATTATACTAAATCAGTACCCCAGATTTCCTATTAGACCAAGGGCCTAGTCCTATTTCTACCACTTATTTATAAAATGAGGACGTAGAATGATCTCTCAAGCTCTTTTCAAGTTCTAGTAATTCTACTACTAGCAAGATACTAGACAATCATAATGCAAACTTGGCTAGCACATTACCCAATTCTTTTGTGTGTGTGTGTGTCTCCAGAGATGGAGCCTCACTTGTTGCCCAGGCTGGAGTGCAGTGGCGCAATCTCAGCTCACTGCAACCTCTGCCTCCTGGGTTCAGGCATTTCTTCTGCCTCAGCCTCTTGAATAGCTGGGACTACAGGCGCCCGCCACCATGCCCAGCTGGTTTTTGTACTTTTAGTAGAGAAGGGGTTTCACCATGTTGGTCAGGCTGGTCTCAAACTCCTGACCTCAGGCGATCCTCCCACCTCAACCGCCCTAAGTGCTGGGATTACAGGCGTGAGCCACTGCGCCCGCCCCCAATTCTAACTCCTAACAGACGGCTTTAAACTCTTCTATGGCATGTTAAAAGAAACAAGAATAAATAAAAGTACAACATTTGGGCTAGACTGCAATAAGAAATTTCGCATGGTAAAGACTTGCTGGACAATGAAGGAAAGCAAAGAGGTTGTAAAATCACCTTTACTAAGATTTTAAAACAACACTATGCTGGAATACAGTCCCCTGGAAACTGCTTTAATGGCAAAAAGTGAAGCAGATGAAGCACACAGACATGGCACCATGTACCGAGTGCCATACTGCCTTCAAGGTGCTTCTGCATATCTGCTCAAAGGTCTCTAGTTCTCCAGAGTCAATGGGCAAAACCACAGGATGAGGCGGTAATGCCAGCACCCACGTTCGCAGCTCAGACATGGAGTGTCCACGAAACAGGAAGTAGCAAATCAAAGATAAGAGTTTCTAGGGAGCCCCACATAAGGACTGGCGCTAGGGCTCCAACTTGCTCTTGGGGGAGCCAGTGGCTAGATGGTATTTCAGGGTACCTGCCAACCCTGAGATCTTCTCTCTTTTACTCCTGGAATACCAACTACTGTAATTATCAATATTAATGAGCTTCTCTATGGGTTCTTTTAGGGAATAAAATAGAAACTGGTTAAAAAAAAAATAGGTTCCCTAAAATCAATCATATATTTCTTCTCCTTTTCCTAATGGAATCACATTTCCCCTCATTTAACCTTCAACACTTTTCTTGTTCTCCCCATTAAGGTCATTAAAATAAATAACAGTTATCAAAGCTAACGATACATTTTGACTTATCAGGCTCCCTGGAATTCCCACTGCTGGAGGGAACTAGGGATAATCAACTCCAAAACACCTGAATTAATTTTTTTTAAAAAAGGTGAACACTTACTGCAAGTGTATCCAATGCATCAACAAGAGTCAATGAGTAGTTCCCTAGTACATCATTGATGTTCAGATTTGAACTGAAAAAGAAAATTAAAATTAAACAAAAAGATTTTATTTCAAAAGAGAAGACAATAAAACTAAACACCCATCAGAAACTATAGTTGCCAGCAACTCTTATTTATTCAGGAACTAATTATGGGTGAATTAATATGGCAAAGGTCTTTCTACCCCCAAAGCAACACTTTCTATGGTGTCCATAAGTAGAATCGAGTCACAGAACTGTGGAGACACATTTGTACCAGAACGGAAAGAATGCTCATAGGAAGTCAGGAGGCGGTGAGTCATCTCCTCTCTGAGATTCAGGTTTATCACCATAGACAATCTCTTTGGCCCTGTCCAACTTTAAAAAGCTCTGATTTCACAATCATTAGGAACTAAAGGAGAGCCCTTGTCATATGACCCACCTGTAATACTTTAATACAGAAATTAGACACCACAGCCTATATTACACACAAAAAGAAGTAAATAATTGACAGTGTCAATATTACTCATCTGCCCTATGGTTGGGGGTATAAAGTAACTTCTTTACACCATTTCTTCATTAATAACTCATCCAAAGGGTCTCCATTATTTCCATTAATTCTGAGATATCATTTAACACGAACCAAGGCAGGAATTAAGGCCTTTCTCCCTTCTTAACTGGAGCTATATAAACGTTTCTGCCACACACCTCTCACCCTCATAATCTACACCAATTTTCCATTCTGAAACAACCTTAAGAAACCAACTTCAGGATGACGAGGGTGAAGTTCCTCAGGCACTGTGGTATTTCTTTGTAAACAAAAAAGTCAACAACAAAAAAACTAATACATCTGGGAGAATAGGGATGAAGAACTAGTAAAATAAAGGACAGTTTGAGAAATTCTGGGAATTTCATTTATTTATTTGTCCCATTCCCAAAAATCCAGAAAATAAGGGCAGAAGCTTGGAAAAAATGATAGTAAGAGAAGACATAAGATTTAAAGATTTTATTAGCAACCAAAGCAAAAAAGCTCCAGTTTTATTTCCAGCAAGATTTATTGATATCTGCAGTCTTCCATCATATCCCAAAGCACTTTATCTGCTCCTTGGATCGCCCGAATGGGTCCTTATCTCACTTTCCAGTGAGAGAAGCTTCTGGTGCACAGAACCTCTCGTGTTGTGATGGCCTGCTGTGCTCTCTGAAAGGCCTGTGCCTCAACTGGGGGAAATGGGGCTTATGTGAAAGAGGCATAACAGCTCCAATGTCTGATTTTATTTGAACCCTCCAGTTGCCTTGTTTTATGCTGTTATGCCACCTAATCTAAAGCAAAGAATTTATAGTAAAATTTTAGGCTGGGCACGGTGGCTCACACCTGTAATCCCAGCACTTTGGGAGGCGGAGGTGGGTGGATCATCCAAGGTCAGGAATTCAAGACCAGCCTGGCCAACATGGCAAGACCCTGTCTCTACTAAAAATACAAAAATTAGGTGGGCATGGTGGCAGGCGCCTGTAATCCCAGCTACTAGGGAGGCTGAGGCAGGACAATTACTTGAACTCAGGAGGCGGAAGGTTGCGGTGAGCCGAGATCATGCCATTGCACTCCAGCCTGGGTGACAAGAGCGAAACTCCGTCTCAAAAAAAAAAAATTTTTTTTAAATACTTTTTTTGAAACAAGATATACATGGGGGCTATAGTCTAGGAACTAGGGCTATCTCATTTCCTATAAGCTGGGAAGTCAGAAAACTGCTTGGCTGGAAAATTGTACCTGTTTCTTCTATTTGTTGATTTTCTGGAAATAAACTTACACGATAGCAAAAGGTCCCCTCAAAGCGAGAGCTATGGATTCAAATATGCCTCTCAAGTGCAAGTGACAGCCAAAAAGGATATAAAAAGCACAAGGGTTGCAGGAGGGTCTCAACGGAGACAGGGAGATCCTTACTCCCAATTCTGCCAACTCAAGAATGTTCTGCTATGTGTAAATATTTCACTATGTTGCTCTGCTGCTTAGAAACAGAATGGGCTTTAACAGCCCACCTCATAAGAAAATAGCTCCCTCATCATGGAGCATCGAAGCTAGATGGTAATCAGGAGAACCACATGTAACTCCCCTTTCCTGAGTCACACCCAGATCTGCGGCATGTGTCACTCTCTCCACCTGCACAGGCCCATGGAAGGAAGGTACTCACTGTGAGCACTGAACTCCTTTCCATGTTTTATTGTGCTTTGCCTTCTAATCTATAACTAAAATAGACCCAGTTTTAAAATATTCCTTTTACAATGCCCAGTCACTAAAAATTAATGAGTTGCCACAGTAAAAAAAAAGAAAAAAAATTACTTGCAGTAACTGTGGGGTTCCTTCTCTCAACTCTAGTCAGACAAATCCTCTCCAAGATCTGGGGTATTCATTAGAACACTTTTAATTCTTTCTTACCAAATAATTGTTACATCCTCTTTCAAAATGTGCCAAAATGAGAGGGAAGTGGGAGTGAGGATGAAGGAAAAAAAATAAACACCATAAAACTCTCCTGGCCTAACAGCATGAAAATTATTATGACTCCATTTATGCCAGCCCACTATGCAGGTAAGACTCTGGATTTGTTCTTTGTAGATATTCTTGCCAATGTCCAGCCTAACCTGATACCGTTAAGTACATCAAGCCAAGAACTCAATACCTTTCCCTGTAACCAGCTGGCTGAACCGCATGACTAAATGCTCCACTTACTTCACCAGGTACAAATGTTCATGGCATTCACCCCACTGTAAATTTTTAAGGTTCACCTCAAAACAGAAAAGATGGAGAAAACCATGGCCTTTGATAGAAAATTTTTGATTATGTAGCTAACAAAATCAAACATGTGTTTTTAAAAATTCCCACATATTCTTAACCTGTAACAGCTGTTCAGAAATCTACCTGGTGTGGTGTAGGCACAGAGATAACATAAGAAAGTCCCTGCGTTCAAGGGATTGGTAATCTGGAGAGACAAGACAAAGGGAAATGCAGATGAATACACAACAGTACTCCATTCTCAAATAAGGTTAAAATGTGGAATCGCAGCTCAAAGGAAAGGAATCAAAAGGAGAACTGAGTAAATAAAGGAAAATCATCTTCAAACAGATGGCGTCACGGAAACAAGACGAGCCTGACTCTGAAAGAGGGCAGGACTTTCCAAAGAAAGAGGAATGCAGAGGAGGCCATCTTGAGCCAGAAGTACCTAAGCATTTGAGGGGCCGATATTTGTTTGGCTTAATTTGAGATTTGCTTTGTTGTTTTAATAGCAGTACAGCTGAGAAGAAACTGAGAATGGTCACATGCCCAAAAGCCAGAACTATAGTTAACCTTTCACAGGATTACAAAAATATAATATCCACATTTACTCAAAGAAACTTTAAATTTGGATCCTCCAACCCAAATTGAGGATGTGAGAAGAACTGACTTTGCAGTTATCTGTAGACAGAAAGATCTGCTCTTTTTAGAGTGTTCAGGTTTTATTCACTTCATGTTAACTCCTTACCTGACACCTCCCCAAGAACAAGTCACATGTACTTGAGGCAAGATAAGTTTGGAGCACATATGACTACAGAGAAACGGTAAGAGTGTTTTGCACCGATATTTTCTATGTGTACTTTTTATATAATACTCTAATGGCAAATTCACTCTTGTTAAATGAATCATTAGAATACATTCAGTTTTTTAAAATCTGAAAGATTTTTGGCTGGGCTTGGTGGCTCACACCTATAATCTCAGCACTTTGGGAGGCCAAGGCGGGAAGACTGCTTGAGGCCAGGGGTTTGAGACCATCCTGGGCAACAAAGTGAGACCCCACTTCTACAGAAAAATTTGTTTAAAAAAATTAGCCAAGCATGGTGGGGCACACCTTTAGTCCCAGCTATTCAGGAAGCTGAAGCAGGAGAACTGCTTGAGCCCAGGAGTTCAAGGCTGCAGTGAGCTATGATTATGCCACTACACTCCAGCCTGGGTGACAGAACAAGACCCTGTCAATTAAACAAACAAAAAAATACGAAAGATTTTTATTACAGATTATTTAGTTTGGGGATGTGAAGTACCCTCCTGTTTCAAAGCCAGCATGACAATACTCTGGTTCTAAACTTTCCTCAAGGCCTAGTATTCGACAGCGTAACAGGAGGACTGCAGTCAATGATAATTTAATTGTACATTTTAAAATAACTAAAAGAGTATAATTGGATTGTTTGTAACACAAAAGAAAAATGCTTGAGGGGTTGGATACCCAATTTTCCATGATGTGATTATTACAAATTGCATGCCTGTGCCAAAATATCTCATGTACCCTATAAATATATACACCCACTATGTACCCACAAAAATTAAAAATAAATTTTAAAAAAAATATTTTAAAAAAAATAGCAAAGCCTGGGAGGAGTTAAATTGAAGGAGAGTACAAAAAATTAACTTTTCCAATCTTTGTAAGTGGCAAGTGTGAGGCGTCTATGCAAGGCTTCTTTGGCCCTCCTCAAAGACAACAAAGGTTTACCAACCAACAGGCCTACCCAGCTCAGGGCACAACCCTTCCCTAATGCCATCCCCACCTCCTCAATGCTTCTAACACCCTCTTTCCAATAACGTATCTGTCTCAAAGCAACCTGACCTTAACTTATGCATAACCAAACCAATGCATAACCAAACCAAAACACTCATCAGCAGCCTTCATCCTGAAATAAAGGCCAACGGCATACCATACCACGAAGACCAGCAAGTTAAATCAACCACCACCTTACTTTGCTGGGAAGAAGGGATTCTTAAGGTTCTCCAGAAGCACTTTTAAGGTTCATTAAGAAAAACATTAAAATATCACGGGGCCGGGAGCGGTGGCTCACGCTTGTAATCCCAGCACTTTGGGAGGCCGAGGCGGGCGAATCACGAGGTCAGGAGATCGAGACCACAGTGAAACCCCGTCTCTACTAAAAATATAAAAAATTAGCCGGGCGTGGTGGCGGGCGCCTGTAGTCCCAGCTACTCGGAGAGGCTGAGGCAGGAGAATGGCGTGAACCCGGCAGGCGGAGCTTGCAGAGAGCCGAGATTGCGCCACTGAACTCCAGCCTGGGCGACAGAGCGAGACTTCGTCTCAAAAAAAAAAAAAAAAAGAAAAACATTAAAATATCATCAACTCACTCTCCAAACCATCATATTCTCAAATGAAAGTGTTATCACAATTCCCCGTTAAACTGTTTTCAACTTCAGTCCACCTGATAAAAGGTAATCTGAGAAACAGTCAGTAAGCAAGAATAAAGGCATTTATTGAAAGTGCTCTCTCCCTTCTTGTGATACCAAGAGCACTAGTGGAAAAGCACAAATTAAGATCCAAAATATGTACACATACTATGATTGCAACTATGTAAAACATGCATAGACATATGAGCAGGAACTAGTGGCAAAGATAAATTTAAAATCACTGGTGGGATTTTATGATTTTTTTCAAACTTTAATGATGTTGATTTAAAAAGAGAAAACACCAAAGCATGATGTAGGCTGACAACAAAAAAAGACCACAATTTAATGAAGTTTATTCCCCCCCCCAAAAAAAAAACTGAGATAGAAAGAAAATACATTCATAGGTATAAAGTCCCCTCTAGTTAAGTGATCCAAATAATTCATTCATTTCTTAAAATCTGGAAAGGCCATGGCCGGGAGCGGTGGCTCACGCCTGTAATGCCCGCACTTTGGGAGGCCCAGTCGGGTGGATCACGAGGTCAGGAGACGAGACCATCCTGGCTAATATGGTGAAACCCCATCTCTACTAAAAATACAAAAAATTAGCCGGGCGTGGTGGCACGAGCCTGTAGTCCCAGCTACTTGGGAGACTGAGGTAGGAGAATCACTTTAACCCGGGAGGCAGAGGTTGCAGTGAGCGGAGATCGCGCCACTGCACTCCAGCCTGGGCAACAGAGCAAGATTCCGTCTCAAAAAAACAAAAAATGTGGAAAGGCCAAATCCTTTTTTTTCAAAATGTAGTATTTTTTCTCAAGAAAACTGGGATAGAAAATACACATACGTATAAACGCTATGGTTAAGCAAGAAAAACTCATTAGTTTCCTAGAATTTTGAAAAGGCTCAGTCCTTTGAATTTAGCCTGGGATGTCCCCTTGCTTAGGTAGAAATCATGCTCTCAAACTGCAATTTAAAACATAAATGTGCAGATAACCACATCATTTTGAAAACCCAAGTCTGTTTACTCTATAGGCTTCCTTATCAGAACCTAAGGACTGGACTCCACTGCTTTCCTCCAGGTGAAGGAAAATGCTTGCCCCAGACGGTGCCAAGACACTGAGCAAACCAACTCCTCCACTCCCATCCAGGGGAGGGGAGTCACCTATTTGGACTAACAGGGTCTATGGCAATGCACATTCCTTCCCTACAGGTAAGAGGTCCTTAGCTGGGTGTACTGCCCTCTTGGACTTTGATGTCAACAGTGGTGACCCTTGGAGCTCAGCCTTTGCAAACAAGGCTGGTGGACAGGGAGGACTGGCTGACCTTCCCTGACAACCACGCCACCAGAGGCGGGGGATGTATAGGACAGATCGTACAGGGCAATGACGTTGACTGGCAATTCGGCATCCAATGAATTTCACCTCAAGTATATGGACCCCAAAATTGGGCCACATAGCTTCCCTACCCACCACCTATCTTCAGCCTAAGAAGCAGCCCCTGTGAAGGAGAGGCTGTAACCCGTTCTGCCTCAAACTCAATGGACGGCTTTAGAGAAGTCAACTCTTGGCTTTTAACATAGAAAAGACGTGGGTGTGGCAATCCGATGGAGGTGGGGGTGAGGGGTAAAGGCTTGTTCTGAGGCTGCGTTTACACGGCGAGCATGGAGATTTCATTTAGTTTATGCTCATCCGGAGGAAGGGCTCGGATGGAAGTGGAAAGCCCTCCAAGCCAGCCCTTGGCACTGCCACTGTCCCTTCTGGTCCTGAACCTCAGTTTTCTCATGTGTAAGACACTGAGCTGGACAGCAGTTCTGAAGTTTGGAGACTCCGGGAGAATCAGGAGAGGAAGGCCACCGGCCCACCCCGCACCCTCAAGCTCGGGGGTCTTCACAGGGACTCAGGGGGGACACAGCGCGGGGGAGCTGCCCAGGACCCTAACGGCCCTAGCGCCCTCGGGGGCCCCGGAGGACAGACGGCTGCACCCCGGCTCAGAGGGCGGAAGGAAGCGCGTGGGCACGCGGCCCCGGGCGGCGGGGGCTACTCACGGGTCCCCGCGGTCGGGCCCACGGCCGCGGCAGTGGATGGGGTTGAGCTCGTCCTGGGGGAAGGCGTGCGCCATGTAGTTGTCGTAGCCAAAGACGAACATGCCCCGTGCCAGGTCGCGCATCTGGGCACGCAGCTGCGGAGGGAAGGCGCCGCTGTAGCGCTTCTCGTACTCGTCCCGGCCGCGGCCCCGGCCGCCCAGCACATAGCCCCAGTGGGCTGGGCCGCACACCCCCGGCCCAGGACGCCGCGGAGCCTTGCGCGGGCTGTGCGCCGCCCCGGTCCCCGGCGGCTGCAGCCACGACGGCCCGGATAGCCCCCCAGGCCGGCCCACGGGCCCCGAGGCGGGCGACGCGGGGCCGTCGGGGCTCCTCAGACGCTGGAAGCCGAAGCTGAGCGGAAAGCGCTGGTAGAAGCCCATGCTGGGCCCCAGCCCGAAGACGAACCACAATACTCCATGGAGGCCAAGCCGGAGGAGCACCAGCCCCAGGACGAGCGCTCGCCATTGCATGGTCGCGCGGGCACCGCGGGCATTATTTTAAAGTGCGGGGGCCTCCCCGCCGACCACCGCACCCCGCGCTCGCCCCGTAGCCCGGCTCACTTCCTCTTTAAGGAACTCCCCCGTGACGCACCAGGAACTAGCCCATTGTCCCCAACCCCCAGGCTCTCCGGCGGGCCGGCCAGGCCCCTCGTTCGCCCGCCCGGTGGCCCGGGATTGGCCCGGCCTGGGCCCGGCCTCGCGGGGCGCGGCCCAGGACTCCCTCCCACGCCGTAGGCAGCCAGGGCGTCCGCGACGCCCCGAGGCCCCGCCCCTCACCCGGGCCCCGCCCCGACTCCCAAGCCCCGCCCCCCCCCAGGGCGGTCCGTAGCCCGACTGGCTGGCGTGGCGAGCAGGAGCCGCGCCGGCCCAGGCGAAGGAACTTCCAGCCAATGGGAGAGCTGCACGGCAGCGCCCGCCGGACGCTGGATACAGACTAGACCGCCTGGGCTTGGGTAGATCGGGTCTCTGGGCAGAGCGTGTGTCTGGCAGAGCTAGGACCGGAAAAAGCCACTCTAGGTCTAGGTTAGGAGTGATGACAGTTAAAAGATACATAAGGAAAAGAAGGAAAGGATCGTTTCTGTATAAAAGGAGCTATTTTTGCATGTCGAGCGCAGAAGTTTTATAACTTAGGTGTCTGTTTATGGAGCGGTGGGATACTATCTTTTAGTTCAAGGAGTGCACAAAACAGTATCATCAATTATGCTTTTTTGATTTAAACACACAAATTTTAAGAATCGCTCATGGTGCTTGTAAAACACATATCCCCAGATCCCTCCCTAGACCTGTCGAACAACTCCAACGGTCTCGGGAATGTGCGTGTAAGTACTCTTGGGCAGTTCTTAGAAACTGGCAGTTTCAGGAGTTATGTTATATTGCTTTTGTCTCGGAAATAGGATTTTTTTTAAAAGGGGGGGCGGGTTGGGGGTGGGAATGAAGGCTCCCACCACCACCAGATTATTTGCCAGATATATCTAAACATGTCTTCTCCTGTCCCTCCCATCCTACCATCTCTCCTGTACACCCGCATTTAGTGACCTAACCTTTGAGGTGTGGGGTAGATTCCCAGTTAAATCACTTTACCCCTCTGTATCTACTTCCTATAATAATTAAGAAGGTTGCAAATGTTAGCCCTAAAGGGCTATGGCTTTCACATAAAGATTCAATGGTTTAGCCGTTTATTTTGCTTGCTGCATTTGGAGTTGGCTGTAAGGTTTGCCCTCCCTAAGTTTAGACCCTATGCCTGTTTCATCAGGGTTTCTGAAAAGCTTGGGAAGCAAGACCTGACTAGACCCCCAAATCTGATATTGGCTGAGTGGCGGACCAAGGGAGTGCATAAGAAGATAAGTTGTCATGTGGCACTCTCATCACATTTTCAGGGTACACGACTTTTTGATATATAGAGGAGGTATAAAGGGAACTAAGAAAACACTTGATTACAGCACATGGTAGCTGGCACATAGGAAGCTCCTTACTGTTGGCTGAGCCTTGTTCTTTCCCAACATTGAGACATCGAGAACAGCCCAAGCAGCAAAAAGATTACGAAGACAGCTTGAGCCAGGGTCTTTAGACTACACAGCTTCTGCTTTTTCCGCTCTGTGAAGGATGCCTAGGGACTGTGCTGGCAGCCCAGCTCCAGCCCTTCATCCTGAACTTCTGCCTTCCTGGAACTTGCAAACTGAATGTGAATATTCAGTTGCATGTTGTATGTTTCCTTCCGGGGCTACTTTATTGCAGATTTTAACTTAAATTTGATCTGGTTAACTGCAGGCCCCATTGAGGACAGCTCCTGTCTTGATGTTAGGGAAAAACTCTTACAAAAATAAATCTTTTAATAACCAGAAAAAACCATCCAACTCCTGAAAGATGCTTTTCATAGTAAAACTGATGGTTTTCCAAACACTTTGACATGTGTGCTCATTTAATCTTCATAGAAAACATTGTAAGGCTTATTCCACAAGCCATAATGGAAGAAATCAGGTTGGGGGCTCAATTCTCAGAGCCTGTTGGCTCTAGGAAGAAAGAGAGTTACTACACTTTAGGGCAATTTGCACTTCAAATAGCTGGCCCTTGAGCAGACAGGTCCCTCTGCTCTTTCCAAGCCACCCAAAAGCAACAGTTTTGACATTAGTGCCCTGCAAGGCATAGCCTAGGCATTAGGGTCTAGGTTCAGAAAGTGTTTCCTTCTGGAATGAAACTGAAATGAAAAAAAAAAAAAAAAAAAAAAGGGTTATTTTGTGCTAGTCCTTTCGATTAGGACTCTCCTTAAGGTAAATGTAACCGGTAAGATTGGGACAACACCCATACCTAATCAGAAAACTCCCAGTCTTAAAAATCAACTCTTTAAGATAAACAGTTTGATTTGTGACAGGTTTTCCGGTAATCTCAAAAGAGCATCAGGGACTGATAAAAGAGGAAAGGACGCACTTTTTCAATGTAAAAATGGCTTTACTCTGGGGAATGCCAAAGAGATGACAACTAAGAACTCACATTCAGAAGTCAGGTGTTCAAATCGTAGCTCTGCCCTAAGAATGACCTTGGGAAGTTACTTTTCTGGACTTGTTTCCTCATCCATAAAATGGGTGATGAGGACAATGTTTATCACAGTTGTGATTACATCATATATATATAAAGTACTTACAACCGTGCTACATAGTGAGCCCTATTGTTAATACTTTTCAACTCTGAAACTTTTAAAACTAGCACCCGGCTGGGCGTGGTGGCTCACACCTGTAATCCCAGAACTTTGGAAGGCCAAGGCAGGCAGATCACTTAAAGTCAGGAGTTCGAGACCAACCTGGCCAAAACGATGAAACCCCATCTCTACTAAAAATACAACAATTACCCGGGCGTGGTGGTGGGCGCCTGTAATCCCAGATACTCAGGAGGCTGAGGCACGAAAATCACTTGAATCCAGGAGGCAGAGTTTGCAGTGAGCTGAGATAGCGCCACCGCACTCCATCCTGGGCAACAGAGCGAGACTGCGGCTCAAAAAAAAAAGTATTTCAAAAGCAGGGGTTTTGCAAAGCTGAAGGCCTAAAAAATAAAAGTATATAATTACAGTTCAAACTTATTTGATGGGCAGAAATCCAAGTTTGTCAACATGCTCTGTTAGCAAGATACAGGGTACTCGAGAGGCTGAGGCAGGAAGATCCCTTGACCCAGTAGTTTGAAGCTGCGTTTCCTATGATCATGGCTGTAAATAGCCAATGCAATTACCTGGGTAACAGTGAGACTTCATCTCTTTTTTAAAAAGGCATAGGGGACAGGGATTGGTAAAAACAAAAACTAGTACTTCCCCTGTGAAGGGTCATTTGGCAATTCCTAGTGTCAGAAAAAATTACAACAAATTTACTTACAGATCTAACTGGCGTTTATTCATAACTTATGAATGGGGCAGCCTCCATTCTACAAAACAGAATGAAAGCTCCCAATGAGAAACAGCAGAATAGTGGGTTTTTTAAGATGAGAGCAAGGAAACAAAACAATGAAAAATAACTGATTGGTTAACATCGGGTTACTTTTTTTTAAGGGTTAAAGAAGAAGGGACTTCCTTATTATTCTGATTCAGACAGACTGGGATTTTCTGTTTCCAGGAAAAACTGGTCTGTAAAGTTTCCATTTAACTGTGTGGCATTTAATATATGTAACTACTTTGGTCTGCTAGGACCTAGTGCAGAAACTCAGTCCACAAAAAATGACCCCCCATAATTTTTGTTTAACATTACCACAAGTCACCAGGCGCGGTGGCTCAAGACTGTAATCCCAGCACTTTGGGAGGCCAAGGCAGGTGGATCACTTGAGATCAGAGTTCAAGACCAGCCTGGCCAACATGGTGAAACCCCATCTCTACTAAAAATACAAAAATCAGCTTGGCATGGTGGCACGTGACTGTAGTCCCAGCTACTTGGGAGGCTGGGGCAGGAGATTGCTTGAACCCAGGAGGCGGAAGTTGCAGCGAGTCGAGATTGTGCCACTTAACTCCAGCCTGATGACAGAGCGAGACTATCTCAAAAAGGAAAAAAAGATTCCCTTCTAGCAGTTCTAATACCAAACCACTGAAACAAATACATGAACTATACATCAAAAATATTCATCATGCACATGCCCATACCATGCTCTAGCCTTTAGGTTACTGATGCTTCCAGAGAATGTAGGAATTCTATAAATCCTTAACCCTTCTTTGAATGAGAGGGCTAGCACTTTCATAAATTAGCTTAATAGTATGACAAATAACAGCAATTTGAATTTTTCTTATAGAATATACAAATGGAAGAGTTATCTAATTCATGTATTGGGTAGTAGATAGAAATGGTGAATTCTCTTAAGCCACAGAAACAAGCTAGCACATTGTGTGATACACATTGTACAACACTGAGGACAGGCCACAGTTGTAGGTAAGAATTGGTTAAGGGAGATGCTATAATTAGCAAGTGGTTAATGTTCTACTTCCCATGTCCAAAAGGGGACACAATGGTTTTGTTGGTCCTCCAGCCCCTTTACTTTGAAGAGTAGTATTTTCTAACCATTCCAGGTTTCTCCAAAGCTCTAGATAAATTCTAGCAGAACCTAGCTGGCCAGGCGTGGTGGCTCACACCTGTAATCCCAGCACTCTGGGAGGCTGAAGTGGGTGGATCACAAGGTCAGGAGATTGAGACCATCCTGGCTAACATGGTGAAACCCCGTCTCTACTAAAAATATAAAAAATTAGCCGGGTGTGGTTGCGGGCGCCTGTAGTCCCAGCTACTCGGGAGGCTGAGGCAGGAGAATGGCGTGAACCTGAGAGGCAGAGGTTGCAGTGAGCCGAGATCGCGCCACTGCACTCCAGCCTGGGCAACAGAGTAAGACTCCATCTCAAAAAAAAACCAAAACAAACAAACAAAAAAACCCAAAAACCTAGCAACACAGCAGTTATAAAGGATTAAACCTTAGCTCTAAACCACCTACCCTCAAATTGGTAGTAGGTATATACTTTTCCAGAGTGCATACCAAACATTTTCTGCAATCTGGGGAAAAATGTTCTAAAATTTGTAAATGCCTTTCAAAATATAAGCCTGTATATTTACAGAATTTCCTTCAAACAAAATAAATTTACTATATCATTCTGTAAAATGTCTGCAACCTCCAGCTTTTGTGCTAAAATTTAAAGTTATAACATGTAAATATTTCTGTATTTTTGAATTACCTTCCATTGAAGGAACATGTAATATTAACATATTCACTAGGACAAATCGGTGTGTTTGTATCTTTTCTCTTTTTAACCACCAAGCAAATTTCTAGGCTGCTAGAATCAGCCTGTCAGTGGCAGAAGTTATGGTTAGAAATCCTCTCCTCTTCATTTTATAGATGGGAAATCTTGAGCCACGAGGGGGTTCTCAACTCACCAGTCACACTATCAGTTAATGGCCAAGGAAAGAACCCATTCTCCCAAATGCCAACCCAGTACTCTCCACAGAATTAAGCTATATTAGCATCGTAAGCTAACAACTCTTTTTCTACATCCCTACTGTAAGCCCCAGTAAAATGAAGCTAAAGTATCTTTTCCCCCTCCTGATTCCTATTGGGAAATCTGCATTACCTAAATGCCAGATGCCTTGGGATTTCAAAATAGAATTATCTTACTGAAGAGAGGGCTGGTTAATAGAATGGAATAATAAATGACTACTGCTGTGGCTTAGATTTTTAAAAAATGTCCCATTGCAGTCCGTCTAGCATGACAATGACCTGCTTTGGTTTCCCTAAGAACACCCAAGAGGAGCAATGACAAAAGTACACATTTTATTAATAGCCGAATTTTAAACAGCAAATGTGTGGAGGTTATTTACTAACCAACAGGAAACACCTGCAGCAGGCTGCATACTTACAGAGCAGCAAACTTAAGGGAAGTCTGTAAGGCTTTACTGTCTTCAGGTCTCTTCACTGCTATGCACACAGTTGAGGGCATAACCTTAAAACTTTGTAACATAACAAAAACATTTTAAACATCAAACATTGTGCTTTCCCCACTGTGGCACATTTTTAGAGTAAAGCATTTGGCCAACTGGATGTTACAGCATGATGCCCACTACATTATGTTTAAGCTTCCATTCCAGTTCTGAACCCACCAGACCCTTGGAGCAGCTGGAATTACCAAAAGAGGATATCAGTGTAACTCAATCCTACATGGAGCGAATAGACAAAGCAATTAGTTCCTCAAAACACCCAATTTACTCGACAGAATCAAAGACCAACTTTACAAGTTTATAAGTTTTTAAAAGCAGATACACATTTAGAATTAAGCTAAATGTGTATCCTCAACGTTCCCCCATCCTCATCCCCAACTCTCACACACTCCTCCTTTGGTAGGAGAATGGTAAGAAGTGGATGAAACTTGATGCTTGACTACAAGGCTCCACTAATGCAGTGAAAAAAAAAAACAAAAAATACATAAACGTGATGTTCTAGGGAAATAAATGCTAAATCATACATCCAATTGGCCACTAAGGGTTGGCTATACAGAATTATAGTATGGATATGGAGAAAATGCCAATTGAACTTTTCTAAACAAATAAAAATATACAAAATTATTTCTCCAATAGCTTTGATAAGTATTGACTTATTTTATGGGCAGATGATACCAAACTAGCAAAAAGCTTTATGCTAAAAATGTGCCTTTGGGGGAAAACCAGCATGTTTGGTACTTAAAATATTTTCATTCTGAACTGAAGTCAGTAAATAGGCATGTCTTGCAACTTCATTTGCTTAGCAGGGTCTTGGTTTGATTTTTAAAAACTGGATCATAAATGTTTTACTAGCGCTTGCCACTTAAAGTCCTAAATTTGGTGTATTGTGACTGTTGACAAGTAGTAGCATTTCCCCCGCCCCTAAAAAATCACAATATCAATTCTGTGGATATTTTAAAAGTTTATTTCTATTTTAACTAGCCCACAGACCCAATTCTTTGAGGGCTGAGCTGATTTCTGACAAATGGTCTATAGACCCTCCTCTTGGAAACTTTCTATCCCCTTCCAAAAAAGTCTGCACCTTCCATCATGATGCACATTTTAAGTTAAAATTGCCAATACAACCCTTAAAATGCAAGTTTATTGAATAAAGCTGAGAAGAGCAGTAAACAGACAAAAAATGCATCCACCTAAATAAAAAAATTCACATATTTACATAGTTCAGTAACTGTTAAAAGTTTTCACATGCAGAGGTTAATGCACAGGAAAATGTTGGTAATAGCGTCTGGATGTCTTGAAATGCTGAAAGCAATGTATAGACACACAAACACGTTAAGGTTTAGCTATAGGTCAATTAACAAACCTATGCAGTCCCCACAGAGTCACACATTCTAGTTCCAATTCCTCCTTTTAGGCACAAGCAAGTTGCCACATTCTTTGTAATGGTTCACACTGACCATTAATGGTGTCAAACAGCAGTAGCAAGTTTAAATATCCCTTCATTTACAGAACCATCCATCCCACCACGGAAGTATGCAACATGCTTCAAAGAATAAGAAGAGAAATTTAAAAGCCCAGATTCTACTCATAAAAACATGAATGGAGAAAAGCAAGTAGTGTCTGTGCAACACAGTGCAGTATATTGTACAGAATATTTTTAAGGCCATGGCAGTCTATAAATTAAAACTGGTATTCATTAAAAGAACTTACTGTTGACTACACGCTGGGTGCTCAACACATTTGGAAATGCAGTCTACATAAGTGCTGCTTAACAAAAGAAACAAAATCACACACAGTGTGAGGCAACACATAAGCAGGTGTACCATAGAGTTTTATCTACTACAGTGGTCTATATGAATAATAATTTACAAATGAACCAGTATTAATATGTCCCTTTATGTATACGGAAGTCGCTAAACTACAAAACATGTCCATTTGAAGTTTTTAGACATCTCTGTATCATAGAAGCAAACAAACAGCATCGGTTCCTCAGTTCTCTGTGTGACTGATTATTAAACAACCTGTAGACGTCAAGCATGATTACATTAGATAAAGCAGGCAGGTCTAGAGTTGTCACAATAATCAAGATGTCTAATGGCACCAGTCAAAAGAGTGCCAAACCTTACATCAATAAGAGAGAAAAATAAAAATTTTTATTTGTTTGTAAGTATCTTTTGTGCTGAAAGTCAACTTCATGACTGGATATAAAAAGTCAGGAGTTAGAGTGTCATGCAGCAGCACTGATTTAATGACTGGAGATAGAACAAACAGAAGTTTGAACAAAGACTGACATTCTTAACAGGTTTTATTATATTGGGTGGAATGCTCTAAATTCATGAAAGCTTTTGGAAAATCTTCAATTCTCAACCCCTTAAAAAAGTATCCTGAACCAGGAAGAAAAAAACAAGAGATAGAAATAATGATCTGGACAGATACAAAACAGGATGCTTTAGTTCCTCCCATATCCCAACTGCCATCTGGTGATAAAGGGTTCTCAGAAAGCAGAATATCTTTAATATTCATCAGGTAGAATCTCACCAGTGTAAAGAACCAACATTGATCTGGTGCCTCCGCTCACTCTCTGCAGACCATTTTGGATTCCTAAGATGTAATTATACATTTCACATGCATTTGTGAGATAAAATAAACATTATGTTTATATATATCCCACATGAGTCATTCACGTGTAAAGGTTTTCTAAATACTGTGTGTGGCACTAGAAACTTCATGCTGTATCAAGTCAGTGTCAGTATTAAGCTACTGGACTCTATAATGAAATATTATAGATAGACATTTACTGAAAACCAATATAAAAATCTGGCCCAGAAAGACCAGAATGGAAATATGCAATTTTCTTGATTTAAGATGGTCAAAAGTATATGAGTTTTTTTGTTTTTTGTTTTTTTTTAAAAAGCTCTACACATGGTTTAAGACAGGTATGTGTAAGAAGCCTTTTTGTGTGTGCTGACTTTATCATGACAACTCTAGCTGATTCTTTATGAAGGATTAGGGATACTCATCTTCAGCAGTGCACATGAGAAACAAACTCTGAAAAAGGCAATTTCTTGGGTTTAGGAAGGACCGTATTCTGGGAATTACTTCAGAGGAACGGACAATAATTCTAGGATTATAGCCAAGAAGGACTGGAAGACTTCAGGAGATGCTTCAGCTTCTTCTAGATTTTGAATGCTGAATAAGCCACTGAAGTGTGATATCTAAAGATAGAGGGGAAAAGCGAAGACATTAAAGTTAAAAAACTAAACATCAAACAGAGACAATATTTAAAATGCAGCTAATTCAAGGCACATACTATGCCTGACCTCTTCTGCTTCTCTGCATCTGTATTACCATACTCCTGACTGAACTTAAAGAGAATATGAGGAATTATCAGAGACTGAAGGGTTTTCTGATTTAAAAATTAAGTTGTGTATAGGACGGCTGGTGCCATCTTTCATGCGTTGCCCATATGGTTGATCAGGTGTTGCATGCAAATTGCCAGGAAGGCAAAAAAAAAAAAAAAAAAAAAAAAGGAAGAACCCCTGTCTGCCCTCAAGGAGCTTTTAAGTATAATAAACAGAAAAGATGCAGTAATTATTGGGGCTTGGAAGCCACCCCACAAAACTCCAGGTTAAAAAAAAAAAAAGAAAACAGCAAAAGAATTTTAAAAGGCATGAAACACTGTGGAGCTCTGGATGGACCGTGAGTGATACAATGTGACTAAAGCAGAGGGATGGGAGAGGAGGCTCCAAGTGCCCAGGCTAGTGCAGGGTTCACACCATGCCCTTTTGACATCTGGGGCTGGGTAATTCTTGTCCTCACTTCTTCAAAAGGGTACATGAGAGTCTATTAGAAGCACCACTCTATTCTCCAAGCCTGAAAGATGAGGGTAAATTCACTACCAGTTTCCCAGCTAACATGCATTAACGAAACAACACAGGGCTGAGCTATAACAAACGTAGCCTGTTCACCATTGTGGAAACAATGATTTAACCCAACTACTGAAGAAGCACCTCTGCACCTTAAAATGGGGATAACAGTGCACAATAAGAGCAAAGCCACTCTCATTTGAACTGAATGGGAGAAAGGTAAATCTGAAGTGAAATAACCAAATTTAAATATTTAAGAAATTCATGGCCGGGCACGGTGGCTCACGCCTGTAATCCCAGCACTTTGGATGGCCGAGGTGGGTGGATCACCTGAGGTCAGCAGTTTGAGACCAGCCTGGCCAACATGGTGAAACCCCATCTCTACCAAAAATACAAAAATTAACCGAACACGGCGGCGGGAACCTGTAATCCCAGTTACTCGGGAGGCTGAGGCAGGAGAATTGCTTGAACCCAGGAGGCGGAGGTTGCAGTAAGCCAAGATTGCGCCAATGCACTCCAGCTTGGCCACAAGAGTGAAACTCCATCTCACAAAAAAAAAAAAAAAAAAGAAAAAGAAAAAGAAATTCACTAAAAAATTACACAAAGCCTCTGTGGAAACTGATAGTTCATATCCTAAAGACAAACGGATCTTTATGAATAGGCAAAAAGATAACAGAAATAAGATACTCAGATGAACTGATTTACAAAATACTTATTTTGAATCTTATTAGACTGGATCTTATTAGACTGGATCAGTTTCCTTGGGCTTGATAACATTTTAAGTGAGCCAGGAGTTCTAAAATTACTGAGCTATTTAGCAAACTATAAAGATCAGCCTCAAATAGCGAAAGAAGTCCTCACAGCTCTACTGCACTTCCATATATGAGCCCAAGAGATTTTTTTTTTTTCAGGAAAGTATCCAACTAGTCTGTAACAATGGAAAAACAGAAAACATATAGGGAGTAATGGATTTACAAAATAGCATAATGGACTAAAAATTATGGTTAGTGTAGAACAGGATTTCTCAACCTTGCCATAACTGACATTTTATGCTGGATAATTGTTTGCTGTGGAGTCTATAGTATGTTTAGCTACATTTCTGGTATCTACCCACTAAATGCCAGCATCACCCTCCTAGTTATGACAACCAAAAATGTCTCCAGACATTGTCAAAAGTCTCCTGGGGGAAAAGCTCCCCATTGAGAACCACTGATGTAGAAATAAATGCTCTCATGGGGCATATCTTAAATTTTAAAACACTTTTCCCCGCCACATAGAGAAAAAATTTTTAAATAAAGTCTAAGTAACCACAAGTGCTTGACGAGTCTGTTCTCAAATAAATGCTCCCAATGTAACAAGTGAATTATTCTATCCATTTATAAAGGAAAATTTGTGTCTATCCAGCTGTTACTAAGGCTGAGACCACCCTGGATGGTCTTTAAAGGAAGCCCAAAATTAGCCAGAACAACTATCCACACTTTGAACTGAATAAAGCATGTTTGTGACTAGGCATGGTGGCTCATGCCTGTAATCCAAGCACTTTGGGAGGCCAAGGAAGGTGCATCACCTGAGGTCAGGAGTTCAAGACCAGCATGGCCAACATGGTGAAACCCTGTCTCTAGTAAAAATACAAAAATTAGCCAGGAGTGGTAGTGGGCAACTGTAATCCCAGCTACTCAGGAGGCTGACGCACAAGAATCACTTGAACCCGGGAAGTGGAGGTTGCTATGAGCTAAGATCTTGCCACTGCACTCCAACCACGGCGACAGAGTGAGACTCCATCTTAAAAAAAAAAAATAAAGCCATGTTTGCAGGCAGGGTGGAAGGTGAATTAGGGAAGGACAGACTGGAATACAAAAGCTAAAGAAAAAATATCAGCATAAACTTTGTAAATATACTATTCTGGTACTATTTATTACATTTTGTTCCAAAACATTCATTTATCAAATCATCTCACACCCAATAAGTTAAGAAACTAAAGTTGAGCCATAAATACTTATTCTGTAACGATACTATGCTAGAATGTTTACTGTCCCCCTAAAAAGTCATGCCCATCCAGAACCTCAGAACGTGACTTTTACTGGAAATAGGGTCTCTGCCAAGTTATTAGTTAAGATAAGGTCATACTGGATTAAGGTGGGCCCTAATCCAGTGACTTGCGTCCTTAGGAAAAGATAATACACTGACACAGAGACAACTACAGGGGAGAAGCATGAATGTGAGGCAGAGGCTGGAGTGGTATATTTACAAGTGAAGGAATGCCAAGGATTGCTGGCAACCACCACAAGCTAGAGAGAGGCAAGGAGGGATTTTCTACAGTCTTCAGAGAGAACACGACCCTGCTGACAACTTGATTTTGGACTTCTAGCCTCTAGAATTTTGAATGACAAGTTTCTGCTGTTCTAAGCCACATTGTTTGTGGTACTTTGTTATGGCAGTTCTAAGAAATATGGGCATTGAGTAAATGAAGGGTATTTTGGGCTTATAATTCCAATAGAGTGCTAACATATTCAGTAACATACTGGCTCAATAACTGAAAAATGGTTTAGTGCCTGTAGACTAATTTTTGTAAAGTCTTATTTCAAAAATGCCATTTTGTTATAAAGCACAGCTGGATACTAGCTCTGCAAAAATTAATACAATAAATTGGTATCACATAATCTTAGCCTCACGACTTTATTGCATTTACTTCTTTAAATAGTACAAAGAAGATTCAGGATGTTATACATTAAGTCCTCACTTAACATCATTGATAGGTTCTTGGAAACTGCCACTTTAAGTGAAATAGTGTATAAAAAAACTATTTTTTTTCTCATTAACATAACACTGAACAAAATGAGGGCCTACTGTATGTCATTTCACTTAAAAGTGCAATTTCCTCTTTTTAAAAAATTTTTTGCTGTTCTAGAGTTTGATAACATATAGGCCGGGCTCACATCTGTAATCCCAACACTTTGGGGGGCCAAGGCAGTTGGATTATTTGAGGTCAGGAGTTCAAGACCAGCCTGGGCAACATGGTGAAACCCTGTTGCTACTGAAAATACAAAAATTAGCCGGGTGTGGTAGTGCACGTCTGTAGTCCCAGCTACTCAAGAGGCTGAGGCACAAGAATCGCTTTAACCCAGGAGGCAAAGGTTGCAGTAAGCCGAGATTGCGCCACTGCACTCCAGCCTGGGTGAAGGAGTGAGACTGTCTCAAAAAAAAAAAACATATATATATTATATATATATATTATATAAATATATATAATATATATAATATAATATATATATTAATATATATAATATATATAATATAATATATATAAATATATATAATATATATAATATAATATATATAAATATATATAATATATATTTATGTTATATATATTTGTTATATATTTCGTAATACTATATATTACATATATTATATGTAATACATGATATATATTACGTAATATGATATATATGTATTATATGTAATAATTATATATGTAATATGCAATATGCACTATATGTGTAGTATATATTATGTATTATATAATATATATTTATATATGTAATATACGCAATATATATTACATATATATTTTATATATTTATATGAGATAAAATGTAATATATGTAATATTACATATATTATATATTTTTATATATATATTTATATCAGAGAAAGAGAGATAAAATTGCAATTTCCAAGAAGCCATCAATGATGTTAAGTGAAGATTCACTATATTTGTTGTCAAAAGGTATGTCTATTCTTTTTTCTCAGGCAAAAGCAACAGTATTCTGTAAAGGAAGTCACTTACTGAGAAATCGAGATAATAAGCTGTAAGAAGCATAGACATTCCTTTCAATGATACGCATTTCTTCCAAAATTACCAGTCATTTCTTACCTATATTATCCTTTTCTTTGCAAGAAATTGAATAGCAGCAAATTTCTCTATCCTGAATAGCAGACAGATTCCTATAAGAAGAATTAAGAGGGTAAGTTTGTGCTTGGAACAGCTGTCATACTTATCGCTTTGTTTAATTTTACTCATTAGTTTTATTACTATACTGAAGAAATCATTGTAGCAATCCTAAAATGTTAGGATTCACTTCTCTGACAGGCCAAGTTTATCTACCTAAAAAAGATGGCTATGATCATTAGGAATAACATAACAAGTGGGCAAAATATGGTAATTTAGAAGCAAATTATTAAAATAGCATATTCAAGACATACATTTTTTCAATTAGCTGTTTCTCATCCAAGGCATTAGGAAGATCTCTCTTGTTTCCAAGCACTAGCACCTTTAAAAAGAAAAGATATTAAGAGCACACTTTTATGTAAGAAAAAGTCACAGAAGTCTATCATCTTGATATGTGAAGACACAAAATTAATATGTTAACACATTCCACAATATTAAGGCATATTTGTGTAACTGGTGGCCTATCTCATTCGTTTCACTGCTCACACTGGTATTCACTTAACTCCTACAATGTAGGTGCCCTTAATTCAGTATGTGGCTGCCAACTTCTATTTAAAATATTCTGAGTCTATGCTATGCATTCTGCTATTCTTTTTTTTCTGCTATTCTTTTTTTTTTTTTTTTTTGAGACAGTCTCGCTCTGTTGCCCAGGCTGGAGTGCAGCGGCCACTGGGCTCACTGCAAGCTCCGCCTCCCGGGTTCACGCCATTCTCCTGCTGTAGCTGGAACTACAGGCCCCCGCCACCACGCCCAGCTAATTTTTTGTAGTAGAGATGGGGTTTCACCGTGTTACCCAGGACGGTCTCGATCTCCTGACCTGGTGATCCACCCGTCTCGGCCTCCCAAAGTGCTGGGATTACAGGCGTGAGCCACTGCGCCCGGTGGCATTCTGCTATTCTTAATACAGGTTTACTATCCCTTATCCAAAATACCTGGGACCAGAAGTGTTCCGAATTTTGGCAATTTTTTGGATATGTATTATATACTTACTGGTTGAGCATTCCTAATCCAAATGCAAATTCCTAAATATATTCTAGAGACTGGCCTCTTCTCAGTTTCCCACTTCCTCCCACCCAAAGGCCTTTGCCTGGAACTCTCTTCCCCTCCAACTGTCATATACCTCACATTCGTATGTATCCCTCAGATCTCAGCTCAAGCATTACTTCCTCGTGAATCCCTCCTTCTTCCCTCAAACTACATCACATCTCCTCTCTAAATTACAACTCTCATATCCCCTTGCACCTTTCTTCCTAGCACTTAAAGCTGCATTATTCAAGTGTTTAGAGTATCTACCTTTCCCACTAAACCATAAGGTCCATGGCGGCAAGGAGTATGTTTCTACTGATTTCTGCTCATCACTATATCCCTGGGCCTAAGCACTGCTCCTGCTGCATAATAGTTTAGTAGATATCTGGTTATGAGATTCATATTTAGCACAATGCCCAGTATATGGCAAATACATGGTAAGCAAGTCTTCCAGATTTTTTAAAAATGAAGACATGTTACTGATTTCAAACTTAATTAATATCACTGCATAATTACCATAATTAATATCATTATATGATTACAATGTAAAATAACAAGTATTCCATACTTACTGGAATTCCTTGTAACTGTGGTTTATCTAGAAGATTATGTAGCTCATTTCGGGAAGCTTCTATCTTTTCACGATCTGCAGCATCTATCATGTAACTTAAAAAAATGAAGTGATCTCAACATACGTTCTCCATATGCCTTGATGATGACAACTAGTATTATTGATTTTTAATTTTCGTAAGATTTACATTATTGAAATTGTTAACCAAAATAAACTATGTCCTAAGGAAAGGCTCAGCACCCTTTAATACTTTTTAACTAGACTGTTTTTAGAGATTGATACATGATAGTAAAACATGTATACCCCTTAGCTCTTAGCTCCATAAACAAAAAACATAAAGATCTTATTCTATGATTAATATTTTTTTAAATCCCATGTTAATAGAATTACACTAGGATATTAGCTAAGAAAGATTTTCATTGCCTGAGATAAAAATTGAGCCTCCGGAAATACTAAAATAAACTTTCTTCTTTGATGCCTAAATTGATTTAAAAGGAAACAAACAAAAAAACCACTTACACAATAGCATTGACTCCTCTGCAATACCGCTCCCACATGCTTCGAAATCGGGGTTGTCCTCCTATGTCCCAGATCTTTAAATGAAAACAAGGCAATTCTTAAGAAAGATATTTTAAATAAATGATTGAAAGAGGAAGTAACAGAAAAAGAGAAAGATCAGGAAGATATATTTATTTCTACAATGTTAGAGGCAAAGTGCTCCTGAAAAACTTCACCTCAAGCTCTTAATATGGGAATTCTTGGGGCCACTTCTAAACTTGAAGTCCATATTTAATACATTTACAATACATCTAAAATTTTGCTTGAGCAAAGATTTAGTTTATGTGCAAAAGTTTGCCTGTTAATATACTTCTATTATTGAAAATATATGTCTTCATGATAACAATTTAAAAGCTACAGGACCATGCACCATCCAGATTTGAATGCCAAGACAGAAAACAACAATTCAGAATCTATTAAGGCTTAATTGTCTGATTTGTTCTATATTAATGCCTAACCTTTTAAAATTATCCTGTAAATAAGTAGCCAACATTTCCACATAGGTGTTTTTCTTGTATAAAATTTTTTTTTTTTTTTTTTTTTTTTTGAGACGGAGTCTCGCTCTGTCTCCCAGGCTGGAGTGCAGTGGCGCAATCTCGGCTCACTGCAAACTCCGCCTCCCGGGTTCACGCCATTCTCCTGCCTCAGCCTCTCTGAGTAGCTGGGACTACAGGCGCCCGCCACCACGCCTGGCTAATTTTTTGTATTTTTAGTAGAGACAGGGTTTCACCGTGGTCTCGATCTCCTGACCTCGTGATCCGCCGGCCTCGGCCTCCCAAAGTTCTGGGATTACAAGGGTGAGCCACCGCGCCCGGCTCTTGTATAAAATTATTTTGGTCGGGTGTGGTGGCTCACACCTGTAATCCCAGCACTTTGGGAGGCCGAGGCGGGTGGATCACTTGGGGTCAGGAGTTCGAGACCAGTCTGGCCAACATGGTGAAACCTCATCTCTACTAAAAATACAAAAAAATTAGCCAGGTGTGGTGGCAGGTGCCTGTAATATACTCGGGAGGCTGAGGCAGGAGAACCACTTGAACCTGGGAGTCAGAGGTTGCAGTGAGCTGAGATCACACCATTGCACTCCAGCCTGGGCAACAAGAGTGAAACTCCATCTCAAAAAAATAAAATAAAATTATTTTATCCATATGAAAGCCACCACCCATAATCATTTTATTATTGTGTCTACTCCGTAGGGCATCACACTAGACACTGGGCTACATCAAAGTCTCAAGTCATGGTATTTATCTTCAAGAGGCTTCCAATTTAACTAAAGAACTAGTAACAAGCATAAAGAAACATGAACAAGACTAAATCTGGAACTTCATTAGATGAGCCACAGAGAAAGCAAACAGCTTCTGTGAACCACAATAATTGGGCAAAATGGACATTAAGGCTCAGGTCATAGATTTGATTTTTGAAAAACGAAATAGATTAAAAATCTATTCTTGGCCAGACATGGCGGCTCACGCCTGTAATCCCAGCACTTTGGGGAGGCCGTAGCAGGCAAACCATTTGAGGTTAGGAGTTGAGACGAGCCTAACCAACATGGTGAAACCCTGTCTCTACTACAAGTACAAAAAATTAGCTGGGCGTGGTGGCACAAGCCTATAATCTTAGCTATTCCGGAGGCTGAGGCAGGAGAATCACTTGAACCTGGGAAGGCAGAGGTTGCAGTGAGTGGAGATTGCGCCACTGCACTCCAGCCTGGGTGAAAGAGCAAAACTGTTTCAAAAAAAAAAAAAAAAAAAAACACACACAACAACAACAAAACAAAAAAGCCTATTTTTGTGAAACATGCACATTCATTACTAAAAACCTGCAAATTTTCAGTAAAAACACAGAAATTAAACAGAAATATTTCTAGGGGTCTATACTAACAATTTAAATTGCATATGGCAAGAAATAACTTACCTTTATTGTGACGTTACCTTTAGTTACCTTCCTCATGTTGAAGCCCACTGTGGGTATCATATCTTCACTGAATTGACCTGACTGAACAAAACAAAACATTTGAAGTTAGGCTAATCATTTATAATGACACTGCATAAACTTCTAATATCAACATTGCATTTGTACCCTAAAATGGGCAAAATATTTACTAAAATGTAAATATTTTTTACCACTGGTAACAATCTACTTTAAGAATATGTTCCTTATGGCCATAATTCTTAAAGAAATGCATTATTTTGTCCCAACAAAGATATATTCTCTCATCTAAAAAAGATATTTTTGAAACTAATGTAATTTTTTACATATTTCCTTATGCTAAAAAAAATTACAAATACATATGAAAATTTTTAAATGTGTTCACCTAGATGTACATTTTCACAAAGTAGATGAAATCAGAAATAAAACTTTCAGCATTTAAATTATTCTGACAGTAACTATTAAAATTCACTGCTAAATACCATTTCCAAGTCTGTCTTTTAATAAGGCTTATAAAATATTTTGTCATACAGAAGTTTTTCCTTTTATGTAATCAATTTTGTTCTCTTTTTGGTTTCTTATCTCAATGTCATGAGTATTGTTTGCTATGGCCTTATGCTACCACATACACATGTATTCCAAAATTGTCTTAAATCTTGAGCACAATGAATTCCAACTGTACAAATAATTTCCTCTACAGAACTCGAATTCTGCCTCTTTTAACTGTTCAGTGGAGTTTTATTAATTTCAGAAAAAAATGTTAACACAACCATAATCACTACTTTCACTTATATAAGACATTATAATTCTCAGGACTTTCACATGTGATTATATGTGAAAATCTAGTCATTATATCAAAACTAGTTATATCAAAACTAAGCCATGATAAAAGATAAATGGCCAATAAACTCATGAAAAGATGTTCAACTCACTAATCATTAGGGAAATGCAAATCAAACCCACAAGGAGATACCACCTAACATCCAGTAGGATGGCTACTATTAAGATAAAAAAAAAAAAAAAAAAAAAAAAAAAAAAAAAAAAACAGAAAGTAAGCACTGGAAAGAATGCAGAGAAATAGGAACTCTTGTATATTGCTGGCAGGAAGGTAAAATGGTATAGCTGTTATGAAAAATGGGATAGCAGTTCCTCAAAACCTAAAAATAGAATTATCATATGATCCAGCAATTCAACTTCTGAATATACACTCAAAAGAAATGAAGACATTTTGCTAAGTGAAGTGAGCCAGAAGTCTCTCTCTCTCTCTCACACACACACACACACACATATACACAACACTGTATGTCACTTTATGAGGCACCTAAAGTAGTCAAATTCATAAAGACAGAAGATATTAATTTGCTTAATGGGTATGGAATTTCAGTTTGAAAAGAGAAAAAATTTCTGTAAGTGGACAGTGGTGATGGTTACACAATGTGAATGTACTTAACACTACTGAATTGCACACTTAAAAATGATTAAGATGATACATTGTGTTTTGTGTATTTTACCAAAATTTTTAAAAAACCAGTCATGATATAGGGAGGGACAATTATCATTACCATTTTATAGAACAGGTAGTAGAGTCCCAAGGCCACATGACTAAATCATGATTATATTTTTCTTAAATATTTTCATTGTAATTTTATTTATTGTGATAGGCTTTAATCTCTTAGGAGAGATCTATGTGAGATAATGCTCATTTATTTCATATCATTAAGTGTTTTACATAATGAAGAGGCAGGAAATAGTAGCTAAAATTTTTAGGTACCAAACTTTATAACTAGCTTGCATAGAAAGCTTTCTAAAAGGCAATACACACTTGGCTAACTTCCCATAAACAACCTATAGAACATGATTTCATGTGTTCTCAATGTTTCAGGGTCATTTTATCAATTGCAAAACAAGAAAACTAAATTAGATAACACTCAAGGGCCCTCCCTAGTGGAGGTAAAACTTTATGATTATGAACATCAACTACAGCACCACTTCATAATAAAATAATGTAGGGGGCTGCAGTATACTGCGCGGTATACTCTCTTTTGTTTACCTTGGCCAATGCTAACAACTTTCCTGTAATTCAGTTGCTACTGCTAACATGCAAAAATCAAAAATTAGCTAATCAAGTCCTTGAGTTTTTACTCCAAAATATCTTGAGTATAGCAAGATATTCAATAAATATTTGTTGAACAAAGTAAGAGTTATTAGGGCCAGGCACAGTGGCTCAAACTTGTAATTCCAACACTTTGGCAGGCTGAGACAGGCAGGTTGCTGCGGCCCAGGAGTTCAAGACTAGCCTGAGTGACACGGCAAAACCTTCTCTCTACAAATAAAAAAATTAGCCATGCATGGTTATATGCACCTGTAGACCCAGCTACTAGGGAGGCTGAGGTGGGAGGATTGCTTGAGCCTGGGAGGTGGAGGTTGAGATCTTAAGAACAATATGACTTTAAGCCAAGATTGTGCCACTGTACTCCAGCCTAGACAACAGAGTGAGAGCGTGTCTCAAAAAAAAAAAAAAAAAAAAAAAAAAAAAAAAAAAAAACATAGGCCATGAAGGAGGAAAATGCTGGAACTCTTCTGCCAATAACGTGCTTAACTTTGATGCATGAATTTTGTGCAATAATTACTTTATGGACCTGGAAGTATTTTCTACTTCTTTCCTAGTGTCCAATCTTAATCATCACTTTTCGAAGCTTGTGTTGAACAACTATAACCACTCAGTTGGCAGTTGGGCACTAGATAACCTGAGAATTTATGTCTGAGCTGTCAAGAAGCTACTTAATTAAGACTACAGGTTTGGGAAACAGATGTTTAGAAAATACTACTTAGTGGTATATCATTCTACTTATTTTAACAAATTTAACAAACACATAATACTAAGCACTTAATATTAATCAGCATAGTTTAATCCTTATAACAACCCAATGAAATGAGTAGCATTATCTCCATTCCTCAGATGAGAAAAACAAGGCAATGTCAGACTAAGTCACTTGCCTAAAGTCATATTGTTCTTAAGATCTGGACAGTTATCAGTTAATCTGACTTGGGGAGAAGAGTAGAGAAATAAAAATAAGTAGTCCCTCCTTATCCTTGGGGGATACATTCCAAGAACCCCAGTGGATGCCTGACATCACAGATAGAACCTAACCCTATGTACACTATGATTTTTCCAATACATACATACCTATGACAAAGCTTAATTTATAAATTAGGCACAGTACTCTTCTGCTTTAGAGTCATTATTATTTCAGAGGTTGATCATAGGTAACTGAAACTGGAAAGCAAAACCATGGATGAGAGGGACTACTGTATGCTTTCATGCCTGCCTTCTTAAATGCCACGATCACACATGGCACTTGCTGTGATTTTGTGATGGCAGATGCAGCTGTCACTGTCACAATGCTTACCCTCCTATAAGCCAAAGTTGCAAGGCAGTGTACCTGGTATTTGGTTGAACCAAATAAATCTGAAGCAAAATGAGATGGTGAAAAGAAGACTATTCTCAAAGTCAGGGAATCTTATTAACAATTATGCTACTTACTAACCAGATGCAAGTCATGTGACTTTGGGATTCAGCTTCCTTATCTAGAAAAAGGAAATTGGAAGAGTATCTCCAAAGTCACTTCCAGACCTAACATTTATGGTTTTATGTTCTATTTATAAGCCGTTCATTTAAAATACAGGTAAGCAAGGAGAAGAGTGCTACAACAGCAGAAAAATGTGGCTTTTCCCAAATTCATTAGCATACCAAAGGCTAAAGCAGACCTTGTCCCAGAAAGTTCTATCAGTGCCAACTCCACTTTGCAGCACTTACCTACATTTTCTACTAGAGATCTCAGAAATGAGACAAATGGAAAATGGTGAAGAACGTACAGACAGCAACCAAAGTTAACAGCAGGAAGACTGAAGACATGAGGCAGTGAACCTCCCATAGTGAAAGGACACTTTACTAAAGATATCTTAAGACAGCCAGGCACGGTGGCTCACACCTGTAATCCCAGCACTTTGGGAGGCCAAGGCAGGTGGATTGCCTGAGCTCAGGAGTTCAAGACCAGTCTCGGCAACATGGTGAAACCCCACCTCTACGAAAATATAAAAAATTAGCCAGGCATGGTGGGGTGTGCCTGTAGTCCCAGCTACTCCGGAAGCTGAGGCAATCGCTTGAACCCAGGAGGCGGAGGTTGCAGTGAGCTGAGATGGCACCACTGCACTCCAGCCTGGGCCACAGAGCATTACCAAAAAAAAAAAAAAAAAGATACCAGCCAGGCACGGCGGCTCACGCCTGTACTCCCAGCACTTTGGGAGGCCGAGGCAGGCGGATCACGAGGTCAAGAGATGGAGACCATCTGGGCCAACATAGTGAAACCCCGTCTGTACTAGAAATACAAAAATTAGCTGGGTGTGGTGGCACGTGCCTGTAGTCCCAGCTACTTGGGAGGCTGAGGCAGGAGAATTGCTTGAACCCAGGAAGCAGAGGTTGCAGTGAGCCAAGATCACGCCACTGCAATCCAGTCTGGTGACAGAGCAACCCTCCGTCTCAAAAAAAAAAAAAAAAAAAAAAAAAGATATGACAACAGAAATGGGTGAGGGGGCAGGTGCAACTATTCTTTGTAAACAGGTTAATATACCAGAGATGTACTATGCACTGACTGCTTGTAAACAGTGATATCTGACACTGGAAAGAACACAATGAAATCCTCTTCATACATTCTAGTGCTTTCAAAGTAGAGTAGTACTAAATGGATTAGATTAGATTTTACAATTGCTCTTTTAAATGAAGACATGAAGCAAGCAAGCTGTTAACAACAACATGGGAAAGGAAGTTTCTCTTTACTTGACCTGTCCATCTATGGCAGCGGTCCAATCCAATACAATAAACTTGAAAAGACAAATAGAAAAATGGACACAGGAAGGGGAACATCACACTCCGGGGACCGTTGTGGGGTGGGGGGAGGGGAGAGGGACAGCATTAGGAGATATACCTAATGCTAAATGACGAGTTAATGGGTGCAGCAAAACAACATGGCACATGGATACATACGTAACAAACCTGCACATTGGGCACATGTACCCTAAAACCTAAAGTATAATAATAAAAAATAAAAAAAAAAAAAAAATAAAAAAGAAAAAAGAAAAATACCTCCTTTAACAAACTGCCATGGCTTTTTTTTTTTCTCTAAGAATCATTTTTTAAGGGTGTGGTTATCAAGCCACTTTGTGAAGACAGGACGAAATATGGAGCATGACAAAGCCTCATACTAGATTTTTTCTTTTGGTACAGTACAGAAGAAGCTACTTTTCACATGCTAAGCAGAGTGGTCTTTTCTTTCTTTTTAAAACAAAACACACCAGGACTCAATTGTTTAATTCCAAAATTCACACACTGGGCAAGCGAGAGGACATGACCAACTAAATACCCAAATTAGTCATTTTTCCTTCTAAGAACTTTTAATTCATATATGAAGTCACTATAATTACCAATACTCATTTTTTCAAATTAGTATTATGCTTTCTACATTTCTGTAGTAAGCATTTTTTATTTCAGTTTACATTAGTAAGAAAAAGAACTACAAACAATTTTTTTTTTTTTTTTTTTTTGCTAGCAAAGCATTTAAAAGGAAGGTAATAAGATACTCATCTAGGGGGAAATTTTGATGAAGAGCAAGAAGTTTCACAGTCTGAAAATATATCCCCACAAACTGATCATTAGTTGCAAGATGGGAAAAACTAGTATTATACAATGGAGAAATCAGGCAACACTTTGTGTGATCAAAATTCTCAATGATGCTCAGATTAACATCATGTGCCTACAGACACCACACCATTAGAAGGACACAATATCCCCTATGTAGTATTCCAGCTGAGAATATATATATAACAGAATCTAATCATCAGACAAACCCAAAATGAGGAACACTCTATTTAAAAGAAGGGTTATGTGTGAATTTTTCAAAAATGTCAATGCCAGGAAAAGAAAAGCTGTAGAAATGTTTCAGATTAATGGAGGCTAAAGAGACATGACAATTAAAAGCAGTATACGATCCTACACTGCATCCAAAAGGTACCTGATCCTAGTTGGATCCTGTACTGAAGGACAAAAATGGCAACAAATGATATTATTAGGTCAATTGACAAAAACCGGAATAGATAAAATCTATGATGTATCAACTTTTAAATGTACTAAAGTTGGTAACTTAACTATACTCATGTAAAAGAATATCCCTAATCTTAGAAACTTAGAAATACTTAGAAAACAAGGGCCTCACCCTCCAATGTTTCAGAAAACTGAATGCTGTAAGGTGATACAAATACACATCAGAAAGCAAATGAGATAAAATGTTAACCACAGTTTGATCCTAGAAAGGGGTATGAGTGCTGTTTGCAATGCATTTACTTACTCAACTTTTCTATAAATTTTAAATGATTTCCAAATAAAACAAATTTTAAATAGAAATAATCAAACACTACCTTATTCTTTATTATATCAAGTGCATCTGGAAATAGGAGATAAATTAGTCATGCCACTACCACGTATTACCTACTACAATAATAATAATAGTAAAATTTATGAACAGAATCAACCATAAGGAATTCTGACGATTAGTTCAGGAAAAGTAGAAGAGTTATAACTATAGTTAACCCTTGAACTACATAGGTTTGAAGTGCGTATGGATCCAGTTACACATGGATTTTTTCCAACCAAATGCAGATCAAAAATACAGTATTCATGGGATTCAAACACCTAATATATGGGGGGTGGGGAGCAACTTTTCATATGTGCAGGGCCAACTGCGGGACTTGAAATACATACAGATTTTGATATAAAGAGGGGGTCCTGGAACCAATCCCCCGCATATACTGAGGGACAAAGTATAATCATATTCTATTCTTTTTTTTTTTTTTTTTTTTTTGATAAGGAGTCTCGCTCTTTCACCCAGGCTGGAGTGCAGTGGCGCGATCTCGGCTCACTGCAGGCTCCGCCCCCCGGGGTTCACGCCATTCTCCTGCCTCAGCCTCCCGCGTAGCTGGGACTACAGGCGCCCGCCACCTCGCCTGGCTAATTTTTTGTATTTTTAGTAGAGACGGGGTTTCACCGTGTTAGCCAGGATGGTCTCGATCTCCTGACCTCGTGATCCGCCCACCTCGGCCTCCCAAAGTGCTGGGATTACAGGCGTGAGCCACCGCACCCGGCCATATTCTATTCTTTATTTTCCTCTTCTTCACAGTATTTATTGCAAACACATACATCATATTCAAATATGATATTCCCTTTACAGCACTCTCTTTTTTTTTCCTCCCAAGATGGAGTTTTGCTCCTGTTGCCCAGGCTGGAGTGCAATGGCACGATCTCGGCTCACTGCAACCTCTGCCTCCTGGGTTCAAGCTATTCTTCTGCCTCAGCCTCCCAAGTAGCTGGGATTACATGCGCGTGCCACCATGCCGGGCTAATTTTTGTATTTTTAGTAGAGACAGGGTTTCGCCATGTTGGCCAGGCTGGTCTCGAACTCCTGACCTCAGGTGATCCACCCACCTCGGCCTCCCAAAGTGCTGGGGTTACAGGCATGAGCCATGGCACCCAGCAGCACTCTTTTTAAAGTGCTAGAAATATGTTCATAATCATTCACTACAGTAACATTTCAAGAATCACATATACAATATTCATTTTCTCCCAATTTCAGAACACTATGGACAATCCCTAAATAATTTTGCAAAGATCAATAATTTGATCTGTTTTATATGCAAATTTGGATTTACTTCCAACACAGACATAACTCCTTCCCAAAGGATTTTAGTTAAAAAGTACATGTTAAAAGATTCAGAGATATTAATACAGAAGCAGAAAACCAAAAACTGCATATTCTTCCTTGTAAGTGGGAGCTGGTCAGGCGTGGTGGCGCAAACCTGTAATCACAGCACTTTTCGTGCTGTGGGAGCTAAACACTGGGTACACACAGACATAAAGATAAGCCCAACAAACATGGGAGACTCCAAAAAGTGGGGAGAGAGTAAGGGCTGAAAAACTATCTATTGGGTACTCTGCTCACTATTTGGGTGACAAGATCAGTAGAAGCCCAAACCTCAGCATCACACAATACACCCATGGAACAGACCTGCCCATGTTCCTCTGAATCCATAGTAAAAATAAAAGATTCATTTGGGCAGTTAAGTCTTATTACTAAAGAATAAAGTTTCTCAAAACTTCAATGGATTTTTGTTTCTAAAGAAAGTGCTCTTCTGTAATTATCACACTGAATCAAGTAGCATGCAAAAATTTTAAAATACTTCAAAATTTCTTAGGGATATAATTAATTAAGACTTCTTTTACCTGATGGCCCAAATTCTCCCCATGGGTCAACATCCCAGATAAACCAAAAACTCAAATTATTTTTCTGAAGAAAATCAAATAAAACCTTCTGCAAAGTCCTAACATTCCAAGATTATCATTTCAAAACTGACACAATGCACAACAGACTCAAGCAAATCTAACTCTTCCAAAAACACTAGCCAGAAAGATAAAGGCGACCTTAGATTCTTGCTAAGAACAGGCACCCTGTGTAGACTGTGGCCTGGATGCCAACATTTCATCTAGTTTACTAATCCAAATGGACTGAATGTGGCTCCAACCTGAGTTCAATGAGTGACATTCTCTTTCATCTGTGGCATCTGCATAGACGAAGAAGTGGCTATAGCTCTCATACTATGCATTTATGAACTCTGGCTCTAGTTGTTCTAAGGTAGACAGGCCAATTGTAAAAGACTGCTACACAAATGATCCAGTCCAGTGATTAGCAGCTGATTCACACAGCTGCATTTTGTGTACCTTGACAGCATACACAGATAACAAATCTATGCCAAACTGATTTATAAACACTTACTGCTGTTCACTTTTTCCTGTGGTCTTATAAACTCTTAAAGCTACTTTGTCTCTGCCTCTATGTATTCACTTAGCCGTCAGTAATTCAACAATAAAAAGAGAAATTAGGAAACAAACATACAAATATCACCCAATAAATACATGCTATGCAAAACAGAGGAGACTGTATGAGGTGATTGAGTATCCAAGAAGGCCTTTCTTGAAGTAGTGACATTTAAGACCCTAAGCACTAACTTAAATCAACACATAACAATAGGAATGTTTCTGTAGAGTGCCTACCCACTGTGCTACCTGAAAATTAGTCAAGAAATCTAAATTTCAGTCCTAGCTATGTCACTTTTGATTATATTAGATACAGAGAACTCTAAGCCCTCTTACTCAATCAGAATGCAAAGGTGATGTCTCCTTTCTCCTTACTGCCACTTCTCCTAAGTGCCTATACTAGCTCAAACCTCAAGTGTTTACTGCCGGCTTTGCTTCTTTTCTTCTTTCCTGCTCCCGAACAGCTGGCCTTTAGATGAGGCCTTTGCCTCATCTATGAGACAAACAGACCCGCTCAAACCCTTAAGATGAAATACTTAACTCTTAACTGCTGTACTGTTTTTTGCACACCACTCAAACATTGCCTCTCTGATGTCAGTGGGGCTCTTGATACACTTCGGACTGAGGACCACACCTTAAGGCAAGACTCCAAGTTTCAGTGTTAATATTGCTGGGTTTTTGTTTTGTCTTTTTTTGATGTTGAGTTTATGGTAATCTGGCAAGCAATCAGATTTGCCTTAGGGGACAGGGGCTGAATCATTTATTTTTTCAAGATAACTAGTGGTAAAGGCCAGTGCAGTGCCTCATGCCTGTAATCCCAGCACTTTGGGAGGCCAAAGGGGGTGGATCACTTGAAACCAGCCTGGGCAACAAAGCAAGACCCCGTCTCTACAAAAAATACAAAAATTTGCCAGGTGTGGTGGGGTGTGCCTGTGGTCCCAAGCTACTTGGAAGGCTGAGGTGGGAAGATGGCTTGAGCCTAGAAGGCAGAGGTTAGAGTGAGCTGAGATGGTGCCACTGCACTCTACCCTGGAGGACAGACACCTGGGGGACAAAGCCAGACCCTGTCTCAAAAAAAAAAAACACTAGTGACAAGTTTTATTTATCCCGTCAGGATATATAACATCCCAAATAGTAGCAACATGGATTTTTAAATAGTTCTTTTTGAATGGGAACAACGAAACTCAGTGAAAAACTCATTACATTTTCTTCAGCATTATGCTATAAAAATTGAATATAGCGGATAAAAATTCTCTAGATAATTTTTTGTTTTTATTACAGGGGATCAACTGGTCATATCACATCTAGATAACTTTCTATAAACCATAATGGCATAGGAACTCTCCAACTACTAATTACATGCTGTCATTCCAATTCTAAAATTCTAACTCACTTGAAACAACTAACTCTACTGCCTGCTAATACAAAGGGAGCTACTCTGCAGCAACTTCCTTTACAAAGACAACTCTTCAGAGAGTCATTAAAATGTTCTCCAAACCACAATTGCAATTAGGAGCCTGAAAACTCATTCTTGCTCACCTCTATTCCTGAAAAATAGTCATTTTAAAAGGTCTCTAAAGATTGTTTCATATGATCACTATACCTTTCATTAACAGCATTCTAACAATGGTGCTACTAAATCCATATCCGAAAAACTGCTGAATAAAAATTCAACTTGCTTGTCTGTGATTAGTATGCTAGTGAGTATCCCTTGTCAACCACCCAGCAGTTTCACTCAAATATTCAGAAACATTGATGAGCCAACAGCAATATAAAAATGGACACTAAAAGAAATCTTAAGTGCTAGAGAGCTCAAGCAAATAACACTATTTGTCAGCTTGTAAAGTCACTAAAGTTATCTGGATATATTTCCTGTGAAAATCAAAGGTCCACTATAATCCTTAATAAACACCTGCATTTTTATATAAAAAGATGATTACCGTTCACATGCAGGCTGCGTGGGGTTCTAAAGTAGGCAGCATGAGTGTTGAGGTTATTTAGTATACCAGTCACATTTTCAGGCCTTGATACATTGTCCTGGTTGGTCTCTAAACATTTGTACTACTTTTTGAATGTTTGCGTTTCTAACATAAAAACTTTTTAAAATTAAGAAAATAACTTTATTTAGAAGTTTATTTTCTTCTTTCATGGGAAAATTGGGTATTTTGGGAACTAAAATGAGAAAAAGACGTGTCACTGTATATGCCCTTCTATGAGTACAAATGCTGCTTGTTCAAAAAACAAATTGTAAAAAAGTTTCTTTCTAAATCTATTTCTAGGTTTCTATTACTGAACTTAAAAAGGGGGATTTCTAGAGCTACCCAAATAATCTAAGTTAGTAAGATATGTACGTAACAAAAATCCTTCAGTCTTTTTTCTTTCTCTTTTTTTTTTTTTTTTTTTTTTTTTTTTTGAGACAGAGTTTTGCTGTTGTTGCCCAGGCTAGAATGCAATGGCGCAATCTCGGCTCACCCCAAACTCCGCCTCCCAGGTTCAAGGGATTCTCCTGCCTCAGCCTCCCAAGTAGCTGGAATTACAGGCATGCGCCACCACACCCGGCCAATTTTGTATTTTTAGTAGAGACAGGGTTTCTCCATATTGGTCAGGCTGGTCTTGAACTCCTGACCTCAGGTGATCCACCCGCCTTGGCCTCCCAAAGCGCTGGGATTACAAGCATGAGCCACCGTACCCGGCATTTTTTTTTTTTTTTTTTTTTTGAGACAGAGTCACTCTGTCACCCAGGCTGGAGTACACCGATGTGATCACGGCTCACTGCAGCCTCAACTTCCTAGGCTCAGGTGATCCTCCCTCCTCAGCCTCCCAAGTAACTGGGATTACAGGCAGGCACTACCACATTTGGCTCACTTTTGTATTTTGTACCAAAATTTTGTATTTTGTACCAAAAATACGAAATTTGAGCCAGGCGTGGTGGTGCATGCCCACGGGTAGGGTTTTGCCATGTTGCCCAGGCTGGTCTCGAACTCCTGCGCTCAAGTGATCCTCCAGCCTTGGCCTCCCAAAGTGCTGGGGTTACAGGCATGAGCCACCATACGTTGTTGTCCTTCAGTTTTAGAAAACCAAATAAATCCCTTACAGAGGAAGACTTCAGCATATACTACAAATTTGTAAGCCATAAACAACAGAATGAATTTCATATTCATTAAAATTTAAAAAGCCTCATCTTTACCAAGACCTATTAAAGTAAGACAGAATCAAAGGATTAATAAAATAAAATTTTAAATGTCATTTATAAAGCCTGCTAAAATAGTAGTAATATAACTGATAAACAACCATTTCAGTACAACATAAAGAGTTTCAGTGGCTCTCGAATTACCGTAAGAGACCCTGTTCAGTTTTTCAGGTAATAAACGTTAAAACACAATGATATACAGGCAGTGTTATTCTGGTGGTTATAATGGACCCTGGAGACAGTCACACTAGGTAACAACTCTGACGTTACCTCTTGCCTATCAGTGTGCCCTTCTTACACATTCCTTAACTTTGTAATGCCTTACTTTGCCCAAATATGAAATGGAGATAACCACAGTCTCTACCTCACAGAGCTGTTTAAAAGTAAAATGAATTAAAACACATACAGCATTTTGAACAATGCTTGGTACAGGGAAAGCATTCAATGTTTGCTACCATCACCCAGGGTCCATGAAATGTGGCATTACCTGTTCCTTCCACTGAATACCATTACCTGTTCCTTCCACTGAATAAAACTAAAATCCTGGACAGAACGCATGCCCCAGGCTGGGTGCGGTGGCTCACACCTGTAATCCCAGCACTTTGGGAGGCTGAGGTGGGAAGATTACTTGAGGTTATAAGTTCGAGACCAGCCTGGCCAACATAGTGAAACCCCACCTCTACTAAAAATACAGAAATGAGCCCGGGGTGGTGGCAAAGTGGTGAGCACCTGTGATCCTAGCTACTTAGGAGGCTGAGGCAGGAGAATCATTTGAACCCAGGAGGTGGAGGTTGCAGTGAGCTGAGATTGCTCCACTGCACTCCAGCCTAGGTGACAGGGCAAGATTCCATCTCAAAATACATAAAAAAAAGCTATCTGAGGACTCTGAAAAGTAAATGGTAGCAGATAGATTTGAGAATGGAACTAGAACTTGAAGCACAATCAATCTGGTGCTCTTTCCTACTTTTGTTTGTTTTCTCCCAATCTTCCAGTCTGGATACAAAGGCAGCCCAATGGCTAGAAATGGATACCAGCCACGAAGAGATAAAGCTCCAAGAGATTTCTCTTTCTGCTGTAAGGTGTGTGTGTGTGTATATGGGGGGCGAGAAGGTTGGGAGTGTGAGGAATATAGTACAGAGTGGGAGAAATCCGTTATTTCCACCCTCTCTCTTGCCATCGCACCCAGAAAAAACTAAGCCTGGAAGCTGTGCACACTTAAGGCAGCTATGGACCAGCTGTACGTATGGAGAAGAAAATCCTCTCTGACCAGAAAACTGTGGTTTAAATAAAGTGCTTTGGGGAGGGGAGGGAGTAGAGTGGTATAGAGAAAGAACTTGTGTTGCTTTGGGGTTTTTTTTGTTTTGTTTGTTTTTTTGCGATTCCTTCTCCTACCTTGTGGCCCCTGAGACAGATACAACTGAGGGAAAGGCACGAGCCTCAAGCTTTCCAGGCAGAGGACCAGGAAGTGGGAGATGGGAGACTAAGACAGTATCAAGGAAACTCAGAAGGGAAGTAACTAGAGTACTACATCTGATATATGAACTCCTGGGCTCATCCCCAAGCTGTGACATATGGATCTGATCCCAAATAGCACATCAAAGGCTTTAAGAACTAAACTATAAGGTAGACCACCACCCAAGTTCCTGGTTGACCCCTGTGTGGCACACAGACAGAAATGACCCAAATAGCACCAGCAAGGCTTTGAAAACTAACATCATTTTAGAACCAAAGCCCATAGAAGGTGGGTTGGATCTTGTGGCCTAAACTGAGTTAAGTGCCTGCTGTAACAAAACAAAATAACATCAATATTCTCCACAGGATTTAAACAAAACCTAGAGTGTCGCAGTACTCAAAGTATCCAAAACAACTGAAAAATGAAGAATAAAAGAAGAATCCAAAAGTATCCAAAATAACTGAACATATGAAGAATGATGGCTGGGCACAGTGGCTGGCTCATGTCTGTAATCCTAGCATTTTGGGAGGCTGGGGATGGGGAGAGGGGAAAGGGATCACTTGAGGTCAGGATTTCAAGACCAGCCTGGCCAACATGGTGAAAACCCAGCTCTACTAAAAACACAAAAATTAGCTGGGCGTGGTGGCGCATGCCTGAAATCCCATTTGAGACCGGGCGCGGTGGCTTAGGCCTATAATACCAGCACTTTGGGAAGCCAAGGTGGGTGGATCACTTGAGGTCAGGAGTTGGAGACCAGCATGGCCAACATGGCAAAACCCCAACTCTACTGAAAATACAAAAATTCACTGGGCATGGTGGTGTGTGCCTGTAATCCCAGCTACTGGGAGGCTGAGGCAAGAGAGTCCCTTGAACTTGGGAGGCAGAGGTTGCAGTGAGATGAGATCGTGCCACTGCACTCCAACCTGGGTGACAGAGTGAGACTCCATCTCAAAAAAAAAAAAAAAAAAAAAAAAAAAAAACCAAACAAACAAATGAACAATTGAAAAAAAAAAAAAGGCAGTAAATTCTGGGGAAGGGGGAGAGTTTGATTTCCAGGGTTACCACATTATTAGATTCAAATTTCCAGTTTTCAACATATTAGATTCGAATTTCCAGTTTTCAACAAAAAAAAATCACAAAGCATAAAAGAGACAGGGAAGTATGGTCCATTCAAAGGAAAAAAAATTAACCAACAGAAACTGACCCTGAGGAAGACCAGTAAACAATTATCTTAGGCCAAGTACAGGGGCTGATGCCTATAATCCCAGCACTTTGGGAGGCTGAGGCAGGCGGATCACTTGAGGTCAGGAGTTTGAGACCAGCCTGGCTAACATAGTGAAACCCCATCTCTAACAAAAATACAAAAATTAGATGGGCATGGTGGTGTGCACCTGTAGTCTCAGCTACTCGGGGTGCTAAGGCTCAAGAATCACTTGAACCTAGGAGGCGGAGGTTACAGTGAGCTGAGATCGCGCCACTGCACTCCAGCCTAGGTGACAGAGCAAGACCCTGTCTCAAAAACAAAAACAAAAAACACACACACACAAAATTACCTTAAAGGTACTCAAAGAACAACAACAACAACAAAAAAGAGAAAAATGCAAGAAAACTATGTACGAACAAAATAGAAATACCAAAAAAGAGGCAGAAAACTGAAAAAGATGCCAAAAACAAAGTGTTTGGAGTTGAAGAGTACAATAATGCAAATGAAAAATTCACTGGAGGAACACAAAGGCTGATTAGACCAGGCGGGGCGGGGGAGAGGGGGGATGGGGCACACGGAGAATCAACAAACCTGAGGATAGGACAAATGGAACTATTCAGTCTGAGTCAGAGAAAGAAAAAAAAAAAACGAAGAAAAGTGAACAGAGCCCAAGGGACCTATGGGATACCATCAAGAAAGCCAACATGCACACTGTGGAAGTCCTAAAAGAAGACAGATAATAGGAGGCAGAGACATAACTTGAAGAAATAATGACCCAAAACTCCCCAAATTTGGTGAAAGACATGAACATAAACATCCAAGAAGCTCATCAAACTCCAAGTAGGATGAACTTAAAGAGATCTATACCAAGACAAATTATAAACAAGCTATTAAAAGACAAAGATATTAACCTGAAAGCAGCAAGAGAGGCAACTCATCAAATATAAATAATCAATAGTAGCAGCAGATTTCTTATCAGAAACTTCAGAATTCAGAAGGCAGTGGGCTAATACATTCAAAGTGCTAAATGAAAAAACAAAAACTGTTAACCAAGAATCCTATTTTCAGCTAAAATGTCCTTCAAAAGTTGGAGAAAAATTAAGACATTCCCAGATAAACAAAAGCTGAGGAAATTACTACTAGACCTGACCTGTAAGATATGATAAAGGGAATTCTACAGGTTGAAATGAAAGGATGGTAACTTGGGCCAAGCACAGTAGCTCATGCCTGTAATCCCAGCACTTTGGGAGGCTGAAGTGGGCGGATCACTTGAGGTCAGGAGTTAGAGACCAGCCTGGCTGACATGGTGAAAACACAAGTCTACTTAGAAAAAACAACAACAACAACAACAAAAAACCACAAAAATCCACCGGGCATGGTGGCGTGCCCCTGTAATCCCAGCTACTCAGAAGGCTGAGACAGGGCCAGGCACGGTGGCTCACACTTGTAATCCCAGCACTTTGGGAGGCTGAGGCAGGCAGATCACGAGGTCAGGAGATCGAGATCACGGTAAAACCCCGTGTCTACCAAAAATACAAAAAAAATTAGCCGGGCGTAGTGGCGGGCGTCTGTAGTCCCAGCTACTTGGAGAGGCTGAGGCAGGAGAATGGCATGAACCCGGGAGGCGGAGCTTGCAGCGAGCCGAGATTGCGCCACTGCACTCCAGCCTGGGCGACAGAGCAAGACTCCGTTTCCAAAAAAAAAAAAAAAAAGAAGGCTGAGACAGGAGAATCAGGTGAACCCAAGAGGCACAGGTAGCAGTGAGCCAAGACTGCGCCACTGCACTCCAGCCTGGGCAACAGAGCAAGACTAATCAGAGACAGAATGTAGAATAGTGGTTGCTAGGGTGGCCCTGGGGTGAATGAGGACTTACTGTTTAATGGGTACAGAGTTTCAGTTCTACAGGATAAAAAGAGTTCCTGGAGATGGATAGCAGTAATGGTTGCATTCAATATGAAGGTACTTAACAACACTGAACACTTAAAAATGTTGAAGACACAACCTGGCCAACATAGTGAAACCCCATCTCTACCAAAAAACACAAAAATTAGCTGGGCATGGTAGTGGGCGCCTATAGTCCCAGCTGCTCGGGAGGCTGAGGCACGAGAATCACTTGAACCTGGAAGGCAGAGGTTGCACTGAGCCAAGATCATACAACTGCACTCCAGACTGAGCAACACAGTGAGACGCTGTCTCAAAAAAAAAAAAAAAAAAAAAAAGTTATTTTACAATAAAAATTTTTTTAAAAAAATGAACAGAACTGTGAAATGAACAGTATCTGTGGGACAATATAAAAAGGACTAACAGTCATGTCAAAGTCCTGGAATAAGAGTCATTCAGGAAAAAATACTTGAAAAAAATGACTGAAAATTTCCAAAATTTCCAAAGACAAAATTACAGTCAGGAAGTACAACAAACACTAAGCAGCATAAGCAGAAAGAAATCCACATCCATATATAACATGAGCACAGTGGCTCATGTCTGTAATCCCAGCACTTTCAGAGGCCTAGGAAGGAGGATCGCTTGAGCCTAGGAGTTCGAGACCAGCCTGAGCAACTTAGCAAGACTCTATCTCTACAAAAAATTTAAAAATTAGCTAGGTGTGGTGGCACACGCCCTTAGTCCCAAGCTACTCAAAAGGCTGAGGTGGGAGGATTGCTTCAGTCCAGGAGTTGGAGGCGGCAGTGAGCCTTGATCACATCACTGAATTCCGGCCTGGCAACAGAGCAAGAATAAGGAAGAAAGAAAAGAGGAAAGAAGAGAAACCCACTTTAAGTATAATATAATTTAGGGAGAGGTAAGTTAGAAGTAAAAAGATAGACAAACACTATGCAACCACTTATCACAGAAAGCTGAAGTAATTATTTTAATATCAGAAGAAAAAGCCGACTTCAGAGCAAGAAAATATACCAAGGATAAAGAGGGACATTACATAATAATCAAAGGATGAATTCACCAAGAACAAGGTATAACATCCTAAATGAGCATGCACCTAACAAAACTTCAAAACACATAAAGCAAAAATTGACAGAATTGAAATAAACCCACAATTACAATTAGAGATTTCGACATTCCTCTCATGTTAGATAGGGAGAAAACCAGCAAGGATATAGAACTTACCACAATAACCAACTGGATCTACTTCACAGTTATAGAACATTTCATTAAAAAAGAATACACATTATTTTCAAATGCACATGGGAACGTTCACTCAACCATATTCTGAGCCACAAATCAAAGCTTTGGCTGGACACAATGGCTCATGCCTGTAGTCTCGATACTTTGGGAGGCCAAGGTGGGATGATGACTTAAGCCTAGGATTCAAGACCGGCCTAAGTTACATGGCAAGACTCGGTCTCTACAAAAAAATTATAAAAATTAGCCAGACCTGATCGTGCGAGCCTGTGGTCCCAGGTACTCAGGAGGCTGAGGCTGAGGTGGGAGGATTGCTTGAGCCTGGGAGGTTGAGGGTGCAGTCAGCCGTGATCACACAGCACTGCAGTCCAGCCTGGAGGAAGAGAGCAAGACCCTATCTCCAAGAAGGGGGGTGGGGGGAGAAAAGCTTCGCCAAGTGTAAAAGGATTCAAGTCATGCAAAAATCATACAAAGTATGTTCTTTCACCATAATGGAATTAAACTAGAAATAATTAATACAAAACTATCTGGAAATAACCAAATACTTGGCTATATAATCTATTAGTCACAGAAGGAAGCCTCAAGGGAAAATAAAAACATGTTGAACTAAATGAGAAACATGTCAAAATTTGTATAATGCAGCTAATCAGTGCTCAGAAGAAAATTTATAGACTCAAAGGCTTATATATTTTAGAGACAGGGTCTTGCTCTGTCACCCAGGCTGGAGGGCAGTGACATAATCATAGCTCACTGTAGCCTCAGGCTCCTGAGTTCAGGCAATTCTTCTGCCTCATCCTCCCAAGTAGCTGGGACTACAGGCACACGTCACTATGACCAGCTTTAAATGTTCATATTAGAAAAGAAGAAATGTCTCAAATTAACAATCTAAGCCCCCTATTTAAGAAATTAGAAAAAGAGCAAAATAAATCCAAAACAAGCAGAGGGGAATGGTAAGAGCAGTAAATAATACTGAACACAGAAAAACTCTGAAGCAAATCAATGAAACCAAAAGCTGATTCTCTAAAAAGATAATTAAAATTGATAAACAAAGGAAAATTAACAAAAATCACCAATATCAGTAAGGACATCACTACAGACTCCACAGACATTAAAAAGATAAATAAGAAAATACTATAAACACACTATGCTCATAAATTCAACAGTTTTGATGAAATGAACCTATTTCTGGAAAATCACAAACTACCAAACACACTGGAAGAAAAAACAGCCCTCTCTCTACTGAAAAAATTGAATCACTAACTTCAAAGCTTCTTAAAAAGAAATCCTGGGACTAGAATTATTTTCCTGCTGAATTCTACCAAATTTTATTTTTTCATTTCATTTCATTTCATTTCATTTCTTTCATTTCATTTCATTTCACTTCATTATTTCATTTTTTGGAGACAGAGTCTCGATCTATCACCCAGGCTGGAGTGCAGTGGCGCAATCCTGGCTCACTGCAAGCTCCGCCTCCCAGGTTCAAGTGATTCTCCTGCCTCAGCCTCCTGAGAAGCTGGGATTACAGGCATGTGCCACCATACCCAGCTAATTTTTGTATTTTTAGTAGAGACAGGGTTTCACCATGTTGGCCAGGCTGGTCTTGAACTCCTGACCTCAAGTGATCTGCCCACCTTGGCCTACCACAGTGCTGGGATTACAGACGTGAGCCACCATGCCTGGCTCCAAACTTTATTATTTATTTATTTTGACATGGAGTCTCGCTCTGTCACCAAGGCTGGAGTGCAGTGGCGTGATCTCGGCTCACTGCAACCTCTGCCTGCTGGGTTCAAGCAATTCCCTTGCCTCAGCCTCCCGAGTAGCTGGGATTACAGGCGTGTGCCACCACGCCTGGCTAATTTTTGTATTTTTAGCAGAGATGGGGTTTCACCATGTTAGTCAGGCTGGTCTTGAACTCTCAACCTCAGGTGATCCTCCTGCCTCAGCCTCCGGAAGTGCTAGAATTACAATCGTAAGCCGCCGTGCCCAGCCCTAATTCTACCAAACATTAAAGAATAACACGAATTCTACATAATCTCCAAAAACAGAAGAGGCACAAACATTTCTGAACTCATTTTATCAGCCCTGCATTACCCTCATACCAAAAAGTAGGTCACAATATTCAAAAGGATTGACACACTGTCCTAAAACAAGTACAATGATAGAAGACACTTAATAGCAAGCAAAAGGGATATATCACTGCAGCTAGAATATTCATGCCAATCCACAGCAAAGTTCTACAAACTAAAGGATTTGTGCAATTGGGGTCAAGACCTTGACTAAGAGACATCTATCATTTGCTGAATGGTCTAAATTGTCAAGTTTGTCCAACCAAATGTGGTAGGGATTAGGGGTGTGAGAAAACATTTTAAACGGTCCATTTTCAAGTCATAATAAACCTAAGGACTGGCAGCCAGCCCGCGGATGTAACAAACTGCATGGCTCATGCACCTAGAAGGTCCTGATAAGCGAACAGAATGCAGAAGAGGGGTCAGCCCATAAAAGGAAAGAAAGTTTCATTATCGGGAAATCGAAACTTAAGTGGGTAAGGGAACCAGGGTATAACCTTCTAAGGGGGATAATAAAACTTACGCAACGTCTGGGAAGATTGTAACTCCGTAGTACTCAACCAATGAGGTACTGGGGGAGGGACTTGTGTGCTAGGAGATAAATTACCTGTCGTAACTGCCCCGGGTGTGCCTGCCTACCACATACTGGATGGTGTCTCCGAGTCCATTCTTTGGGTTTGCACGGGTGAATGTGTGTTTCTCACAAACCTGGGGGCCCAGATGGGATCTCTGTGCCTGCATGGAGTGGAACTCCGGTCAAGGGGGAGACACATCCCATCGATTTAGGTGGCCTGCTCTGTCTGGGTATTCCGGCTCCCAGCAGAGGCCATAGACAAACCCAAGACAGTTATTGCGGACGCAGCAGAGACGACACAGGGAGAAAAGCAGGCACTGCAGCAACCAGGCAACCTTGTGCACAAGCCCAGGTAGGAAAATTAGACTGTAAGTACTGCCTTGGTGGTTGGGCATTTTCAGAGGTCAAGTGTGTGCAACTGAGATGTATCTTAGATATGAAGCAAGTGCGGAGTCCCAATCCGCGGTTCCGTTCTCCTGCAAGGGAAACAGCCAGAGACGGACAAAGCGATTCTCAGGGTGTGCAAGAAACCTCTAGTAGCGTGGGTTGAGTACACAGGGAAAAAAGCTCAGACACAGAGGCTGATCAAAAATGGGAAACAGAAATCCTAGACCTAGGGTACAAAGCAAAGAGGGAGCCAAAGAGACTCCCTCTGACATTCCCCCAGATAGTCCTTTGGGGAGAATGCTGAAGGTTTGAAGGGACAACCCTTGAACCAGGGACAAGGAAAAGCAAAAGGTAAGGCATCGCTGTTTTATCTGGCCCAAAGACTCTATTCATAAGCCTTCAGTCTTTTTTGGCCTAAGTTTGGCTCAGATGAGGATTGGGTGTGCCAAGCTTTAATTCTCTATGTGAATGATAAAACTCCATCCTCACAAGAAGAGGTAGGTAACACTCTCTGCTGGATCAAAAAATTAGCCCCCATGTTCTCCCTCAAAGAGGAAGAAAAAGAACCTGATAAAAAGCCCTCACCCAGTGAGGAGGACAGATCTGGAGACCAAAGGAGAGCCAAACCAACTGCTCCTTTAAATCCTTATCCAAATTTAAGAAAAGAATTACAACAGTGTAAGAGGGATACTGAGAACTTCCCTATCCCTTCCACACAGCAGGCATCTAGCAATGTTCCCTCTTAGGGAAGTTCCCATGGGACAGGGAGAGATTGGCTTTGTAAATGCTCCTCTTACAAGTACTGAAGTTAGGAATTTCAAGAAGGAAATGAAATCACTCCTAGAAGATGCCCTCAGTTTAGCAGACCACTGGACCAATTCGTAGGACCCAGCTTTTACACCTGGGCTGAAATGATAGCTATCATGAATAGCCTATTCACAGGAGAAGAAAGGGGAATGATTAGGAGAATGGCTATGACCATCCGGGAGGGGCAACACCCTCCTGGGCAAGAAGTCTTGCCAGCTGAACAAAAATTTCCAAATGTTGATCCCAAATGGGATAATAATAATCCCAGGGACCAAGCCCAAATGCAGGACCTCAGAGAATAATTAAAGGGATCAAAGAGTCCACTCCTAGGACACAAAATGTCTCAAAGGCATTCGAGATTCAACAAGAAAAAGAGAAAACTCCCTCTGCATTCCTGCAGAGGCTCAAAAATCACATGAGAAAATTAGATCCGGAGGACCTGGTAGGGCAAGGCCTTTTGAAGGTTAACTTTGTAACACAGAGTTGGCCTGACATTACGAAAAAATTAGACAAGATTGATGGATAGAATAAAAAACTGATTAAGGAATTATTCAGGGAAGCTCAGAAGGTCTTTGTAAGGAGAAAGGAAGAGAAGCAGAAACAAAAAGCAAAAATCATGGTTTCCACTATGGAAGAGGTAGTCAGAAAAATGTTAAATCAAAATCCCCCTCAAAAGAGAGAAGGGTATGATAGATTCTGACACAGAGAAAGAAGGGAAACGCAGGAAAAAACTCCTAAGAGTAAGTGTGGATGTTATGAGTGTGGAAAGCCAGGGCATTTTAAGAGAATGTCCTGAATAGAAAAAAGAAGAACACAATAGCAAAGACTTGGAACCAACCCAAATGTCCATCAATGATAGACTGGATTAAGAAAATGTGGCACATATACACCATGGAATACTATGCAGCCATAAAAAAGGATAAGTTCATGTCCTTTGTAGGGACATGGATGAAGCTGGAAATTATCATCCTGAGCAAACTATCGCCAAAGACAGAAAACTAAACACTGCATGTTCTAACTCATAGGTGGGAATTGAACAATGAGAACACTTGGGCATAGGGTGGGGAACATCACACATGGGGGCCTGTCGTGGGGTGGGGTGAGGGGGGAGGGACAGCATTAGGAAATATACCTAATGTAAATGAGGAGTTAGTGGGTGCAGCACACTAACATGGCACATGTATACATATGTAACAAACCTGCATGTTGTGCCCATGTACCCTAGAACTTCAATTATAAATTAAAAAAGAAGAAGAAGAAAAGGTAATCCCCCTCATGACCATTAATGAAGACTAGTGGGGTCAGAGGTTCCTTCTGAGTAGGTCCCACTAGGAACCCTTGACAAATTTGAAGGTGGGACCTGAGGAAAAAGAAGGGACATTTTTGGTTGATACTGGGGTGGCTTGCTCCTCCTTAATTTACCAACCAAGGGGTACCGAACTAAGGAAAAATTGACAGTATCAGGGATTAAAGAAAGGGGAGAGATTTCAGGTTCCAATATTCAAGAAAATGTTAATTAGATTGGGACCAGAACAAATTGAGCGGTCACTAACCTCCTTGGTGGAGACCTGATTGTGAGATTGGGTTTAGAATTAGGAATACAGGCAGGACAAATAAAAGTAATAATGGGCCTCCTAACAGAGGAGGAAGAAAGACAAAATAATCCCCACGTGTCGCTTAGAAAAAGGCAACAGGGGAGGGTTAAAAATCACACCCTTACAGATTGAACTAAAACAACCAGGAAAAGTAGTTTGCAGAAAACAATATCCCATTTCTATTGAAGGGAGAAAAAGGCTCCAACCAGTAATAGAGGGATTAATTAAAGATGGACTATTAGAACCCTGCATGTCACCATACAATACTCCAATTCTCCCAGTCAAAAAGCCTGATGGGTGATATAGATTGGACTATAAATCAAATTGTCCAGAACTGCCACCCTGTGGTGCCTAACCCCTACATTCTCCTTAGTAAGATACCCTATGAACATAAGTGGTTCAGTGTGGTGGACCTAAAAGATGCATTCTGGGCATGTCCCCTAGACCTTAGGAGTAGGGACCTCTTTGCCTTTGGGAAAATCCTATAACTGGGAGAAAACAACAATATCACTGTGCTGTGCTGCAAGAAGGCTTCATAGAAACCCCAAACTTATTTGGTCAAGTCTTAGTAAAAGTCCTGGAGGAATTCCAACCTTCCAGGGGAACCCAGTTGTTACAATATGTAAATGATCTTTTAATTTCTGGGGAGAGGAGGGCCAAGGTATCAGAAAACACTATAATAATTTCCTAGAAGACGGGATTGCAAGTCTCTAAAAACAAATTGCAGTCTGTAGAAAAAGAAGTTAAATATTTAGGACACCTGATTAGTGAAGGAAAGAGAATAAACCCAGCGAGAATATCAGGAAGAGAGGGTCTACCTTTTCCTAAGACAAAGAGAGAACTCTGAAAATATTTAGGTTTAACTGGCTACTGTAGGTTATAGATTAACTCATATGCTCAAAAGACAAAGATTCTGTATCTGAAACTACTAGAGGAGGAACCTGATTCCTTGCAATGGTCCCCAGAAGAAATTCAGGCAGTGAAAGAGCTAATAAAGCAGGCCCTCATTACAGCCCCGGCCCTAGTCCTCCCATCTTTAGAGAAACCATTCCATCTGTTTGTAACAGTAGACCAGGGCATGCCCCTTGCAGTGCTCACTCAAACCTGGGGAGGGAAGAGGCAACATATTGCTTTTGTCTCCAAGCTTCTTGATCCTGTCTCTCTCGGGGGTGGCCTGAATGTGTGCAAGCAGTAGCTGCCACAGCCCTGCTGGTAGAGGAGTCGAAACTTATCTTTTGGTGGGGCCCTAAGTAAGCACCCCACACCAGGTCAGGAATATATTAAATCAAAAAGCCGGGAGATGGTTACTGGATTCTCAGGTTCTAAAATATGAAGCCATATTACTAGAAAAAAAAGATTTGGTCATAACAACAAATACTTGCCTGAATCCAGCCAGTTTCCTATACAAAGGAAAGGAGAACAAAGAGACATCAGACCATAACTGCTTAGATATCACTGAATACCAAATCAAAGCTAAACCTGACCTTAGGGAAGCTCCACAACATGATGGGATAAGGCTGTTTGTGGATGGGTTGTCCAGAGTGATAGATGGCAAGAGACATAATGGTTATGCTGTCATTGATGGAAATAAACACTCCTTATGTGAGAAAGGTAGATTACCTAATGGTTGGTTGGCCCAAACCTGTGAATTATATGCTTTTAACCAGGCTCTAAAGCTCCTTGAAGGCCAAGAAAGCACTATATTTACTAATTCTAAATATGCCTATGCAGCGGTACACACTTTTGGAAAAATCTGGACAGCACAGGGCCTAATAAATAGCAGGGGAAAAGAATTGGTACATGGGGAACTAGTCAAACAGGTTTTAGAATGCCTCCAGCTTCCAGCAGAGGTTGCCATAGTTCACATAAACGGTCATCAGAAAGGTAACACCATATAAGCCTTAGGAAACAGGCTTGCAGATAAAGATGCTATGCAAGCCTCCCTGGTGGAAGAAATTAGACTATTTAGCCTGATCCCAGACATCCCTAAGGTAGTATTAAGGCCCCAGTTTACCAGAAAGGAGAAGGAAGAATTAAGATAGGGGTCACACAAACTGAAAATGGGAAATGGATACTTCCTGATGGGAGAGAAATAAGTAAACCCCTGATGAGAGAACTAACATCTGTATTACACAAAGGGAGTCAATGGGGGCCCCAGGCTCTGTGTAATACAATACATAGGAATGATGAGTGTATAGGGAGTTATACTTTTGCTGAACAAGTATGTGGAAGCTGTGTAACTTGTCAAAGGATAAACAAAAAGGTGATTAGAAAACAGGCCACAGGAGGAAGACCTCCCGGACTAAGACCATTTCAAAGCATTCAAGTAAATTTCACAGAAATGCCCAAAGTAGGAAAACTAAAGTATTTACTGGTGATCAGAGATCCCCTTTCTGGCTAGGTGGAAGTCTTTCCACTCCCAACAGCCACTGCCGGGAAAGTGGTCAAAATAAACTTAGAACAGAATGTACCTAGATTTGGCCTGGTGGAAAATATTAATTCAGACAATGGGAGCCACTTTACCTCAAGGGTATTAAGGGGAATTATGGAAGGTTTACCAATTAGATGGGATTATCACACTCCTTGGTATCCCCCCCTTCCTCTGGAAAGATAGAAAGAATGAATCAAACTCTCAAAAAGCATATCACCAAACTAATCTTAGAAACTAAAATGCCTTGAATGAAATGTCTCCCAATAGCACTCCTCAGAATTAGGACAGCCCCAAGAAAAGACTTGGGATTGTCCACCTACAAGTTATTATATGGACTCCCATATTTGGGCAGAGCTACAGATCTTCCTACTCTGGAAACCAAGGATCAATTCTTAAGAAATTATATACTGGCCATATCCTCTACCCTGTCATCCCTTAGGTTAAAAGGACTTCTGACTCAAACTCTGGCTCTTGAGTTCACAGTTCACCACTTCCACCCTGGTGACTTGGTACTGATTAAGACTTGGAAAGAAGACAAGCTCTACCCAAGCTGAGAAGGTCCCTATGAAGTGCTCCTGACCACTAACATGGCCATGCAAACAGGTGAACAGGGGTGGACTCATTGTACTCAAGTCAAGGGACTGGTAAAAGAGACCTTGGAAGGGAAGGAAAAAGACCAGTGGAAAGTACATGGGTCACCGGAGGAACCCTTAAAGTTAACTCTGAGAAAAATCTAAAAAGAAAACATGGGCTGGCCCCATTTCTGGAAGTTAATATGGCTGAGATGGCCTACTACACAAAGAGCAGAAGGTCAAAATGGAAACTGGTAGGGGATTCCTCTCTACCCAATCAGGTTTGTAATCTATGTAACCAAGATGGTAGCACCCCAGACTGTAAGATTTGATGCCTGCCAGGTCTCACCTTGTGGGAATTTTGAAACTCGGAGATAGCTCTCACAGGTGAATAAACATCTTTGCCCTGAACCAGATACAGATTACAGTATGGCATTACCATGCCCCAGCTGGGAAGATGTATGGTGAACCACCCAATTCAGGGTTGCATAGTAAACATGGGGTGGGTAACTCCAAGCTGAAGACACTTAAAGAATAAACTACATCTGTCCAAGGGCTCCTTGCCAAATAACTGCCAAAATTTAGAACACAATCCTATACTCATTGCCATTAGCAATCCAGCCATTCTAGGCCAAGAACCAAAAGTAGCATCTCAGGTATATACGTTAGGGGCAGACATCACAGGGAAAGACCTTGTAGGGTGATTTGTTCTCAAACTAATCAAAAACTCAACCTCCCACTTGCCTGGAACTGCTCCAACTCCAGATCCTAATAAACACTTTAGTCTGCCAAATAATAACCCTAAAAGGGTAAAAATAATTAAGGCAAAGGATTTAAGGCAAATCTTAGAAACTGAGACAGGGTACAGGGATATAAACGCCTGGGTCAAATGGATTAAATTTTCGGTACAAGCCTTCAACAAGAGTGACTGCTATGTGTCTGCTGTGGGAGGACCTCAGGCACAGGTGGCTCCATTTCCCCTAGGATGGGATACTGATGCTGAAGAAATAGATTGCATGTTGGCTCTATACCAGGACAAGGATGCATGGGGAAATAAGATTCATAAGAGTGTGTCACTGCTCTTTCCCACACTGCAGAGGTCAGATCCCAAAGCAATGCCCTCATTCTCTCTAGGGAATATGAACCACTCCTCTTGCCTCTCTAGATAGGGGGCAGACTTCAGTAAGCCCGTGGGAAAACTCTTAACTTGTACCCACATCCTAAACATCACTGGTAAGTCAGGCAATGGCAATCACTCAGCTCTCCATATACCCCAGGCTAACGTCTGGTGGTATTGTGGGAAAAGAAACCTCCGCAACTTGTTACCATCCAACTGGACCAGGACTTGTGCTTTAGTCCAACTGGCCATTCCCTTCAACCTGGCATTCCATAAGATACCCGAAAACACATACGGCCACTGAAAGCAAGAGAGATTTGACCAACGCTTTTAATCCCAATATATATGTTGACTCAATAGGAGTCCCTAGGGGGGTGCCAAATAAATTTAAGGCCCAAAACCAAATAGCTGCTGGGTTTGAGTCAGCACTCTTCTGTGGTCAACTATTAATAAGAATGTGAACTGATTAACTACATCTATTATAATCAACAGAGATTCATCAGTTATACTCGGGACACCCTCAAAGGGATGGCTAGCCAGTTAGACGCCACCAGCCCAATGGCCTGGAGAAAGAAGCTTGCACTAGACAAAATATCAGAAAAAGTGGGTGTGAGTGTTATGCTGGGTGGGAAACGTTATACTTTCATTCCCAACAATACTGCCCCAGATGGGACCATCACAAAAGCTTTACAAGGACTGACAACTCTCGCCAACGAACAGGCAGAAAATGCTGGAATTAATAACCCATTTACAGGTTGGCTAAAAGGTTGGTTTGGAAAATGGAAAGGCATGGTGGCTTCAATCCTTACATCTCTCATAATTGTAGCTGGAGTCTTAGCAGTGGGATGTAGTATTATCTTGTGTGTGAGGGGACTAGCACAGAGATTAATTAAAACAGCTATTAATAAACAAATGCCAATAAATTACCAGCAAAATAACCTGCTACTATTAGAAACCAAAATAAACTCACTCTCCTATAAGGAAGAAAGTAAACGACTTCTAAAGCAATTTGAGGACCAAAAGGGTTTAGATGAAAATGAGACCAAAGGAGTAAATGGAAAAGGAAGGAAATTTGTGAGAAAACATTTTAAGTGGTCCATTTTCAAGGCACAATAAATCTAAGTACTGGAAGCCAGCCTGTGGATGTAACAAACCACACGGCTCATGCACCTCGAAGGTCATGATAAGTGAACAGAATGTAGAGGAGGGGTCAGCCCCTAAAAGGGGAGAAAGTTTCATTATTGGGAAATCGAAACTGAAGTAGGGAAAGGGACCAGGGTATAACCTTATAAGGGGGATAATAAAACTTAGGCAATGTCTAGGAAGATTGTAACCCCACAGTACTCAACCAATGAGGAGCTGGGGGAGGGACTTGCGTGCTAGGAGATAAATTACCTGTTGTAACTGCCCCCGGTGTGACCGCCTACCAGACACCAGATCTTGCAAGACTGCCATTAAAAGTCTCACTTCCGCTGTTCATGTCACCAAGTCCATTCTTTGGGTTTGGATGGGTAAATGTGTGTTTCTCACAGGCGTGAACCAATATCCCACCAGAATGTTATTGGTGGTAACCGATCATGGTTTCTTTGAGCCCCAGGAACCATTATTATAGCCTAGAATTTTCAGATTACAACAAATCATTATAGCCTAGAATTTTCAGATTACAACAAATCACAGCTCCATACATACGGCTGCACATGTACAGCCCCTCATGGCATATTTTTGCTATGGACTGTACCCGTAGTTCGGTTTTAAGCAATCTGGAAACTGCTGCAACATTCAGTAGAGAGTTAAAGACTAATGTGTTGAAATTTTGCCAAAAAAAAGAAAAAAAAACAAGAAGGTGTATTAGTCTGTTCTCATGCTGCTAATAAAGACACACCCGAGACTGGTAATTTATAAAGGAAAGAGGTTTAATTGACTCACAGTTCCACATGGCTGGGGAGGCCTCACAATCATGGCACAAGATGAAGAAAGAGTAAAGGGGCTTCTTACATGGTGGTGGGCCAGAGAGAAGTGAGAGCCAAGCAAAAGGGGTTTCCCCTTACCACAAAACCATCAGATCTTGTGAGACTTATTCACTATCTCAAAAACAGTATGGTGAAAATCGCCCCCATGATTCAGTTATCTCCCACCGGCTCCCTCTCACAACATGTGGGAATTACGGGAGCTACAATTCAAGATGAGATTTGGGTGAGGACACAGCCAAACCATATCAGAAGGCTTTGTTCCCTATGAACCAACAAGAGAGCATTATTTTTAAACACTGCCACACATGCTCCCCAAAGTGAGGAACAAAAACTAATCACATCTTGGAGGCGGAGCTTGCAGCGAGTGGAGATCGCGCCACTGCATTCCAGCCTGGGTGACAGAGCGAGACTCCGTCTCAAAAAAAAAAAAAAAAAAACAAAACTAATCACATCTTGTGCAGTGAGAAGCTATTCCCGACCACTGCTACCTCTGAAAGAATATAACAGAAAGACCTAGGAACCCTGCAAGCCTTGCACTGCATACTGCCCTAATTTCTTTCAGACAGGATACCCTGCAGGAATTGAACTGACTCATTCAGAATTCCCAGGTCCAATATCATCCATTAACTACTTCTGCTTCCCATTCAGCTCCATTTCTCTATGGAAAATTACATAGGAATTTTTCTGGGCCATAAAGAAGTACAGCTGATGACAAGCACTCTACAATATTCTGGGTCTGCCTCATTCTACTTCCAGGGAAATAAACTTCACTGCTTACTGAAACTGCAGCATCCATCAGTGGCTGTTTAGGTCTGCAACTAAACAAATGTCAAAGATGTTACTAAGAAGTTACCCAGAAACACTTGTCTGCAAGGCTCCTAATGACGCTCAGATCCTTTGTATTAGAATAAAAAAACTTATAAATGTGACCAAGAATTATAGTATATAATGCCAGGTGACAACATCTCCATAACCCCTTATCAGCTCTTTTCTACCTGGAAGATAAATGAAGCCCCTAAAATTCTGTTCCACAGGTATATCATAAGATAAATAGGCAATCCTCCCTTTAAAGACTGCTAGCCTAGGCATAGCAGAGGCAAGAAAATGTTTACAAATACTGTTTTGCCTGTTAGACTCTGGAGGAAGCAAACCATGGCACCTGTCATTGGATACATTAAAGCCAAGATTTTAACTTCTTAGTCCTTTAGTGCCTACTTTTAACATTTTTCTGCCTCACAATTTTGCAGCTTCATCTCCCGAACTAATAGTATCATATGGATTGTCTTGTGTTCCCCTCCACTGTAAAAAATTCAGTAACACTTAACTTTTAAAAATATTAATAATTCCCTAAAATCATTTTAAACTACAGTGTATGGAATCTTTTAGCTGTTTGCTTATATATCAGTGGAGACATCTGTTTCCACCCTTCTCAGGCGATCCTGGAGTACAGTGGTGTGGCTGCAGAGAATGCCATGGGCTGAATACATTCTTTCAATGGCTCTTCCACACTGCAGCTCTCTCTGGGTATTACTGAAGAAACAGTAAGCACTGTAAAGCCACTCCATTAGCCCAGTCAGTGCTTTCGACATTGTTTCACAGTGAAACTCAACTCTTAAAATGATGGACAGTCATAAAACACTGAGTCACTGTACACTTCCTAGGTTCCAAACTGCAGTGCCTTCCAGATAGTAAAATCATTATTTATTCAGTAGCTGCCTAAAATTCCACTTACTATCATCAGGGTGAGGAGTGTGGCAGGTGCAGTAAGAGCAGTAAGAAGTTGGAGTGACAAGAATGTTTTTCAATCACATGTGATGACTGCATCAACAATACATCCTTATTATTAGCTAAGCTATATGTAATTGGCTTATACTATTTAAAAATAATAATGATAACAGCTCAACATTACTCATTTTACTCTGGCCTTGTATTACAGTAAAGAAAACTTGAGGTCAAGGTCACAAGGTCACATACACACAGCTAAATAGTCGCAAAACTAGAATTTGAACCTAAGTTTAAACTTAAAAGCCCTAAAAGTGATTTTCCACTTTAGTGTAATGCCTCAGGCATTTGGCAGTTGTTTGTTGGCAAATGAACGAGTGATTATTTGTACAAAAGCTTGAAGCCAATGTTAGACTGCTGAACAACAAAATACAAACTCCATGATAAATTGAGAGGTTGTAAACAGATGTTCTGCTAGTCTTCTACTCTGGTAAAAAAAAAAAAAGAAAAGAAAAAAAACCACACAAACTTAAAGCAATCACTATCTCTTCCACCAAGCCAAAACTATTAACTACAACCAAATTTATCAGCAGAAGAAAAACCCAAATAAACCAGTAAATTTTTCACCAAGTTGCCCTTAACATCCTGGCACATCTAGGATGGGTTATGGCAAAACAAAACAAACAAACAAGAAAACCTGTCATTTTAGTTTCTCTCTCAGAATGACAGAAAACCTTCAAGAATCAGAAACCATTAAAAAATAACAATAATAAGCAAAGAAAGAAGATTTAAAAAGAAGTCTCAGAATCAGAAACCAGGCTAGGCACAGTGGCTCATGCCTGTAATCCTAGCGCTTTGGGAGGCTGAGGTGGGAGATCACTTGAGGCCAGGAGTTTGAACCAGCCTGGGCAACATAGTGAGATCCTGTCACCACAAAAAATAAAAAGTTTTTAAAAATTAAAAAAAGGGCTGGGCATGGTGGCTCATGCCTGTAATCCCAGCACTTTGGGAGGCCAAAGCGGGTGGATCATTTGAGTTCAGGAGTTGGAGACCAGTCTGACCAACACGGTGAAACCCTGTCTCTACTAAAAATACAAAAATTACCCAGGCCTGGTGGTGCACGCCTGTAATCCCAGCTACTTGGGAGGCTGAGGCAGGAGAACTGCTTGAACTCAGGAAGCAGAGGTTGCAGTGAGAAAAGATCGCACCACTGTACTCCAGCCTGGGTGACAGAGTGAGACTCTATCTCAAAAAAAAAAAAAAAAAAAAAAAGAGAGAATTAAAAACTGGTCCCTTGTGCCCAGTACACTTCTACTCTGAAACTCAGGAACCTTTCATTACCTTCTGAAATTGAATTCCTACTCAAGTGTCCACTTGAAAGGTGAGGGGGTTCTACATCATCTAGCATCTAGTAGAGCACATGATCCTGCCCTAATCCCCAAATATCACATCAACCTACCTAAGGAGTACTCATTCTATGCCAGTCACTGCGCCGATTGTCTTACCTCACCATGAGCTCATGGGGCAACTATTCTCATGCCGAAATCACCAGTGAGGAAACTGAAGCTTTGAGGAGATCACAGAATCCTGGCATACCCAGAATTTAAATTTAGGCCTGCCTGATCCCACATACTTAAACATTACCCTATACTGCTTTACTCTATTTAAGTCAACAATTACAGAGCAGCAGGCACACTGCTTCATTTAAAGGCCATAAATATTGAAAGGGAGGTTGTAGTCTGAAGGTAGAGACCAATGAACAGATAATTTGCACAAATAAATATAATTTTGATCAAGTGCTGTGAGGAGAAGAATTAGGGCAAAGTTTTACTGAACGATGCGTAAGACAGTGCCATCTAGGGGGAAAGGAGTACTAGCAGACAAAAACAAGTATCGTAGGCAAAGAAAATCAACTAGTATCTTGGGCATCTCATTCTCCATCATTACCACAATCTAACATTTACTTCAAAGGCCTACTTCCTCTATCCTTCTGCCCACAGCCATTCTGCTGTAATTTTCACTAGCTAATTTAAATCCCCTTTCCAAATCCTGCCAGAATAAATACCAAAATTTGTAAGTGTTCCTAGGAAAGATAACACAGGGTAGTACTAAATAGCCAGTAGAGTAGACTTAAAACAATTGGCACAAAGAGCCAAAGAAAGCAAAAAATGCACATGGAACACCATAAAGTCATGCCCAGTTTCCAAACTAATTTCAGTGACAGGAGGCAGAAGAATTAGATTTATCAGAAGTCAAAGCAAGACCCTAAAGGATTTGTAAAAATGGAACCCAGATTCCTCATAACTCATCTGTTTTATGGAACAGGACACTTCAGGCTGAATTAGAATTGAATTTCAGACCCAAATGACAATTAACTGTGTCACTTAATCTTTCTTTATCTTACATAAATCAATAAATGTCTACTTAAAACAAGGGGCCAAAAGAATAACATAATGTCTTATGTGAAAACATTTTATAAAATAATCAAGTTCACTTGAATCCAGGAGGCAGAGGTTGCAATGAGCCAAGATCACGCCCCTACACTCCAGCTTATGCAACAGAACAAGACCCCATCTCAAAAATATATATTATAATAGTAATAATAATAATAATACGCCAGGCATGATGGCTCATGCCTGTAATCCCAGCACTTTGGGAGGCTGAGGCGGGTGGATTGCCTGAGCTCAAGAGTTTGACATCAGCCTGGGCAACACGGTGAAACCCCGTCTCTACTAAAACACAAAAAAATTAGCCATGCGGGGCAGCGTGCGCCTGTAATCCCAGCTACTCGAGAGGCTGAGACAGGAGAATCGCGTGAACCTGGGAGGCGGAGGTTGCAGTGAGCCAACATTGCGCCATTGCACTCCAGCCTGGGCGACAGAGCGAGACCCTGTCTCAAAATAATAATAATAGTAATAGTAATAGGCCAGGCATGGTGGCTCACGCCTGTAATCCTGGCACTTTGGGAGGCTGAGGCAGGCAGATCACAGCGTCAGGAGTTTCAGACCAGCCTGGACAATATGGTGAAACTCTGTCTCTACTAAAAATGCAAAAATTAGCTGAGCGTGGTGGCATGCACTGTAATCTCAGCTACTTGGGAGGCTGAGGCAGGAGAATCGTTTGAACCTGGGAGGTGGAGGTTGCAGTGAGCCGAGACTGCACCACTGCACTCCAGCCTGGGCGACAGAGCGAGAATCCGTCTCAAAAAAATAATAATAATAGTAATAATTAAGTGAGCCAGGCACAATGGCTCACACCTGCAATCTCAGAACTTAGGGAGGCTGAGGCAGAGAATTGCTTGAACCCAGAAGGCAGAGGCTGCAGTTGAGCCAAGACTGCACCAGTGCACTCCAGTCTGAGCAACAGAGTGAGACTGTCTCAAAAAAAAAAAAAAAAAGATCAGATGTGTTTCATTAATTAAATCAAATAATTTTTATTGAATGTTCTTTGTATTGGAAATGGGAGGAAAGGATGATTACACAAAATAGGATGTCTAGGAACTAACTCTGTGTTAACTAGCCTAAAGAATAACATAGTAGGCCAGGCGTGGTGGCTCATGGTTGTAATCCCAACACTTTGGGAGGCTGAGGTGGGCAGACCACTTGAGGTCAAGAGTTTGAAACCAGCCTGGCCAACATGGCGAAACCCCGTCTCTACCAAAAATACAAAGATTAGCCAGGCGTGGTGGTGCATGCCGGCAGTCCCAGCTACTCTGGGAGGTGAAGGCACGAAATCGCATGAACCTGGGAGGTGGAGGTTGCAGTGAGCTGAGATCACGCCACTGCACTCCATCCTGAGAGACAGAGCCAGACTCCATCTCAACAAAAAGAATGACATAGTGAAGGTGCAACAGCCATTTCCTAACCTGTTTTATGGTAATGTCCACATGTTCCAAAATGAACTGCTATCTGTAAGCACTACAAATCCATTATTAGACTGCTCTAAATGAGGCTCTAAGCAGATATCAAAGAACCTAACTGGGCTATGAGGACCAAGGATCACACTTTGTCTTTTCAACCACACAGTAAAATGATCAGTACTGTAATCTGAGTAGAAGAAAAATGATATTCTAACACTATCTACATGTTTACCAGGCACCAAAGAAAAATCCCAACTTAAATGTCAAGAAATCAAATATCCTTTAGGTTTAAAGCACACAAATCACACCTAGAAAATTTTCTCTTCATTAGAAAGTCACTATACAAACCTAAGCCAGGCACTTTCCAGAAATAGAAAAATTACTCTTCGAATTAGACAGCAAAGGCTTCCCAGCCTGCAAATGAATTTGACCCACTCTGAATATACAGCCTTCGTCCCAGCTATTAAAGACCTCTTCTGGGCAGACTGCATTCTGGCCACAGATTAATGTACATAAATACCACGAATAAATCAAGATAGCCCAATAGCAATCCTGAGGAGTGGAGAACATTCTGCTTAGTCCTTGTGTCCAAAACATTGGCAAAAGGAGTAATCAGCAGGGTACGGTAAGTGACAGCAATCAGTAGAAATAAAAGATCCTACAACTCACTCTTTAGAAGAGAAACTAGGAATGGATCTCAACTACTTCCTATATCTCTTACTACTCCTGAAGACAAAATTAGGAATTGGATGAAATGTTAATTCTCAGTTTTTGTGCCACTGAACTTAAACTACATTTAAGTAGCATTCATAGCCTGTCATTTCCATCCAGCAATCCCTTTATATCATTATGTAACACTTTTTTTTCCAGGGGGGTGCGGTGTGGTATGCAGTGCAGGGGAGACCTGGTCTCTGTCACCCAGGCTGGAATGCAGTGGCACCATCATGGCTCACTGCAGCTTCCTGGACTCAAGCCATCCCCTTACTACCTCAGCCTCCCCAGTAGCTAGGACCACAGACACACAGCAGCACATCTAGCTAATTTTTTTTTTTTTATTATTTTTTGTAGAGACCAGTTTCACTGTGTTGCCCAAGCTGGCCTTGAACTCCTGGGCTCAAACGATCCACACCCTTCTCAGCCTCCCAAAGTGCTGGGGTTACTGGCATGAGCCACCACGTCCAGCCTACAATACAATTTATACTCAAATCATCCCTTTTTCTTCTAAACCCATTCTTTCTTCCCCACCCTATAACTGCTGTTTGCTGATGGTACAACCTTATTCCCCACCATTCAATCAAATCCTTAAAAGGGACTTGGCAAATTCCCCTTTGTCCTGTACCTCTGACTTAATTGCTAATTTGTACTCATCCTACTTCCATAATAATGTATACCTTTCCCCTCCTCCCCAACTGTCTCCCCCAATGTCTCTCAACCAGACCTCTGTAATAACCTTGTAACCAATTTCCTTGTGGATGGTCTCTACACTGCTGCTAAATTAATCCTTCGGAAACACCGGTCTTATCTTATTCCTCTGAATAAAAACCTTCAGTGGCTCTCCATGCCTAATGTCACACTCACTCAAGGCCCTGTGGGAGCTGACTGAATCTACTTTTGCAGCCTTTGTTTCTTTTTCCTTCACTAAGGTTATGCCTAATCCAACAAAAAAATTTATTTCCCTCAGCTGTGCCTTTGCTTTTCCCACTGTTCCTGCTTGAATATCCTTTTCTCCCTACATGATACCGGAAGTTCCACAAGGGCAAGAACATTGTCTGCTTTGCTCCCCATTATATTTATGCTGCCGAAAACACTGCTTGACATATTTGTTGAATAAATGAAATTCCTCTACTCTTACAACTCAGCTCAAAAGCCATTCCTGCTACTGTCCAACCAAAATTCAGCAAACAGCCTTACTAAATAAAACTCCTCCAATGTCTTAATGGGGTGGGTCGGGGAAGAATTCCAATAGCATTTTGTATCAATCTTAAGGCACTTAATATTCCTCTCCTATACATGGCACATACCCTACCATAAGTGACCTTGTCTGGTACATTTATAAGTTATCTATCGCAATGCCTTGCACACAGTTTAAGCATGCATAGAGTAGATACACTTTGCTGTTATTATTCATTCATTCATTCATTTATTCAGTATTTAAAGAGCTTGTCATGTGGCAGGGACTGTTCTTAGCACTGGGGTACAGCATTGTAAAATATGATAAAGCCTTGCCTCTGTGAAAAGGGACAAGGACTATTAGAAACAAGAGAACAAGATAATTTCTGATGGTTAAAAATAACGACAGGGGCCTGGCGCAGTGGCTCACGCCTGTAATCCCAGCACTTTGGGAGGCCGAGACTGGTGGATCACCTAAAGCGAGGAGTTCAAGGCCAGCCTGACCAACATAGTGAAACCCTATCTCTACTAAAAATACAAAAAAATTAGCTGGGCCTGGTGGGGGGAGCCTGAGGCTGAGGCAGGAGAATCGCTTGAACCAGGGAGGCGGAGGTTGCAGTGAGCTGAGATCGCGCCACTGCACTCCAGCCTGGGAGACAGAGTGAGACTCTGTCTCAAAAATAATAATAATAATAATGATAGGGAACATGATCAATCCTAACTTAGGACAATATCTACTACAGAAAGGATGGTAGGACTTAGGCACCGTGGCTCATGCCTGTACTCCCAACACTGGGAGGCCAAAGAAGGAGGAAAACTTAAGCCCAGGAGTTCAAGATCAACCTGGGCCAACACAGCAAGATTCCATCTCTACAAAAAAACAAATTTTTTTAATTAGCTGGGCATGACGGCACATGCCTGTAGCCCCAGCTACTCAGGAAGCTGAGGCAGAGGACTGCTTGAACCCAAGAGGTTGAGGCAGCAGTGAGCCATGATTATGCAACTTTACTCCAGCCTGGGCAACAGGGTGAGACCCTGCCTCAAAAAAAGGAAAGGATGACAGAAAAATTCAAAGGTTAAAACTAGTCAAATCATTTCATTTCTGAAATTACTGGAACTCTGAAAAAAATTACAAAAACCAAAATTAAACATTTCAGTCACTTAAGAGTAGAAAATAATGGCAGTAACCAAAATATTCATATAAAGGTTAATGAAAACCTGTAACGCCGATTTAATATTTTTAAGAAACGGGTAGGCTGGGTGCAGTGGCTCACGCCTGTAATCCCAACACTTTGGGAGGCCGAGGTGGGTGGATCACCTGAGGTCAGGAGTTCGAGACCAGTGTGGCCAACATCGTGAAACCCCATCTCTACTAAAAATACAAAAATTATCTGGGCATGGTGGCATGCACCTGTAATCCCAGCTACTCAAGAGGCTGAGGCAGGAGAATCGCTTGAACTCGGGAGGCGGAAACTGCAGTGAGCCGAGATCACGCCATTGCACTCCAGCCTGGGTGACAGAGTGAGACTCTGTCTCAAAAAAAAAAAAAAAAAAAAAAATTTATTTTTTTTTTTTGAGATAAGATCAAAATAAGAAAGCCAAAAGCTAGAAACGAAATAGCTAAATTATGAAGGAGAGAAATGTAGGTTTCTTTTCTTTTCCTAGATTTTCCTCTGATAAGAACTATTTACAAATGATGAAGTCCATGTATTCGCATTAAAACATTCTCCGGACAAAATCAGCTTTCAAGAAAATAGTGGCCGGACACAGTGGCTCACACTTGTAATCCCAGCACTTTGGGAAGTTAAGGTGGATGGATCACAGGAAATTGAGACCAGCCTGGCCCACATGGTGAAACCTCATCTCTACTAAAAATACAAAAATTAGCTGGGCGTGGTAGCGGGTGCCTGTAGTCCTAGCTACTCGTGAGGCTGAGGCAGGAGAATCACTTGAACCCCTGTGCCACTGCACTCCCAGCGTGGATGACAGAGTGAGACTCCGTCTCAAAAAAAAAAAGAAAGAAAGAAAGAAAGAAAAAGAAAAGAGTGAAGAAAAGGCAGGCCTAACAATGTGTCTAACCTAGATTTTAAGCAACCTCATTCTTAACATTATGCTACATTTTGCATACTGAAGTAAGAATATAGGTTAATAGGCTGGGTGTGGTGGCTCATGCCTGGGCTGAGGCGGGCAAATCACTTGAGGTCAGAAGTTCAAGACCCGCCTGGCCAACATAGCAAAACCCCATCTCTACTAAAAATACAAAAAATTAGCCAGGTGTGGTGACACACGCCTGTAATCCCAGCTACTGGAGAGAGGCTGAGGCAGGAGAATCACCTGAACCCAGGAGGCAGAGGTTACAGTCAGCCGAGATCACACCAATGCCCTTCAGCCTGGACAACAGAGCAAGATTCCATCCCCCCCACCAAAAAAAAAAAGAAAGAAAGAAAACACACGCAAGCAAGCAGCATCCCACCATAATAGGTCCAAGATTAGGTAAGGATTATACTGAAATATATCAGGGTTATGGAATATGCAATCTACCAATACTTCTTTTTTTTTTGAGACAGAGTCTCGCTCTGTCGCCCAGGCTGGAGTGCAGTGGCGCAATCTCTGCTCACTGCAAGCTCCGCCTCCCGGGTTCACGCCATTCTCCTGCCTCAGCCTCCCGAGTAGCTGGGACTACAGACGCCCGCCACGATGCCCGGCTAATTTTTTGTATTTTTAGTAGAGACAGGGTTTCACCGTGTTAGCCAGGATGGTCTCGATCTCCTGACCTCATGATCTGACCGCCTCAGCCTCCCAAAGTGCTGGGATTACAGGCGTGAGCCACCACGCCCAGCGCAATCTACCAATACTTCTAAAACAAAATAGCAGCATGATAAGTAAAGGGGATGAGCTATATTTATATTTACATGGCTTGCCTTGGAAGGTCAACAAAAAAGAACTATGTTCTCGGGCAGGCGTGGTGGCTCCTGCCTGTAATCTCAGCACTTTGGGAGGCTGAGGCAGGAGAATCTTTTTTTTTTTTTTTTTTTTTTTTGAGACAGAGTCTCGCTCTGTCACCCAGGCTGGAGTGCAGTGGTGCAATCTTGGCTCACTGCAAGCTCTGCCTCCCGGGTTCACGCCATTCTCCTGCCTCAGCCTCCCGAGTAGCTGGGACTACAGGCGCCCGTCACCACATCCAGCTTTTTTTTTTGTATTTTTAGTAGAGACGGGGTTTCACCGTGTTAGCCAGGATGGTCTCGATCTCCCGACCTCATGATTCGCCCGCCTCGGCCTCCCAAAGTGCTGGGATTACAGGCATGAGCCACCGTGCCTGGCCTAGGAGAATCTCTTGAGCCCAGGAGTTCCGGGACCAGCCTGGGCAACACTGAGATCCAGTCTCTACAAAAAAAAACAATCTTTTTTTAAGAGAATATGGCCTTGGTCAGGTGCAGTGGCTCACGCCTATAATCCCAGTACTTTGGGAGGCCAAGGCAGGCACGCCTATAATCCCAGTACTTTGGGAGGCCAAGGCAGGCAGATCACCTGAGGTCAGGAGTTCGAGGCCAGCCTTGCCAACACGGTGAAACCCTGTCTCTACTAAAAATACAAAACCTAGCTGGGTGAGGTGGCACGTGCCTGCAGTCCCAGCAACTTGGGAGGCTGAGGCAGGAGAATCACTTGAACCCAGGAGGCAGACGATGCAGTGAGCCAAGATCATGCCACTATACTACAGCCTGGGTGACAGAGCAAGACTCCGTCTGAAAAAAAAAAAGAGAGAGAGAGAGAATGTGGAGAATGTGGCCTCACTATGTTGCCCGGGCTGGTCTTCAACTCCTGGCCTCAAGTAATCCTCCTGCCTCTGCCTCCCTAAATGCTGAAATTACAGGTGTGAACCACCACACCCAGCAGCAAAAATCTTTTTTAAAAAAATTAGCCAGGTGTAGTGACATACGCCTGTGGTCCCTACTACTTTGGAGGCTAAGGTGGGAGGATCTCTTGAGCCAGAGCCCAGGAGGTGGAGGCTGCAATAAGCCATGATCATGCCACTACTCTGTTGCATGGGCAACAGAGCAAGAACTTGTCTCAGAAAGAATTATGTTCTCTATAGTTATCAGTCTTGGCAGTTGCTGAAATATAAAAAGGAACTTCTTAAAATATATTAAACACAAAACAGAGCAGTATCTAATAGGATAATTTTAAAATACCGCTCTACTTCATCAACAAAACTATGTTTGTCCTAAAAAATACCAGAGGACAAAGTGCTTAACCAAAGTCCAACTTTATATATGAAATCTGTTCAGTATTAGCTGGGTGAGGTGGCAAACGCCTGTAATCCCAGCTACTCGGGAAGCTGAGGCAGGAGAATTGCTTGAACCTGGGAGGTGGCGGTTGCAGTGTGCCAAGATCGTGCCACTGCACTCCAGCCTGGGCAACAAGAGCGAGACTCTATCTAAAAAAAAAAACAAAACTGTTCAGACCTTCTCAGTGGGAGTGTACACTTTCTGGAAAGCAATTTGGCCATATGACATAAAATGCGTTTTTGACCCAGAAATACCAACTCTGGAACACATCCTCAGGAAATGCAGATCAAATTGATTACAAAAGGAAAACATAGGAAATCGCTCAAATGTCCAATGAGGGAATTACCAAATATGTTATGGTATATCTACAAGATATACGACAATGGAATAAACTATGAAGACATGAAAAATGTTTTAGATAGAAAAATGCATACACTGTAACAAACCAGAATATAAAGCACTATAAGTAATATTATCTCAGAACTTTTTAAAAGACATCTGGATATACACATTAAGAAGACAAAAACGAAATGCTTTTAATGTTGACAGTAGTTAATCTTAGATAGAAGTAAGTGGCTTCTTCTAACTTATACTATTCTTTTCACATCTCTGCTAATGAGCCTGTATTGTTTTGATAACACAAAAAAAATTTCAGAAAAAAATTTTTAATAATATTTGAGTAACTTTTTTATAGGTTCAATGTATTTTATATCCATGTTCAATAACCATCCACTTACTATATCTTTGAAAAACTTAAAAAAATCCATTAACTTGTGAAATATCTTCTAAGACAGTCATTTAGAATGCATTATTGCACTCTAACAGCTTCTTAATGAGAACATTTGGCTTTCAAGATTCTTGTTCTGCAAAGGAAAAACAAATAATTGGAGAGGGGATGAAGGGTAGAAACTTTATGGAAGGTAGAGATGTTCCTTTGTAAGATGCCTCATTTTCCACAACTCGGAATCTATACTTGAAGACCACCTTATTGGAAGACTAGCTTCTCCAGTGAGTTTTCATATGTGTAAAACATCTAGACTTGAACCACAGCCCATTTTCTTTAAAAATGGTTTTTGCCATTCTTATCTCCAAAGAAATTAAATAATAAGCAATGCAATCAAATACAAAATTATTTCTGCTTTTTTTTGAGACAGATTTTCACTCTGTTGCCCACGCTGGAGTGCAGTAGCCCAATTTTGGCTCAACGCAACCTCCACCTCCCAGGTTCAAGCAATTTTCCTGCCCCAGTCTCCTGAGTAATGCCAGGTTAATTTTTGTATTTTTAGTACAGATGGGGTTTCACCATGTTGGTCAGGCTGGTCTCAAACTCCTGACCTCATGATCCAGCCGCCTCAGCCTCCCAAAGTGCTGGGATTACAGGCGTGGGCCATTGCGCCCGGCCCTCTGCTTTTTTTTTTTTTTTTTTTTTGAGACGAAGTCTCGCTCTGTCGCCCAGGCTGGAGTACAGTGGTGCAATCTCGGCTCACTGCAAGCTCCACCTCCCAGGTTCACGCCATTCTCCTACCTCAGCCTCCCGAGTAGCTGGGACTACAGGCGCCTGCCACCACGCCCAGCTAATTTTTTGTATTTTTAGTAGAGACGGGGTTTCACCACGTTAGCAGGATGGTCTTGATCTCCCTCTGCTTTTTAAAGATATTAAAGGTAGTTCAAAAACACAATAATGCCTGTTAGCCAGTTATTTAAATATCCAAACATAATATTCCACTCTTACTTTCTATAGATTATCATTCCTTCTCCTAATTCATGTTCATAGATAAATATATAGTCCTCAAATGTTAGTCAATATGGTTAAGATGCCTGGATTTAAAATGCTGTCTCTAGAGTGACACATAGTACTCATAATTATGTCTGTATTTCTAATTCTATAAAGCAAACATTTTATATACAATACAAAAAGTGCAGCTGATTTTTTAAGTTAAATTAAATACAAAAAAGATGTTTAATGGATTAAGATCTCCCAATCCACAGTTCTATGGTTCTAACCTCAGCTGGATCTAAAGAGGTGGGAAAAGTAGAAAGTACACTGGCCCCAGACTCTAATTCTATCTCTGCTGCTAATTAGCTTTGTTGCCTTAGGAATTCCACTTAACCTCACTGGATCTGCTAGCCACATCTAAAAAATCAGGGTAAAATTAGACTACTTCATTAAGGTTTCTACAATCTCTTTAAAAAATGATTCCAGGTTCATATTTCTACAGTCTTCCCAAATATCTTCTTTTCCTAATTCTCAGCAGTAATAAACTTTTCCTTGGATTAACCTTTCAGGTATCAACAATGTGCAAAAGTGTAGACAAATTTTTATACTTCCATTTAAACAATACATAATGTCCATAAGATTTATCCTGTATTATTTTGGTAAATCCTATTAGGTATTTTTTAATAACTATAACATATCTAAGAGCCCCAGTTAAAAATGAAGATTACTCAATATACATTACACATACAGGCACATGACTTATTGTACAATAACTGCCAGAACAGTTAGCAATGGAAAATACTTCATTCCCTGACACTAGTCAGAAAAGTAAAGACTAGGGTGTTTCTTTTTTATAATGTTCAGAACAAAAGAGAACACTATGTATATCAAGTGTCTCTACATAAAATTGGATTAAATTAGGTATCATTTCAGTTTTAAATTCCTAAGGAAAGGCATTTTAAGTCTGAGCATTCTGCAACTAAGCTGCATTATCTTTTAGACTCAAACCAAACCTTACATGTAATAGTAATTCAGCTTCATGAACCTTTTGAGTAAGTTAAATGACATCTATCAAATCTTCCTTAATGTTTAAGGCACATGTAGTGACATTTTAATTTGTTTACAAAATGTTGATTTTTACAAAAAGAAAATTGGCTTCAGCTGAGGCTTTTCAAACCTGAGAAGTTGCTTCTTAAATTTGAATAAATAAATGGTCAACTTTCTAGAGTGACACATAGTACTCAATACATCTGTATTTCTGATTCTATAAAGCAAACATTTTATATACAATACAAAAAGTGCAGCTGATTTTTTAAAAGGCTAAACTTACTATTTTGGACTCGTTTCTACCTAAAAATCTGTAAAATCATCTTTAATAACTACCTTGGATTGTAATCACTACATCCTTAATATATTCTATAAGAATCAGGGGTTACGTTAGAGCCTTGAGGTTAAAAAAAAAAAAAGTATGAAATTTACTGAGGTCCTCTTTCCAGCATCTTAAAAGCCACAGCCAATTACAGCCCAGATGTCTTTTTTCTTTTTTAAATTAGTATTACTTTTAATTGACAAATCATAATTGTATACATTTATGGAGTACAATGAGATGTTCTGATACATGTTTACAGTGTGGAATGACTAAACCAAGCTAATTAACACATCCATCACCTTATCTTTGTGACTTTTTTTTTAACTGAAGCTACCCACACCATTACAATTTTAAAAAGAATAGTCTAATGGTAACAGTGGGCTGGGCACAGTGGCTCACGCCTGTAATCCCAGCACTTTGGGAGACCAAGGCAGGCACATTACTTGAGACCGGGAGTTCGAGAACAGCCTGCCCAACATGGTGAAACCCCATCTCTACTAAAAATACAAAAATTAGCTGGGCATGGTGGCAGTCGCCTGTAGTCCCAGCTACTCAGGAGGCTGAGGCACAAGAATAGCTTGAACCCAGGAGGCAGAGGTTGCAGTGAGCCAAGATCACATGCCAATGCACTCCAGCCTGGGCAACAGAGCGGGACTCCATCAAAAAAAAAAGAGAGATAATAGTGGAGCCACTGGTTCACTTTGACTTCAACAGCTTTGCAGAAGTTTTGTCGTTGTTAAACATAATAATCTAATGGTGGGGGGGGTAGGGGGAACACATGATGCGATTACTTTCCCCAATCCATAAATCCACTACTGCAGCCCACATCTGGACAGATACAATGATTCAAAGTAGAAAATGATACCAGTTGAGTCTCTTCTCAGTATTTTTCAAGCCATTGTTCCTGCATTAAACAGGTACGCCCAATTACAAATAATAACAACAGTTACCATTTACCTATCCCCTTCTGTGGGCCGGTATGAGTGCTAGCCACTTAACATCTTTCATGTCATGTAATCCCTAGAGCAACTCTGTAAGAAACATATCATTACCTCCACTTAATAGATGGAGAAGTAAGGACTCAAAGAGGATATAAGGCTGCTAAGCAGCAGAGCCAGATTTCAAATCCAGGGTTGTCTGACTTCAAAGGTCATGCTCATTAAGCTACACTGTCTACTGAAAACAGAAGCATGAAAATCAGCAAGAAGTTTCCCAAAGATTTGCTCAGAGTTCCCATGCATAACAACTGCAACAAATACAACTGGCTGTATTAATACACCTATCTACATGATACATTAATTCAATGTTGTCAAAGGAACAAGATTTACAAGATGACTCCAATTCTCATCTCGAGGGGATATGAGAAAATTTACAGTTAACTGAGCTCAACTTTACTCAAGCTTATGCCTCATCTTTTCCATATTATATAAAAGTTCTAGCGGGCTTCTAATCCCAGTATGCTGGGAGGCCAAGGCAGGAAGACTGCTTGAGGCCAGGAGTTCAAGACCAGCCCTGGCAACACAGCAAGAGCCCAACTTTATTAAAAAAATAGTAATAATAAAAATAAATAGCGAGCCATGGTGGTGGCACATGCCTGTAGTCCCAGCTACCTGGGAGGCTGAGACAGGGAAGATCACATGAGCCCAGGAGTTGAAGGCTGCAGTGAGCTACGACTGCACCACTGCACTCCAGTATGGGTAAAAGCGCAAGACTCTGTCTTCAAAAAAAAAAAAGAAAAGAAAAAAATTCTAATATAAATATGTAACCCGAAGTTCATCTTTCCTCATTAATTTTAGTGGTATTAGGCCAGGAACGGTGGCTCATGACTGTAATGCCAGCACTTTGGGAGGCCAAGGCAGGAGACTCGCTTGAGCCCAGGAGTTCAAGGCTGACCTGGGCAACATAGAAAGATCTTGTCTCTACCAGAAAAAAAAAAACAAAATTAGTGGTATTAGATACACATTCCACTCTTCTATTCCTGTGGAAAGATAGTCAGTCCAAGCGCAAAAAATCATAATATTACGATAGGAGGCCAGGCGCGGTGGCTCACGCCTGTAATCCCAGCACTTTAAGAGGCCGAGTTGGGCGGATCGCAGGAGGTCAGGAGTTTGAGACCAGCCTGAGCAACAAAGCAAAACCCGTCTCCACTAAAAGTAATTAGCCGGGCGTGGTGGAGGACGGCTGTAATCCCAGCTACTCAGGAGGTGGAGGCAGGAAAATCGCTTGAACCTGAGAGGTGGAGGTTGCAGTGAGCTGAGATCTCGCCACTGCACTCCAGCCTGGGGGACAAAGGAGCCGAACAAGCAGGTAAATATTCCTTATACACATCATTCTTCAAAGAACGTTGGGGTTTCTGCTAATCTCTTTTTCTCCAAGACTTACTCCCTCCTGTTGCTTTATTACTGCAAAGACTAAGAATCACAAGTTACCTATTTTCTCAAACATGAAAGCTGTCTGTGTTTGAATCATTCTTGTGTAACCTAACCAGTCGGACAGCTAGTCTTCAGGATTTCAACAGTCATCGAAAAGGTGGAAGAACTGCTGCCATCTCCCTTCAGAACAGTTCTAAAACTCCCCTGGCGTGTACAAGCACTACCAGCTAAAACTGAGTCACAGCAACTCTTGGGCTCTAAATAAAGATCGAGGAGAAATCTTTCACTCCTATTTATTTCCCAACCAACCAAACAAGCAAAACGAAATAATCACCTTTCTACTCAATCATTGCTGAACAAACACCACATTCTATGTAAGTCCTCAGCGCAATTTTCCTTCCACCCATTCCCTGGGCCTGCTAAGCCTGGTTCCTGCCCAGTACCTTCTTTTCTCTTCAAGTGAAAAACACCATTTAAAGACCAACTCCTCTTTCGCAGGGTAGTTAACTTTACGCTGACTGCAGATCCATCTTATCCACTCGCTTAAGACAATTAACTCTTAGCTTAATAAATACTACGTATCGTGGGCTAGCTGGAGCTCAGCAATCAGCTTGGTCTCCGCGCCTGGGGGACGGGTGAAAACAAGTAACTGAATTAAATGGGACGAGCTGCCCACAGAATTCAGGAAGGCGCCCACACTGGTCTCCCGTTTTCACAATGGGGCTATTGGTCCAAAGTGGCAACTTAAGAGAGGCTCTTAATGCTTGCGCTTTCTCATACGGCTGACGGATTTGTCAAATCCCACCCTTTGGGAAAGTGACAGACTGGACTTAACTCTTTGGCTGCCCCTACTGGGCAAACCCAAGGGAAACCCCAATCCCCAAGCGCTTTAAAAATGTGACGAACTCAATTTAACTCTTTCCGAGCCCCCGCGGCGTTGAGGACACAGCCCTTGGAAAATGTCTACACTGACTTAACCCTTCCGCTGCTGATTTCAGTGCTACTCCCCGCGCCGCCAACACGCGGGAAATTCCAAATCCTGGCCCTCGGGAGATGACAGGCCCAGCTTCGCACGCCCCCCGCCATCAGTCCCATCGCGCCGAGGGGAGCCCCAACTCAGGCCTTCGACAGGCGCCGGGCCGGACTCCCGGCTGCGGAGCCCCGGGTGAGTGAGTGGGCGGGCGCTCACCGCGATGACATTGACGAAGGTGGTCTTGCCCGAGTACTGCAGCCCCACGAGCGTCAGCTCCATCTCCTCCTTCCAGAAGAGTGAACGGAACCAGTCCAGCAGGCGGGAGATGAGCGCCAGCATGATGGCGGCCGGGAACGAGAACGGACGGAAGGACGGAAGAGCGGCGGCGTCGACGACTTCCACACTAGCGGGCCTCCGCCCGAACCCCCCAACGGCTCCTTGGTGCCCCGGCGCGACACGGGCGGACACCGGCGGGCGGCAGCAGCCAGACCCAGGAAGCCGAGCGGATCATATGACTCGCCCTACCCCCCACGTCCGTCCCGGCGCTGCCGTCGGCACCCACGGCAAGAGCGGCGCGGCCAGTCTGGCCAGGCCCGCCCGCCGCTGGCATCGCCACCTGGTGGGCATGCCCCGCAGCACAGCGTACCCGCGGGCCCCCTTGAGGCTTTCTCCACATTCCTTCGTTGTTGGTTCATTCGTCATTCATCCACTTATTAATTCGTTAATTCATTCATTCTTTTTTTTCTATAATTGTTCATTAACAATCTACCCTGCAGGAAGACTTCAAGACTCTGGAAGAGTTGGCGAGGAATAAAAATTCCTCTCCTACATTTTTGGTAGTAGCAAAAGATACTGTTAACTTAAAAATCACACCGTTTATAAATTCAGAAAGGAGAGCTTTATTTCTTAAGAAGGGGATTATAACCTGTAGGCAGGACGTGCAGCCTCAGGATAAAAAAACAAAAGTAAGCACTTTGAGAGACGGAAGGGTGCAACAAGAATTTATATTGAGGGGTTGGCCAAGTAAACATATTTAACTTATGGAAGGAGCTATTAATATGTATGAAGGTGGTCTTACATACATAGTGAACAAATCTGTATGTTACATATAATCTGTGTTCATTTGGGGGTGGCGACTTAACATTTAAATGTATTATAATCAGGCAGGGCGCGGTGGCTCATGCCTGTAATCCCAGCACTTTGGGAGGCCAAGGCGGGCAGATCACCTGAGGTCAGGAGTTTGAGACCAGCCTGACCGACATAGTGAAGCCCCATCTCTACTAAAAATACAAAATTAGCCGAACGTGGTGGCATGCACCTGTAGCCTCAGCTGCTTGGGAAGCTGAGGTGGGAGAATTGTGTGAACCCAGGAGGCGAAGGTTGCAGTGAGCCGAGATCATGCCACTGCACTTCAGCCTGGGTGATAGAGTGAGACCCCCGTTTCAAAAAACAATTAATAAATAAATAAAGTAAAAGTATTATAATCAGGCCCTCCACATCAGAAAGTAAATCAGGGACGGGAAAGGTATTCAAGTGCTTGGCCTCTGTAAAACCAGCCAGAACTGGGCCAGGCGCGGTGGCTCACGGCCTGTCATCCCAACACTTTGAGAGGCTGAGGCGGGTGGATCATGAGGTCAGTCTGAGACCAGCTTGGCCAACATGGTGAAACCCCGTCTCTACTGAAGATACAAAAAATTATCCCAGGCCGGGTGCAGTGGCTCACGCCTGTAATCCCAGTACTTTGGGAGGCCAAGGCGGGCAGATCACCTCAGGTCGGGAGTTCAAGACCAGCCTGATCGACATGGTAAAACCCCGTCTCTACTAAAAATACAAAAATTAGCCAGGCATGGTGGCACACGCCTGTAATCCCAGCTATGCCAGAGGCTGAGGCAGGAGAATCGCTTGACTCCAGGAGGCAGAGGTTGCAGTGACCAAGATCATGCCACTGTACACCAGCCTGGGTGACAGAGCAAGACCCCATCTCAAAAAAAAAAAAAAGCCAGCCAGAACCAATGCATGGGTGCATGGTTAGTTGTCTCTTAACGGGAGAAAGTTACAGAAATCAGTCTCTTGTCTAATCAAAGCCATAGTTAGGCTTGTGGAACAGGTCAGTTAGCCTGCATCTGGCAGAGAGTTGTAACTGTTTTAATTGTGTTTATCTCCAGGCCAGTGCTGGTTTAGCTGGTAGAGAGAAAGAAAAATCTTGCACATAGTAATTTAACCCTTGCCTAGTATGCCCTTAGGTCCTGTTTATAATCTGGTATCTAATTGTCACAAAGAGTCTGTTCTGTCAGTCTTATGATCTCTATTTTAACATTAATGTTGGTCATTTGTTGTTTCTTTTTCTTTTTGAGACGGAGTCTCGCTCTGTTGCCCAGACTGGAGTGCAGTGATGCGATCTTGGCTCACTGCAAGCTCCGCCTCCTGGGTTCAGGCCATTCTCCCGCCTCAGCCTCCTGAGTAGCTGGGATTACAGGCGCCCACCACCACGCCCGGCTAATTTTTGGTGTTTTTAGTAGAGACGGGGTTTTCACCATAGCCAGGATGGTCTCAAACTCCTGACCTCCTGATCTGCCCGCCTCGGCCTCCCAAAATGCTGGGATTACAGGCGTCAGCCACCTCGCTTGGCCAGTCGTTTGTTGTTTCTAAACGATGTAAGGGAGGAGGTATAACCAGGTGTGACTGACTTCCCATCTTGTCGAGGGAAGGAACTCAGTTTTTAAGATATTCCTAGGATTGGCCAGGCGCGGTGGCTCACGCGTGTAATCCCAGCACTTTGGGAGGCCAAAGCGGGCGGATCATGAGGTCAGGAGATCGAGACCATCCTGGCTAACACGGTGAAACCCCGTCTCTACTAAAAATACAAAAAAATTAGCTGGGCGTGGTGGCGGGTGCCTGTTGTCCCAGCTACTTGGGAGGCTGAGGCAGGAGAACGGCGTGAACCCGGGAGGCGGGGCTTGCAGTGAGCCGAGATTGCGCAACTACACTCCAGCCTGGGCGACAGAGCGAGACTCTGTCTGAAGAAAAAAAAAGAAAAAAAAGATTTTCCTAGGATCTCTTTGTCTAGGAAGGATCTGTTTAGTCAGTTGAGGGGGCTTAGTTTTTTTGTTTGTTTATTTGATTTTGTGACAGAGTGGAGCACAGTTGCCCAGGCTGGAGTGCAATGGTAGAACATAGCTCATTGCAGCCTTGAATTCTTGGGCTCAAGTCATCCTCCTGCTTCAGTCTCTCAAAGTGTTGGGATTACAGGCGTGAGCCACCATGCCCACACCCAGCCCAGGAATTTTTTTTTTTTTTTGAGACGAGTCTCCCTCTGTTGCCAGGCTGGAGTGCAGTGGTGCAATCTCGGCTCACTGCAACCTCTGCCTCCCGGGTTCAAGCAATTCTCCTCCCTCAGCCTCCCGAGTAGCTGGGACTACAGGCACACCACCAAGCCCAGCTAATTTTTGTATTTTTAGTAGAGATGGGGTTTCACCATGTTGGCCAGGATGGTCTTGATCTCTTGACCTCGTGATCTGCCCGCCTTAGCCTCCCAAAGTACTGGGATTACAGGCATGACCCACCGGGCCCAGCCCAGGATTTTATTTTTAGTTTACAATGGGAAGCAATTAGTGTCTATCAATAGGGAACTGATTAACCAGGATGTGTCCCCAAAAAGGAATACTATGCAGCTGTAAAAAAAATATGTAAGAAGAAGAAAGTTATCTGTAAACTGATAAGGAATAATAATCAGGAAATATTTTCAAGAAACAAAAAAATCAAGGTTCATGGCTGGGCACAGTGGCTCACACCTGTAGTCCCAGCACTTTGGGAGGGCAGATCACTTGAGGCCAGGAGTTTGAGACCAGCCTGACCAACATGGCAAAACCCTGTCTCTACTAAAATTACAAAAATTAGCCAAGCGTGATGGTGCATGCGTGTAATCCCAGCTACTCATGAGGCTGAGGCAGGAGAATCCCTTGAACCCAGGAAGCAGAAGTTGCAATAAGCTGAGATTGCACCACTGCATTCCAGCCTGGGTGACAGATTAAGACTGTCTCAAAGCCGGGCGTGGTGGCTCATGCCTGTAATCCCAGCACTTTGGGAGGCCGAGGCAGGCAGATCACAAGGTCAGGAGATCGAGACCATCTAACACGGTGAAAACCCATCTCTACTAAAAATACAAAAAATTAGCTGGGCGTGGTGGAGGACGCCTGTAGTCCCAGCTACTCGGGAGGCTGAGGCAGGACAATGGCATGAACCCGAGAGGCAGAGCTTGCAGTGAGCTGAGATGGCACCACTGCACTCCAGCCTGGGCGACAGAGTGAGACTCCCTCTCCAAAAAAAAAAAAAGACTGTCTCAAAAAAAAAATCAGGGTTCAGACTGTGTACATAATGACATTTGGAATGTAAGATGAGAAAATAATAATGCATATGCTTATACATATATATACATATATGAGCATATGTGTATGGTATCTGCATAAAGAAATACTGGGAAACTAACAAAAATTATTTCCTATGGGGGTAGGATAAACTGGATGTCTGGTGGCAGAAATGGAAATGAGACTTGTCTAGATAACTTTTATACCACTTTGACTTTTCTGTTTTTCTTTTATTTATTTATCGTATTTTATTTTATTGTTTTTTTTTTTTTTTGGAGACAGAGTCTCATTCTGTTGCCCAGACTGGAGTGCAGTGGCACAATCTCAGCTCACTGCAACCTCCACCTCCAGGGTTCAAGCAATTCTCTTGCTTCAGCCTCACAAGTAGCTGGGATTACAGGCATGTGCCACCACATCTGGCTAACTTTTTTGTATTTTTAGTAGAGACGGGGTTTCACCATGTTGGCTAGTCTGATCTCCAACTCCTGACCTCAAGTGATCCGCCCACCTGGGCCTCCCAAAGTGCTGGGAATACGGGCGTGAGCCACTGTGCCCAGCCTATTTTAGTTATTCTATAACATACCCCTAGAGGCAAACTTTGACTTTTCAAACATATAAATGGATTGTTCAAAATACAATTTACTTTTTGTTTTTTTGAGATAGAATCTTGCTCTGTCACCCAGGCTAGAGTGCAGTGGTGAGATCTCAGCTCACTGCAATCTCTGCCTCCCAGGTTCAAGTGATTCTCCTGCCTCAGCCCACTGAGTAGCTGGAAGTATAGGCACATGCCGGCACACCCTGCTAATTTTTGTATTTTTAGTAGAGATGGGGTTTCACCATGTTGGCCAAGCTGGTCTCGAACTCCTGCCCTCAAGTGATCTGCCCACCTCGGCCTCCCAAAGTGCTGGGATTACAGGCATGAGCCACCGTGCCTGGTCACAATATAATTTACTGTAACGGTAATTAAAAATATCTTTAAGGCTTTAAAATTAAAAAAAAAATTCCTTCCCTCATGGAGCCTACAGTCCAGTGGGGGAGACATATACTATAATAAACAAATTAAGAAATGAGGCCTGGTAGCTCACTCCTACAGTCCCAGCCCTTTGGGAGGCTGAGGCAGGGAGATCACCTGAGCCCAGGAGTTCAAGACCAGCCTGGACAAGATGAGACCCTGTCTCTACCAAAAAATTTTAAAACTTAGCCAGGTGTGGTGCACATGCCTGTAGTCCCAGCTTCTTGGGAAGCTGAGGCAGGAGGATCACCTGAGCCGAGGGATCAGAGGCTTCAGTGAGCCATCACTGTGCTCCAGCCTGGGTAACAAAGTGAGACCCTGTCTCAAAAAAATAAAATAAACAAATAAATCTGAGACATAATAGCATGTAGTACTGAACATTATAAAGAAAGCTGAACAAGAGAAGGAACAGGAGAGGACTCTGTCCTACTTCAGGTCAGGTGGCCCTGGGTGGGAAGACTTAGAGGAAGTGAGAAAGAGATCCAGGCAGACATCTGGTGGAAGCACATTCCAGGCAGAAGGAACAGCAAACACCCAGTTTGGGCGAAGGAGTTCAGAATGCTCTGGGCAGAGAAAGACAGTCGGCGTGGCTGGCACAGATGAGTAAAGCGGGGAGTTGGAACAGATGTGGATGGAGAAGGAGGAAGGGAGTAGATTGAAAGTTGGCATGGTGGGCCTACCTTGGATTTTACTCAGTGTGATGGGAAGCCAGGAGAGTGATCCAACTGATATTTTTGGTTCGTTTTTCTGTGTCTGTTGATTATTTAAAAAGAAAAAAGAAGCAGCAGCAGCTCACTATGGCACAACTGTGGGAAATTGACTGTAAGGAGGTTTTAGGGGTTGAATTGTGCCCCCTCCCTCCTTAAAAAAAAGACATATTGAAGGCCGGATGTGGTAGCTCATGCCTGTAATCCTTGCAGGATTTGGGAGACCGAGGTGGGAGATTGCTTGCACTCAAGAGTTCAAGACCAGCCAGGGCAACAAAGTGAGACCCTGTCTCTAATTAAAAAATAGAACGGGAAGGGAAGGAGAAAGGGAAGAGGAAGGGGAAGGAGAGGAGGAGGGGGAGGGGGGAAGAGGAGAAAGATGGGCGTGTGGTGGCTCACGCCTATAATCCCAGCACTTTGGGAGGCCAAGGCAAGTGGATCACCAGAGGTCAGGAGAGAGAGGGAGAGGGAGAGGGAAAGGGAGAGAGAGAGGGAGGGAGGGAGGAAGGAAGGAGGAAGGGAGGAAGGGAGGAAGGGAGGGAGGGAGGGAGGGAGGGAGGGAGGGAGGGAGGGAGGGAGGGAAAATAAAGAGAGAAAGGCAGGAGGGGAGAGGAGGGAAGGGGAGATTTGGAAGTCCTAACTCCCAGTACTTCAGCATGTGACCTTGTTTGAAAGAGGGTCACTACAGATGTAATTAGTTAAGATGAATCATACTGGAATGGGGTGGGTCCTCCATCCACTTGATTGGCATCCTTTTAAGAAGAGGAGAAGAAATACCGACACATGAGAGAGAATATCATGGATGACCGAGGCAGAGGTTGAGTTGTTACAGCTGCAAGTCAGAGACACTGAGGATTGCCAGCAAACCACCAGAAGCCAGAAGAGGAGAGGACGGATTTTCCCCAAGAGCTTCAGAAAGAGCATGGCTCTGGGGCACTGTGATTTTAGACTTCTAAGCCTCAGACTGTAAGACAGTCAGTTTCTGCGGTTTTAAGGCACCCAATTAGTGGTACTTCATTACAGCAGCCCTAGCAAACAAATACAAAGGGGTAAAGAGTTTTTGTTTCTTTGGTTTTTTTTTTTTTTTTTTTGGTTTTTTTGTTTTGCGACAGGGTCTTGCTCTGTCACCCCATGCTGGAGTGCAGTGGCGTCATCACGGCTCACTGCAGCCTTGACCTCCTGGGCCCATGTCATCCTCCCCTCTCAGCCTCCTGAGTAGCCGGGACCACAGGTGTGCACCACCATACCCAGCTAATTTCTTAATTTTGTGGAGGGAGAGCTTCTTGCTATGTTGCCCAGGCTTCTATTTCTTTATGTTTTGTTTTTTTTTTTTTTTGAGACAAAGTCTCACTCTGTCACCCAGGCTGGAGTGCAGTGGCACGATCTCAGCTCACTGCAACTCCTGCCTCCAGGGTTCAGGCAATTCTTGTGCCTCAGCCTCCTGAGTACCTGGGATTACAGGCACCTGCCACCACACCTGGCTAATTTTTGTATTTTTAGTAGAGATGAGGTTTTACCATGTTGGCCAGGCTGGTCTTGAACTCCTGACCTCATGATCTGCCGGCATTGGCCTCCCAAAGTACTGAGATTATAAGCATGAGCCACCACGCCTGGCCATTATTTCTTCATGATTTTGTTTAAAGACGGGGTCTATATTAGGCTATATTGCCTAAACTGCACTAAAACTCCTGAACTTAAGGGATTCTCCTACCTAAGCCTCCCAAGTTACTGGGACCTACCACCATGCCCAGGGAGAGTTTCTCTTATTTACAAAAATGAGAACATGTAAGCATTACTCAATAGCTCCCTTTATTCACTTAACGTACAGTTAAATACATTTTATTAAAAATAAAGGCAGGCCAAGCACCTGTATTCCCAGCACTTTGGAAGGTGGAGGTGGGCGGATCACCCGAGGTCAGGAGTTCGAGATTAGCCTGGACAACATGGTGAAATCCCATCTCTACTAAAAGTACAAAAATTAGCTGGGCATGGGGGCCGGTGCATGTAATTCCAGCTACTCAGGAGGCTGAGGCAGGACAATCGCTTGAACCCAAGAGGCAGAGGTTGCAGTGAGCCAAGACCACTGCCATTGCACTCCAGCTTGGGTGACAAGAGCAAAGCTCTGTCTCAAAAAATAATAATAAAAATAAATAAAAATAGGCTGGGCGCGGTGGCTCACGCCTGTAATCCCAGCACTTTGGGAGGCCGAGGTGAGCAGATCACCTGACGTCAGGAGTTGCAGACCAGCCTGGCCAACATGGTAAAACTCTGTCTCTACTAAAAATACAAAAATTAGCTGGGTGTGGTGGCAGCTGCCTGTAAACCCAGCTACTCGGGAGGCTGAGGCAGGAGAATTGCTTGACTCTGGGAGGCGGAGGTTGCAGTGAGCTGAGATCACGCCACTGCATTCCAACCTGAGTGACAGAGCGAGACTCTGTCTCAAAAAATAAATAAATAAAAATAAAAAATAAAAATAAAGGCAGCCAGGAGCAGTGGCTCATGCCTGTAATCCCAGCACTTTGGGAGGCCAAGGTGGGAGGATTGATTAAGCCGGGAGTTCAAGACCAGCCTGGGCAACATAGGAAGACCAGTCTCTAAAATAAATAAGTATATACAGGCAATAAATACTAAAAACTCATCATTTCCTAGTTATTTTGCTGTAGCTTGCTATTATCAATGTTCCTGTAGCTATTTATGGGTAGTGCATCTGTATAATGGAAATGTCATGTAACGGAGAGCTACTGAACATCTCAACTCTGTGTTCACTGATGTCACATTGGTAGCTTGAAATTGGCCACAGCGGAAATATTTACACCACAGAAATTGGCAAACACTACAAATCAGTATTTCCTGTCCCCTGGAGAGTTGATTGTTTACCACCCCACTACTGATAATACCTAATATACTGTTAGAACGAGGAGTAAAAAAAATAAAATTATAATTCCAGCCATGCCAGCAGTTTTTAAAAAATTACATTAAAAAAACAGGATGATAAAGTTATCCTGAATATGGTCTACATAGTTAAAATGACTGATTTTCATACCATCTTTTCTTTTCTTTCTTCTTTTTTTTTTTTTGAGACAGAATCTCCTCTTCCCTCCTGGCTGGAGTTCAGTGGCATGATCTCAGCTCACTACAACCTCTGCCTCCCTGGTTCAAGCAGTTCTTGTGCCTTGTAGCTGGGACTACAGAGGCACATGCCGCCATGTCTGGCTAATTTTTTGTGTTTTTAGTAGAGACCGGGTTTTGCTATGTTGGCCAGGCTGGTCTTGAACTCCTGGCCCCAAGTAATCCACCTGCCTCAGCATCCCAAAGTGCTGGGATTACAGTCATGAGCCACCGCGCCCGGCCTTATACCAGCTTTTCTACCTAGCAGCTGTATGAACTGTGCAAGTTGCTTAACCTCTCTCTGCCTCCATTTACTATAAAGGGAGAAAACATTGTTATCTGCCTCATAGGATTATTGTGAAGAGTAAATGAATGAGTTCACATCAAGCTCTTAGAACATAGCCTACCACAGGCCAGGCTCGGTGGCTCATGCCTGTAATCTCAGCACTTTTGGAGGCCCAGGTGGGTGGATCACTTGAGGTCAGTAGTTCAAGACCAGCCTGGCCAACATGGTGAAACCTCATCTCTACTAAAAATACAAAAATCAGTAGCTGGGCATGGTGGTACATACCTGTAGTCCTAGCTACCTCAGGAGACTGAGGCAGGAGAATCGCTTAAACCTGGGAGGTTGAGGTTGCAGTGAGCCAACATTGCACCACTGCACTCCAGCCTGGGCTACAGAGTGAGACTCCATCTTTTTTTTTTTTTTTTTGGGGGGGTGAGTCTCACTCTGTAGCCCAGGCTGGAGTGCAGTGGTGCAATGTTGGCTCAATGCAACCTCAACCTCCCGGGTTCAAGCAATTCTCCTGCCTCAGCCTCCCAAGTAGCTGGGATTACCTGTGCCCACCCCCATGTCTGGCTAATTTTTGTATTTTTAGTAGAGACAGGGTTTCGTCATGTTGTCCATGCTGGTCTCAAACTCCTGACCTCAAGTAATCCACCCGCCTCAGCCTCCCAAAGTGCTGGGATTACAGGCGCGAGCCACTGTGCCCGGCCAAGACTCCATCTAAACAAACAAACAACAACAAAAAAAAAACAGCCCTAGCACAGCATTAACATTCTCTAAATCCTAGTCATTATTTCTGGAACATAGTGACTTAGGACATATGATCAACAATTCAGGGGCTTAGCTTCTTATCTGTAAAATATGGGTAAGGTTACCACCCTTATCTGATGTTTTAGCTGAGGAAGTATTTTCTGCTGAAGTCGCTGGAATAGTGTACAAAGTCATGTGGGTGGCTATTCCCTTTGAACTTTGCCTAGATTTAAGTTACAGGAATGGGAACTGAGGATCACGTGCTGAGACACATGGACCCATTCATGCATCCTTTATAAGGTCAGGAATCCCAGAGCCCTGGGAATGTGGTTGGGGAAGGACAAGGGAGAGAGATAAGATTGACTCATGTATCTGCTTTGTGGCTGTTATGTAAGAAAGGCAAAATTTTATGGCATCACAGCTGAATGAATCCTTCAAGACCATTCTAGTTTTACTTACTGAAAAGCTGAGGCACAGAGAAGGGACATATCACAGTTAGAGATGTGAATTTAAGTCATAATCTTTATTTATTTATTTATTTAGCGACAGTCTCACTCTGTCACCCAGGCTGGAGTGCAGTGGCGCGATCTCAGCTCGCCGCAATCTCCATCTCCCAGATTCAAGCGATTCTCCTGCCTCAGCCTCCCAAGTAGCTGGGATTACAGGTGCGTGCCACCACACCCGGCTAGTTTTTTGTGTTTTTAGTAGAGATGGAGTTTCACCGTGTTAGCCAGGATGGTCTCAGTCTCCTGACCTTGTGATCCACCCACCTCGGCCTCCCAAAGTGCTGGGATTACAGGCGTGAGCCACTGCACCCAGCTAAGTCATAATCTTCTTAAGGACAGTAACCATTTCTGCTTAAATTACTAAAATCATTTTAAATGAGTGAGCCAGCATGGGGAACCTGAAATCTCATCTCTCAGGCATTTGTTTTATTACCTTTGCATTTGTCTCAGGTGATCATTGTTTTGACTCCAAAGAATGAAATGAGTGTGACACATTGCATAGGTTCCCACTGGCCTGATTACCGACCTAGTAGCATCTGAAAGTGACAGCACCTGAGCCTTATCTACAGGACATTTCTGCATTGGGCCAAGTCAATTAGAGAGCCACAATTTTTCATTAGCCATGGATGTCACTACAGGTCCTCCCCAAAATCTGCAAGGAGCAGAATGTCAGTTCCATCTTTTAAAGGAAGAGTTTTGGCCTTCAGGAAAAGGGAAGCAAGACTCTATTAGGACATTCTCTTTAGAAGGAACATTCATCATTCTTTCTGTCTTTTTTATTTTGAGACAGAGTCTCACTCAATCACCCAGGCTGGAGTGCAGTGGTGCAATCTCAGCTCACTGCAACCTCCACCTCCCGGGTTCAAGTGATTCGCATGCCTCAGCCTCCCAAGTAGCTAGGATTATGAGACGTGCCCCACCAGTCCCAGATAATTTTTGTATTTTTAGTAGAGACATGTTAGGCTGGTCTTGAACTCCTGGCCTCAAGTGATCTGCCCACCTTGGCCTCCCAAAGTGCCGGGATTACAGGCATGAGAAACTGTGCCCGGCCCGTTATTTTATTTTTATTTATTTTATTTTGCTTTTTAGAGACAGAGTCTTGCTCTGTTGCCCAGGCTTGAGGGCAGTGGTGCAATCATAGCTTGTTGCAACCTCAAACCCCTAGGCTCAAGTGATCCCAGGCATGAGCCATGAGGCCCCACCTCTTCATTATTTAAAAATTGAGCTAGTCACCCCCATTTTAAGAACAACCAATCATATGAGAATTCCATAGGTGGAAAACAGATACTCAGTGCAAAGTAGAGTGGTGCGAAGAGTCCTGTGCAGGAAATAAAAAGACCACGCTGCTGGAAGAAAAGCTGTGTCTTGAATTAAAGAGTTCTTAGGTTGGGTGCAATGATTCATGCCTGTAATCCCAGCACTTTTGGAGGCTGAGGTGGGTGGATCACCTGAGGTCAGGGGGTCAGGAGTTTGAGACTAGCCTGGCCGACATGGTGAAACCTCATCTCTCCAAAAAATCAAAACTTAGCCAGGCATGGTGGCATGCACCTGTAATCCCAGCTACTCAAGAGGCTGAGGCAGGAGAATCGCGTGTGCTCAGGACGCAGAGTTTGCAGGGAGCCAGGATCACACCACTGCACTCCAGCCTGGGTGACAGGGCAAGACTTCGTCTCAAAAAAAATTCTTGGCTTTGAAAACTAAATGGCTGTGTGACTTTCAGCAAGTCACTTCCTTTCTCTGAGCTTCAGTTTATTTATGAACTGAAAAGTTTGGATAAGATAAAATTTAAGAACCTTTTATCTCTAAAACCTTCCCATTTCATAGCAACCTGACTGAAATGAGATAAGATGAAGGGATTCCTGCATGGTAGAGATGAGAATTCTCTCTTTATAATAGCCTTTATAGGCTGGGCACGGTGGCTCATGCCTGTAATTCTAGCACTTTGGGGGCTGAGGCAGGTGGATTACCTGAGGTCAGGAGTTCAAGATCAGCCTAGCCGACATGTCGAAACTCCATTTCTACCAAAAATACAAAAATTAGCTTGGTGTTGTGGCATGTGCATATAATCCCAGCTATTCAAGAGGCTAAAGCAGGAGAATCGCTTGAACCCAGAAGGTGGAGGCTGCAGTGAGCCGAGATTGCACCACTGCACTTCAGCCTGGGTGACAGAGAAAGACCCTGTCTCAAAAAATAAAAATAAAAAAAAATACCCTTTATAAGTTGGGCATGGTGGTTCACGCCTGTAATACCAGCACTTTGGGAGGCTGAGGTGTGCAGATCACCTGAGGTCAGGAGTTCAAGATCAGCTTGGGCAACATGGTGAAGCCCTGTCTCTACTAAAAATATAAAAATTAGCCAGGCATGGTGGCACATGCCTATAATCCCAGCTACTCGGGAGGCTGAGGCAGGAGAATTGCTTGAACCCGGCAGGCGGAGGTTGCAGCGAGCCAAGATCGTGCCACTGCACTCCAGCCTGGGTGACAGAGTGAGACTCTGTCTCAAAAAAAAAAAAAAATTAGCTGGGCGTGTGTTGATGAATGCCTGTAATCCCAGCTACTCAGGAGGCTGAGGCAGGAGAATCGCTTGAAGCCAGGAGGCAGAGGTTACTGGGAGCCAAGATTGTGTCACTGCACTCCAGCCTGGGCAACAGAGTGAGACTCCATCTCAAAACTGAAATAAAATAAAATAAAATAGCCTTTATATTTTTTAGAGAAGTTTCGGGTTTATACAAAATTGAGCAGATAGTACTGATGATTCCATTGTACTCTTCCTCTCACCCCCATAGCTTCCCAAATTACCTTTGTTTTAACTGAGGAACCAATATTGCTACCTTATTATTAACTAAAGTCCATAGTTTACAATGGGGTTCAGCCTCAGCATTGTATATTTGATGAGTTTGGACGAATGTATAACGTTATGTATCAACAATTACAGTGTCATAAAGAATTGCTTCATCTAAAAATTCCCTGTGTTCCACCTACTCATCTCTGTTATTTTTAATTTAATTTAATTGTTTTAATGACGAGGTGGGTGGATCGCTTGAGGACAGAAGTTCAAAATCAGACAGGGTCTTGCTGTATCACCCAGGCTGGAGTGCAGTGACACAGCCACAGCTCACTGCAGCCTTGACTTCCCATGCTCAAGCAATCCTCCCACCTCAGCTTCCTAAGTAGCTGGGACTGCAGGCGTGTGCCATGACATCCAGCTCCTTTTTTGACTTTTTTGTAGAGATAAGGTCTCATTATGTTGCCCAGGCTGGTCTTAAACTCCTGGGCTCAAATGATCCTCCCACCTCAGTTTCTCAAAGTACTGGGATTATATAGTAACCACTGTGCCTGGCTGCAGCCACACATCTCTGAGATAACTCTCTTTCAATTTTGATAGTCTATGGTTTTGAATATCTATAGGAAACAAAGGAACATCAAGTGGCATAAACACTAAGACAAGGATCATCATTGTAACTAGAAACACCTGCGTGACCATTTAGCAGCGGAGAAAGGTTTCTGGTGTTATTTTGGTGGAGCACCCTGACTGATCTGGACCTGAAGCTGTTCTGAATTTTTCATTTAAGTGACTCCATTGGCTGGGCGCAGTGGCTCACGCCTATAATCCCAGCACGTTGGGAGGCCGAGGTGGGTGGATCGCTTGAGAACAGAAGTTCAAAATCAGCCTGGCCAACACGGTGAAATCCCGTCTCCATGAAAAATACAAAAAACAGTCGGGCATGTTGGCGCATGCCTGTAATCCCAGCTACTCAGGAGGCGGAGGCAGGAGAATCCCTTGAAACCTGCGGGGGGGCGGAGGTTGCAGTGAGCCGAGATTGCACCACTGCACTCCAGTCTGGATGACAGAGGGATACTCCATCTCGAAAAAAAAAAAAAAAAAAAGATACCATCAATCTCCCTCTCTAGTTAGTTGGATCTGGGTTCCTGTCAAGTGCACTGGTAAAGATCTTATCTAAAATAGATCTAAGTAATCAAAACACAAACAAGTCTATCTATGAAAGAAACCAAGTTAGGAAAGTGAAAGAAAATGCAACAAAGTACAGAGAACAATAGAAAAAAGGAAAATAGAAGTACAGGATAGAAACTTTTTTTTCAAGCGGGCAGCTTCATCAAGGTCATGGTTGCTTCTTGCTGGATCTGATTACTGGTCAGTTGTGTAGGGTTTTTTTGTTTGTTTGTTTTGTTTTTGTTTGTTTGTTTTGAGACACGGTCTCGCTCTGTCACCCAAGCTGGAGTGCAGTAGTGTGATCTTGGCTCTCTACAGCCTCCACCTCCCAGGCTCAAGAGATGTCCCACCTCAGCTTCCCAAGTAGCCGGGACTACAGGTGAGAGCCACCATACCTACTAATACATACATACTAAAATTAGTACATACAAAATTAGTACATACATACTAATTTGTTTATTTTTTGTAGAGACGCGGGCGGGGGGCGGGTCTCACTATGTTGCCCAGGCTTGTCTCGAACTCCTGGGCTCAAGCAATCTTCCACCTCGTCCTCCCAGACTACTGGGATTACAGGTATGAGCTGCTGCACCCAGCCATCAGTGGTGTAGTTTGATGGGTAAAAGCAAGCATGCATGCATTTTTTACATCAAGCAGGTGTGCGTTTGCATCTCAATTCTCCCACTTCTGACCTTTGATATATTGCTTCACCTCCCTGAGCCTAAAATGGGAATACCAATATCTACCTCTCAGAGAGTCAAATGCAGCAACAAACAAAATCTCCCAGCACAGTGCTCTGCCCATAGAAGGGGCTGTGTAAATGATACTGTTCTTTCCCCTCGCATCTGAGATTCCAATGCCTAATGCATAAGCTTCCTTTCTGTGTTCCCTTGACAGGCAAGCTACCCAGAAAACGACCTACATAATCCCCTCTTTCTGAGAGTTTACAGCCTACAACAATAGGCCCTGGGAATCCACCCTGGGCCCTTCTCACCCAAAGTTAAGGGGTGCTTCGTGTGCATCCTGCGATTAAAATGTCAAGGTCAGGTTTTCTGAACCTGGCACTATTGGCGTTTGGGGCCGGACAATTATGTGTTGCTGGGAGTCATCCTGTGCACTGCAGAATGCTGAGCAACATCCCTGGCTTGTATCCACTAGGTGCTGGTAGCACCCCATCCCACTCCTAGTTGGGACAAATAAAAATATATCCCGACATTGCTAGATACCCCCAGGACAGGGAGAGGGGATGGTAGGATGGGGCAAAATAACCACCAGTTGAAAACCGCTAGATTAGACAATAGTTTTTTTAATCTTTTTCTATTTTCCACTGCCATGTCCTTTAAACGATCTCTGGGGCAATGGTGTACCAAAGAGGTAGGGAGTGGTGGGAGCAGCACCCCCAGCAGAGAGGAATGTGTTATCACTGACAGTGTTCAATATTGCTAGCATAGTGGTGATAAAAAGTAGACCTGGAGGCTGGGCACAGTGGCTCATGCTAGTAATCCCAGAACATTGGGAGGCTGAGGCAGGAGGATAGCTTGAGGTCAGGAGTTTAAGATCAGCCTGGCCAACATGGTGAAACCCCATCTCTACTAAAAATACAAAAATTAGGGCTGTGGGGCTCACACCTGTAATCCTAGCACTTTGGGAGGCCGAGGTGGGTGGATCATGAGGTCAGGAGTTCGAGACCAGCCCGGCCAACATAGGGAAACCCCAGCTCTACCAAAAATACAAAAATTAGCTGGGCATGGTGGTGCATGCCTCAAATCCCAGCTACTCGAGAGGCTGAGGCAGGAGAATCACTTGAACCCGGGAGGTGGAGGTTGGAGTGAGCCAAGGTCACACCATTGCATTCCAGCCTGAGCGACTGGGCAAGAATCTGTCTCAAAAAAAAATAAAAAAGAAAAAAAATACAAAATTTAGCCTGGCATGGTGGCTCGTGCCTGTAATATCAGCTACTAGGGAGGTTGAAGCAGGAGAATTGTTTAAACCCAGGAGGCAGAGGTGACAGTGAGTCGAGATTGTGCCACTGCACTCTAGCCTGGGCCATAGGGCTAGACTCTGTCTCAAAAAAAAAAAAAAAAAAAAAAAAAGTAGACCTGGCTGGGTGCAGCAGCTCATGCCTGTAATCCTAGCACTTTAGGAGGCTGAGGTGGGAGGATCGCTTGAGGCCAGAAGTTCAAAACCAGCCTGGTCAACATAGTGAGACCCCTGTCAAAGGAGGAAGAGGGGCGGGGGAGGAGGAGGTTGGGGGGGAAGAGGAGGAGAGGAAGTAGGGGGGGAGGAAGAAGGAAGAGGACAGGGGTGAGGAAGAAGGAAGAGGACAGGAGGGAGGAAGAAGGAAAAGGAGGTGGAAGAAGGGGGTAGGAGGGGGGAGGAGGGAGGAGGAGGAGGAGAAGGAGAAACATAAGAGAACTCAAGGTTGGAGGACGGAGGAAAAAATGCAGACTAACTTGTATTGGTTTGTTGCTGTATTTAGCTTCTCTACAGACAATACATTTATTTATTGCTGCACCCGGATTCCACTGCTCTCTGCGCACTGGTTCTTTCCTTCCTGCTGCCACTTTTTTTTTCTTTTTTTCTCTTTCAGTCATTTATTTGTTTTTATTTACAATTTGTGTTTAATGCAAATCAATTCAATAATATGCAAAGTTACTTTGAATCAAAGCATAAACATACAAACTGGCTGGGTAAGGTGATTCATGCCTATAATCCCAGCATTTTGGGAGGCTGAGGCAGATGTATCATTGAGTCCAGGAATTCAAGACCAGCCTGGGCAACATGGCAAGACCCCATCTCTAAAAAATAGAAAAAGAAAAACCACAATATACAACCCAAAATAGATGGACAACATTGTGAAAGCGGTCAGAATCAAAATGGTGTCAGCTAGGTGCAGTGGCTCATGCCTGTAATTACAGCATTTTGGGAGGCCGAGGCGGGCAGATCATCTGAGGTCAGGAGTTTGAGACTAGCCTGGCCAACATGGTGAAACCCCATCCCTACTAAAAATACAAAAATTAGCCAGGTTTGGTGGCAGGTGCCTGTAGTCTTAGCTACTCAGGAGGCTGAAGCAGGAGAATCAGTTGAACCAGGGAGGTGGAGGTTGCAGTGAGCCGAGATGGCACCACTTCACTCCAGCCTGGGTGACAGAGCAATGTTAAGAAAACACTGACAGGCCGGGCGCGGTGGCTCACGCCTGTAATCCCAGCACTTTGGGAGGCCGAGGCGGGTGGATCACGAGGTCAGGAGATCGAGCCCATCCTGGCTAACACGGTGAAACCCCGTCTCTACTAAAAATACAAAAAATTAGCCGGGCGCGGTGGCGGGTGCCTGTAATCCCAGCTACTCGGGAGGCTGAGGCCGGAGAATGGCGTGAACCCGGGAGGCGGAGCTTGCAGTGAGCCGAGATCGTGCCGCTGCACTCCAGCCTGGGCGACAGAGCGAAACTCCGTCTCAAAAAAAAAAAGAAAACACTGACAAATAGAGCCAGTAAAGACCATGAAGAGAGGGTTCTTATTCTTTTATGCCTGATAATAAAAGAGACTCTACAAAAACTACAGTCTCACACAAAGGCCATGTCAACCTGACACAAAAGATACTCCTGCAAGGACATCTGCCCAGTAACTGCCTGTCCAACCTCAGACTGGCATCACCCTTGTTATTGATCTTTGTAGCCAAGGATGGTTCTTTCAAAACAATTACGTAATCCTGTTCATTTCTTTCCTTTAAAAACCTTTTTCTTCCTTTACTTCTCTAAATACACACACAGTTTACTATGGTGTGTATATCTCCATCCCAGTGCTCTATTCCCAAATATCTTTTTCCTTTAGAGAGCCTCTCTCTGTTAGTTAGGTTGGCAGCATTCAGGTATGAAGCAAAAGGAGTATTCATTCACATACACAGTAGCTTCAGATCTGTTCGATCTCATCTCCATGTAGGTTCTGGAGACGGGGAAAAATGACATTGATTATCAATACTACTGTGGCCATATTTATTACTGCAACATCTAAGCTTCTGTGCATGACCATGCACTCAAGACTTCAGAAGTGTCTATTTTTTAAGAGATTTCTGTGTGTAGAGGCAATTGTAAAATATTTACTGCAGAGTCAAGCTCACTTTTAGGCTTGGGACCAGGTTCTTTGTAAAAATATTGCCTGACAGCAAAACAATATGTTTTAAATGTGGCTGTTCTGATCCATTTTTAAAAGATATTTACAGACTGAATATTAATTTCTTTCTGAATTTAATGCAAGACAACTTCCAGTTTTCACCTCCCAAATACTTGATTTACAGTTTTGGCTCCTTCACATTTTTCATTTTTGCTCTTTCTTTCTTTCTCTTTCTTTCTCTTTCCTTTCTTTCCTTCCTTCCTTCTTTCTTCCTTTCTTTTCTTTTCTTTCTTTCTTTCTTTCTTTCTTTTTTTCTTTCTTTCTTTCTTTTCTTTTCTTTTCTTCCTTCCTTCCTTCCTTTCTTCCTTCCTTCATTCTTTCTTCCTTTTCTTTTCCTTCCTTCCTTCCTTCCTTCCTTCCTTCCTTCCTTCCTTCCTTCCTCTTTCTTTCTTCCTTTTCTTGCACAGAGTCTTGCTCTGTCACCCAGGCTGGAGTGCAGTGGTACCATCTCAGCTCACTGCAAACTCCACCTCCCAGGCTCAAGTGATTCTCCTCCCTCAGCCTCCTGAGTAGCTGGGATTACAGGCACGCGCCACCATGCCCAGCTAATTTTTGTATTTTTAGTAGATATGCGGTTTTGCTGTGTTGTCCAGGCTGGTCTCGAACTCTTAACCTCAAGTGATCCACCTGCCTCGGCCTCCCAAAGTGCTGAGATTACAGGCGTGAACCACTGTGCCTGGCTTTCATTTTCGTGTCTTTAATGTCAAGATTGGTTATTTTATCTTCAAAACAGATGATTTTTTTTTTTTTTTTTTTGAGATTGAGTTTTGTTCTTGTCACCCAGGCTGAAGTGCGATGGTGCTATCTCGGCTCACTGAAACCTCTGCCTCCCCGGTTCAAGCGATTCTCCTGCCTCAGCCTCCCAAATAGTTGGGATTACAGGTGCACGTCACCACGCCTGGCTTTTTTGTGTGTGTGTGTGTGTGTGTATTTTTAGGAGAGATGGGGTTTCGCCATGTTGGCCAGGCTGGTCTCAAACTCCTGACCTCAGGTGATCCACCTGCCTCAGCCTCCGAAGTGCTGGAATTACGGGCATGAGCCACCACACCTGGCCAAAACAGATGATTTTTTAAATTATAAAATGTATTCAACATATGCAGAAATAGAAAGCAGCATTTTGAAATTATTTGAGGTCAACAAAATTCTACTCTTTGGATGCAGTTTAGCTAAATAAATTGGGTGCTCTTCCTGAATGAAAATAGATGATGGGAAATGCCTACCATTTGACTTTATGAGGATAAGCAAGAGTTACTCATGATGCTTGAACTTGGGGGTAAATTCTATTAATAATCCATGACTGCCCTGGCACATGTCAATTACTATATAGAAGGTCACATGCAATGTCAAATCCAAAGCTTTGGAGAAAAAAAAGTGTTTAGTTCCCAAGAGAACAGTGATAGCTTAACAATGTAAAACATCTAGGTATAAAAGCATTAAGTTAGTACTGTGAAAACAATACATTGAGGACTTACAGTAATACCTGGAAGTTCCTTCTGATGTACACATAAACAGAATCACGGAAGAAGCTTTTCATTTTACCTGTTTTATGGCCTTATAGATTTCATGAACCAAATGGAAATTGAATCTCTATTCCACATCCCATCCTTTATCTCCAGATAAGACAAAATCGATACCTGTTTTTTTTTTGTTTTTTTTTTTTGAGACAGAGTCTCATTCTGTCGCCCAGGCTGGAGTGGAGTGGCATGATCTCAGCTCACTGCAACCTCTGCCTCCCAGGTTCAAACAATTCTCCTTCCTCAGCCTCCTGAGTAGCTGGGATTACAGACATTCACCACCACACCCACCTAATTTTTGTATTTTTAGTAGAGAGGGGATTTCACCATGTTGGTCAGGCTGATCTCCAACTCCTGGCCTCAAGTGATCTGCCCACCTCGGCCTCCCAAAGTGCTGGGATTACAGGCATGAGCCACCATGCCTGGTCTTAATTCTTTTTTTTTTCTTTCTTTTTTTTTTCTTTTTGAGACAGAGTTTCTCTCCCGTTGCCCAGGCTGGAGTGCAACGGAGTGATCCCAGCTCATTGCAACCTCCACCTCCTGGGTTCAAGCGATTCTCCTACCTCAGCCTCTTGAGTAGCTGAGATTACAGGTGCATGCCACCACGCCCAGCTAATTTTGTATTTTTTTAGTAAGGATGGGGTTTCACGATGTTGGTCAGGCTGTTCTTGAACTCCTGACCTCAAGTGATCCACCTGCCTCAGCCTCCCAAGGTGCTGGGATTACAGGCATGAGCCACTGTGCCCTGCCTCAATTCTTATTTTTAAAGCAGAGTTTTAGTGTCCATATTTGTTAAGCCACATACAAGGAAATCATGTCTCACCTAATTTTGGACGTTGCCTGTCTTCATCTTGTACATGAAACTCCAGCAGATATACTATTGGCATTCATCATCTTGTCAAACCCTTCACACATTCTTCAAGCCAATCAAATTTAGGGTTTGTTGTTGTTGTTGTTACTGTTGTTTTGAGACAGAGTCTCACTCTGTTGCCCAGGCTGGAGTGCAGTGACACCATCTTGACTCACTGCAACCTCTGCCTCCTGGGTTTGAGTGATTCTTCTGCCTCAGCCTCCTGAGTAGCTGGAATAACAGGCATGTGCCACCATGCCCGGCTAATTTTTGTATTTTAAGTAGAGACAGGGTTTCATCATGTTGGCCAGGCTGGTCTTGAACTCCTGACCTCAGGTGATCTGCCTGCCTCGGGCTCCAAAAGTGTTAGGATTACAGGTGTGAGCCACCACTCCTGGCCTCTCAACAGTTTTTGTGTCAATAAAAGAAGGTGTGGGATTAGTACATTCAACAAAGATTTGTTTTTTCCTTGTCACGTTGGACTTCTAGATGCCATTTAAAATGGGTTTAGAAGATGGGGACATATAGATGTTTCTTGGCCTGAGTCTCCTAACATTAGAGGTGGGCGAGAGAAAGCAAGACTAGGAGGAGACTGGCTATTGACTCCAAGGCACTGCCAACCACCTTGGTGGTGGCATCAGCTGGATTTGTGGCTGCTGAAGTATTCCGGGAGTAGTTATTTGAAAAATGTTATAAGAGTTGTATGATTTGAATGAATCTATGTGTGTAGGGGCAGTGCCAAAAGCAGTAGCCCCAGCCTGAGCCTGTCCACCATTGCTCTGCTGATGTCCCCTCCTTCAGTGTGGTGGCTTGTCTCACTGGATGCTGGGTGTGTGGAGAACTACTGGCTCCTAACAGATGTCCCCCTGGTCACTCAGGTAACAAAACATCCTGCTGTCCCTTTAAATCACTACACACATTTCAGGTTCAGTAACAAATAGTCTAGTCTTCTGAAATTAAAATGCAAGCTGGGCACAATGGGTCACACCTGTAATTCCAGCACTTTGGGAGGCGAAGGTGGGCAGATCACCTGAGGTCAGGAGTTTGAGACCAGCCTGGCCAACGTGGTGAAAACTGGTCTCTACTAAAAATACAAAAATCCAGGCATGCCAGCAGGTGCCTGTAGTCCCAGTTACTCGGGAGGCTGAAGCAGAAGAATCGCTTGAACCTGGGAGGTGGAGGTTGCAGTGAGCCAAGATTGTGCCACTGCACTCCGGCCTGGATGACAAGAGCGAAACTTCATCTAAAAAAAAAAATAAATAAAATGCAGCCATAAAAAAGGACACAATCATATCCTTTGCAGCAACATGGATGCAGCTGGAGGCCATTATCCTAACCAAATTAATGCAAGAACAGAAAACCAAACACCACGTGTTCTCAGTTATAAGTGGGAGCTAAACTGGGTACTCATGGACATAAAGATGGGAACAATAGACACTAGGAACTACCAGATGGGGAGGGAGGAAGGCAAGAGCTGAAAAGCTATTGAGTGCTATGCTCACCACTTGGGTGATGGAATGAACTGTAACCCAAATCTCAGCATCACGCATGTACCCATGTAACAAACCTGCACATGTACCCCCTTGAATCTAAAATAAAAGTTGAAATCATTTTTTAAAAAGACATTTAAAAAAACCAAAAATTGCATTTCAGGTAAAATATTTCCCTTAGCCCTCAGTTGGAGCCAGCTGCAGATTGGACATTTGGGAAGGGACAAAGGGCAAGCTCGGCTGCTTCTGTTTCCTGATGTATTCATTTGCTAGGGCTGCTGTAACAATGCACACAATCTGGGTGGCTTAAACAACAGAAATGTATTGTCTCACCATTCTAGAGGCTTGAAGTCCAAGATCAAGAGGGCAGCACACTTGTGTTCTTCTGAGGGCTGTGAGGAAGCATCTGTTCCATGCCTCTTCCTTAGCTTGTGGAGTTTGCTGGCAATCTTTGGCATTCCTTGGCTAGTACATGCATCACGCCAATCTCTGTCTTCACCTGACATTCTCCCTGTGTGTATGTCTCTGTCCAAATTTCTCCTTTTCGACATCATATTGGGTTACGGTGCACCCTAATGACTTCCTTGTCATTTGCTTAGATTCTATAAAGACCTTTTTTTTTTTTTTTTTTTTTTTTTTTTTTTTTTTTTTTTTTTTTTTTTTTTTTTTTTTTATTGAATTCGCTATCCCCTCTTCATTTTCGCTTTATATGGTAAGGCCCCACCCTGTATTTTTTTTTTTTAGAAGGTTACTGTTCATTCTATTGATCGCCCCTCCCCACCTGAACGCACCCCCCCCCGACCTTATTTCAAATAAGGTTACAATCTGAGGTACTAGATATTGGATTTCAACATATCATTTTGTGGGGATATGATTCAACTCATTACACCTGCCTAATCAGCTCCTCCTAGCCTTCCATGTGGAGGACGAACATGTAATTTATCATCCAGAATGGGACTCTCTTGAGATTGAAAGAGGGTGCTATTAATAATTACCTCAGGACTGCGGATGTAAATCAGAAGTGTCCTGGGCAGGCCGGGTATGGTGGCTTATGCCTGTAATCCCAGCACTTTGGGAGGCCGAGGCAGGTGGACCAATTGAGGTCAGGAGTTCAAGACCATTCTGGCCAACATGGTGAAACCCTGTCTCTACAAAAATACAAAAAAAATTAGCCAGCTGTGGTGGTGCACGCCTGTAGTCCCAGCTACTTGGGAGGCTGAGGCAGGAGAATCCCTTGGACCCAGGAAGCAGAGGTTGCGGTGAGCCAAGATCACACCACTGCACTCCAGCCTGGGTGACAGAGCGAGACTCCCTCTCAAAAAAAAAAAAAAAAAAAAGTGTCCGTGGCAAACTGATGCCCATGAAGCATCAGATCTAGTGGAGGTAGACAGTGGGGTGTAGGCTAGAGAGTAGTTAGGGGGGCCAGGAAAGTGTTGAGTTGACCAACGTTGCCATGGTAGATGCTGGTGCTTGCTGGGCTTGGCAGATGTTTAGGGCTGGCTCTTTCTTTCCTGGGGCGTTGGAAAGATCTCACCTGTAATTCACTGAATTCAGGCAAATGTCTCTCTATTCCAGCTGGTGGCTTAAGAATTTCCTTTAGAACCCAGAGTATCTAGTTTATCTTATTTCTGCTGACTTCTCCTCACTCCACCAGAAGGTCTCCATGGACAAGATCTAAGGCAGCTCCACCTCAGTTCTCTTTGACAGGCCATCCACATATGGTCCCCTGGGACAAGGAACACTTCCCCCACAAACCATGGGGACAGGATGACCCCAATATGGCAATGTCTCTTTGTTCCTTAGTCGGAACAATTAGCCAGCCCTGGTACCACACATTTTATTTTGTCTTTTTTATTTTTTGAGAGACAGTTTAACTCTTTCAGTGGCACGATTGTAGCTCGCTGTACAGCTACAGTGACTGAGCTCTTGGGCTTAAGCAGTCCTCCTGCCTCAGCCTCTAGAGTAGCTAGGACTACAGGCACGCGCCACCATGCCTGGCTAATTTTATTTTTATTATTTATTTATTTATTTATTTTTTTTTTTTTTGAGACGGAGTCTTGCTCTGTCACCCAGGCTGGAGTGCAGTGGCCCGATCTCGGCTCACTGCAAGCTCCGCCTCCCAGGTTCACGCCATTCTCCTGCCTCAGCCTGTCTGAGTAGCTGGGACTACAGGCGCCCGCCACCACGCCCGGCTAATTTTTTTGTATTTTTAGTAGAGACAGGGTTTCACTGTGGTCTCGATCTCCTGACCTCGTGATCCGCCCGCCTCGGCCTCCCAAAGTGCTGGGATTACAAGCGTGAGCCACCGCGCCCGGCCTAATTTTATTTTTAAAAACTTTTTTGTAGAGACAAGGCCTCACTGTGTTGTGCAGGCTGGTCTCCAACTCCTGGCCTCAAGCAATTCTCCAGCCTCAGTCTCTCAAAGTGCTGGGATTGCAGCGACTGTGTTCGGCCTGCAACTTTTAGATTACTCAGACAGGAGTCCACTGTGTCCCCAGCCCCTGTGAGTGATTCCTTTATAGCCCCTTTTTCTAGTGTAAGATGACAGGCTGGCACCCCCTCCCCGCCCCCCATCCTGCTCACTGTTGGGGGGAAGGTGGGGAAAGGATCAGCTTATCATCAACTCCTTCCAAATACTGTCTTTTCCTGTAATGTTCCTCTTTCGACCCTTTTCATACTCTCCGTGGGGGCGAAGGGCTCAGCACGTCAAAGCCAACCCTTTTGCAAGCCCTGCATGAGGATCTCACATATCTCGCTGACATGTGACATCTGTCTCTGTGCTTCAGCCAAAAGCAGAACAAAATGCTTCCATTCCAACCCTCCCTTACTGTATCATTATTAACTAGAAGGAGGCCCTGTGAAGGTAGGGATTGTCTTACTCAACGTGGCATCCCCAGTATCCCAGGACTGACCCCTGGCAGGGGGCCTGTAAATGTCTCCCAATGAATGGAAGAATGGCTGGTTTCCAGTCTGAGACATTTGGACTCCTCTCCTTTGACAACGCTTCAGTTTGATTTTATGAACCCCCTAAAGTAATCTTTGATAATGGAATAAAGAGACAGTCCTAGAAAAGCGAGCTGTAAATGAACTCCAGCCCAGCTTCGGAAGGGACGCCTGTGACTCCCCGCACCACCACCCCCACCCCGCCCCCCGCTGCCTAGGGTAGGTGGCAGGTCAGGCGGAGCTGACGCGCGCCCCAGCCTGGGCTCCCCGTGGGCTCCCCGCCTGCGCGCCGCCTTTTGGTTCCAGCTGGTGGCCGCGGGGAGCACTGCAGGGGCTTCTGCTGGCAGGAGGACGCGGGAGCAGCGCTCTGACGCGCAGCGGGGTTGTCTGGGGATGCTCGCGGAGGTTTTCATCCGTTGCCAAGTCAAGTTCAAAGCCAGGCTGGAAGCTTTCAGGATAGACACATCCGTCCAAAATACCCCTGGCGTTGACAAGGCCGAGGCAGGCGGTCTGCTCTGCCGATGTGCTAGGGGAAAACGGATTCAGAGCGTCCAAATAAAACGCTGTTGATAACATCGGGTTCTTCACGCTGTCTGGGGCCAAAAATAAGCTATGGAATACAAGCACTGGAATAGATCTTTCGGATTTTTTTTTAGGAGTTCATTATTATTTTAATGGTTGCTTGTAGGAGAAAATAAAGGCATTTGGGGAAATAAATTTTGATACGAGAGGGTGTTTTGCTTTGTTTTGTTTTTTTGAGATGGAGTTTCCCTCTCGCTCTTGTTGCCCAGGCTGGAGCGCAGTGGCACCATCTTGGCTCACTGCAACCTCCGCCTCCTGGGTTCATGCGATTCTCCTGCCTCAGTCTCCCAGGTAGCTGGGATTACAGTCATGCACCACCATGCTCAGCTAATTTTGTATTTTTAATAGAGATGAGGTTTCACTATGTTGGTCAGGCTGGTCTCGAACTCCTGACCTCAGGTGATCCACCCACCTCGGCCTCCCGTGAGAGGGTTTTTATTTTTACTTTTTAAATTTTTAGTAGAGACAGGCTCAGCTATGTTGCCCAGGCTGGTCATGAACTCCTGAGCTCAAGCAATCCTCCTGCCTCAGCCTCCCAAAGTACTGGAATTACGTGCATGAGCCACCATGCCCAGCCTCAAAAGATATTTTTATTTTTATTTTTAAATACAGACAGGATCTTGCTATGTTCCCCAGGCTGCTTGAACTCCTGGGCTCAAGCGATCTTCCCACCTCAGCCTCCCAAAGTGCTGGAATTACAGGTGTGAATCACTGCCCCTGGTCTCAAGGGGTATTTTTAAATAAAACACCTTTTATAACATGTAATAGAAGTGGTGTCTGATTGTTGTAAATGCATGGAAGAGCCCAGATGTGTATACTGTAGACAATACAAATTGTCATCCCCTCCCTTACCCTCTAGCATCACTCCCTAGAGGTAATCACTGTTGACAATTTAATGAATTTCTCTTCATAAAAATAATGACAATAATAGCAAAAAACGGATCAGGTACTCGTTTTCGTGTCAGGAACTGTGCTTTTATCTTTTCTTTGTGGTAGATACTTTTTTTTCCCCCTGAGACAGAGCTTCACTCTGTCGCCCAGGCTGGAGTGCAGTGGCACGATCTTGGCTTATTGCACCTCCGCCTCCTGAGTTCAAGCGATTCTCCTGCCTCAGCCTCCTGAGTAGCTGGGACTATAGGTGCACACCACCACACCTAGCTAATTTTTGCATTTTTAATGTAAAGGCAGGGTTTCACCATATTGGACAGGCTGGTCTCAAACTCCTGACCTTATGATCCACCACCTCGACCTCCCAAGTGCTGGGATTACAGGCGTGAGCCACCGCTCCCGGCCTGTGGTGGATACTTTTAATACTCCTGCTCTACAGATGTAAAACCCAAGGCTTAGAGCAAGTGGTAAATTCCTGAG